>NC_022014.1:63148616-63158453 GCF_000317375.1 Microtus ochrogaster
AGAGAGAGAGAGAGAGAGAGAGAGAGAGAGAGAGAGAGAGAGAGAGATTGATTGCTCTTGGTCAGGAGCAGGAATCTAGTGATCATGAATTACAAGATTACAAAAGTTTCTTGGGTCAGACTGGAATCTAACGTTTGGTCAGAGACCATTCCAAGGTTTCAGAGTCAAGATAATTGCCAGTGTAGAATAGCATTTTAAATATCGGAGTTTAAAAAAAAACAAACTTCAGAGTCAACTTCATTAAAGGAATAAAACCTTCGTTACTGTGTCATATTACGTTTTATTTCAGTCCTGGGTTTTGAGGTATTCTGTGAAAAATTAAATAATCCCATTTCATAAAAGGAACTCGGTTTTGAGTGGATTATTCTCAAGTAAAAGGTAAATTCCAACAGCTTCTGATGTAATTCAATCACAATGGATTGGATACAAAGTATCGGAGTTTCTTTTAAACGCCAGGACTCCCAGATGCAGATGCGGGGGTGGGGGTGTGGGGGGGTGTGGGGTGGGGATGCAGAGGTGTGGGGTGCGGGGTGTGGAGGTAGGGAGGTGGTGGTGTGGGGGTGGAGGTGTGGTGGTATTCACTTGTAATTCCAGTACTGGGAGACAGAGACAGGGAGGTTTCCCGGGTCACCTGGGTCAGCCAGCAGCCAAGTCTGTGGGAGAAAAGGTAGGTAGCAGCTCAGGGACAGCAATGAAACTGACTACGGCCCTACACGAAAGCACAGGCACAGACACACAGACACACAGACACACAGACACACACAGAACTTAAAAAAGAAAAAGAAAAACAGACTCAGAGGCACAAGATTCCAAACTAGGCCACACAATGATAGTTCAACCTCCCGATTCTGAAAGTCCTTTAATTACCGGGTAGAACTGGAGCCCCAGTAAAAAAAAAAACTTCTATGAGATAGATATAGAACAAGCTTCAATCCTGTTTCCTCCCCATTGTCAAAACAGAAATACTAATTTTATTTCAATTTTTTAATCCAGTAGAGCATATATCCATTGGATTAAAAAAACAAAAAATAAAAGGAGCTAGAGTGATGGCTTAGTAGTTAGGAGCATTGGTCAGCCTTGCAAAAGACCAGAGTTCAATTCCCAGCACCCACATGACAGCTTAGGCCTGTAACTCCAGTAACTCAGGGGATCCAGCATCCTCCTCAGGTGCCGGCCACACACAAGGTACATATACGTTCAGGCAAACACACACTCACACATACACACACTCAAAGTGAGCGTTCCACGTGCTTTGCGAGCTAGCCAAACCCACGGCCCTGTGACATGGACGTGTTCCTCAGGAGTTGCTGTGCTTTAGGGGGAGCGTGAGGACCAATCTTACACCCCGCATCTACTTTGCTTGTAGATTTGCCCCAAAAAAAGGAAAGACATTTTGTTTTCTCCTATATTCTTCATGTGATTTTTTTTTCCTCTTTTGAGATAGGATTTCATGTAGCTCAGGTTAGCCTCAAACTTGCTATGTTGCCAAAGATGACTTATGAACTTCCCAACCCTTCTGTGTCCAACCCCTAGTGGCGGAATCACACACACAGGCTGCCATATTTTTGTGGTTCTGGGGATCCAATTTAGGGCTTCCTAAATGCTAGATGCATCCTCAGCCCAGGACCTTAATACTTTAGAACATCAGTACTCAACCTGTGGGTCGTGACCCCTTTGTGGGTCAAATGACCCTGAGGGGCAAATATCAGATATGCTGCATACCAGATATTTACAACTCATAACAGTGGCAAAATTAGTTATGAAGTAGCAATGAAAATAATTTTATGGTTGGAGGTCACCATCACATGAGGAGCTGCATTAAAGGGTCACAGCATTAGGAAGGTTGAGGACCACTGCTTAAGAGTATATGTGGTTGTTTTTGCTGAGACAGGCAGTTTCTGTGTAGCCCTGGCTGTCCTGGAACTCGCTCAGTAAACCAGGCTGGCCTCTGCTTTCCAAGTGCTTGGGATTAAAGGTGTTCGCCTCTAACGCCCAGCTAGGGTACTGAAAGCTCAGAATGGTGGGCAGCAGAAACCAGGAGAAACAAAGTCCTGCCTGACAGGATGGTCAGCAGGGTGGGACAGATCTCTGCACCACAGCAGCACCCCGCCAAGCCCGCAACCTTTAAGCCACTGCACTGGAGTGAGAGGTAGAAGGCTTGCTGGGAACCACAGTTGTGGAACACTAGGGCTCAAAGGCACAGGTGGGAAACTAAGGGCAGCTTAGCCCTTTAGCGGCCACTAGATCAATACAGCATCAGCACACGGCACCCGCCCACCCCTCTTCTCAAAGCAATGCCACAGAAAATCTCTTAGCGGGAGGAGAGTCCAAATGCCACCACAGCCAGCCCGAGGAACCCCACAAGGAACAAAACCTACCTCCAGAGTTCCCAGTCTTATTTAGAAGACAAGTCAGCTCAGGGCCCTTCGCACAGAAGGTGGCCCAGACTGAGATAGAGATCGCTGGTTCAGAATGCCCTGACCTAAGGCTGGTCACTGCCACACCCAGAATGGTTTCCTCATCAAGACCAGACAGTCTGCAGTCCTAGAACACCTGTCTCCAGAAAACAATCAGACCCACAGATCCGACCAAACAGTAACAAGTAGGTTGGGTGGTGAGCAAAATATTGCTTCCTTCCACCTGCCCGGACACCCACCCAACAGCCTCCCACAAAGCCCTTCCGATAAGGATCAAGTCTCGGAATGAAGTCACAAGTTTCCAAACGCCCTAACACTCAGTTGAGGGCTGGCGGGCAGACAGCAAGGCAAGGCATCCTCACAAAAGCTTTGTGAAACTGGACTTGGTGGCAGGGGCCTATAGATCTTGACTGCTTGGGTGGTTAAGGCATACGGACTCACTGATCCAGTGGAAGCCGGTGTATTTTTATGCTGCGCCTGCCAACATTAAGAAACAACACTGCAGCCGGGCGGTGGTGGCGCACGCCTTTAATCCCAGCACTCGGGAGGCAGAGACAGGCGGATCTTTGTGAGTTCGAGGGCCAGCCTGGTCTACAGAGCTAGTTCCAGGACAGGCTCCGTATCTACAGAGAAACCCTGTCTCGAAAAACCAAAAAAAAAAAAAACAAAAAAAAACAACACTGCGAGCAATTTCTCATGTCAACTCAAAAACACCCCAGCATGGAAACCACAACACCCTCTTAAGAGAAGGGCTGTAGGAACCTCGGCACATTCCCCGGAGGTCTCCCCTCCCACAGACCAAAGGCTGTGTTACTTCCTATGGACACGTTAGGCTCCCAACTGTCCCCCCTGTACATACAATGCCCAGGCACCAGGTCTTAATGGAAAACACATGACTATTACCCAGAATACCCCCCTCCAACGTACTCCCCCTACTCTACATTTGCATGGGAAGACCAAGAGAAGAAATGGAACCATTTCATATTGCATTCATATTTACAGACCACCTATGCACCCCTGACCTCACCCGAGCTGTGTGGCGACCCCATGAGGTAAGCCTTGCTATGGAGGCACACACAAAGTGTGGTTACCTGCCCCCTGCTATGGGTCTGAATGGCGCCGCCCCACCATCGTGTTGAAATACATGTATTGGGACATGTGGCCTTTAGGAAGTTATTAGGCCACGAGGGCAGAGCCCTCATAAGTAAGATGATTGTCAGGATAAAGAGGCCAAAAGAAGCCAAGCTCAGTAGCACATACCCTGATACCTGGGAGGTCAAAGCAGCAAGACCACTGTAGCCCAGCAATTCAAAGACCATACCAGGCAACTCAGCAATACTTTCTCAAAACACATACAGAAAATACAAGAATACATAAATAAGCCAGAGAAAGATCTTTTGCCCTGCCCACTACGGAAGGCCACACAGTAACAAGAAGCCTTCTGTGAACTGAAAAGTGAACCTTGAGACAACCTTGAGTGTGCCAAATTTCCAAATCCGGGGTTTCCCCGCCTCCAGAAGTGTGAGAAGTCAGTGTGTCTGTTGATGGTCCATTGTTACACTAGCCTTCATAGATGTCAGACTCCATTAACAGCCAATAGCATTTTGCCCATTTTATGAGCAAGAAAGGAAAGACTCAGAGGTTGGGGCAGCTGGCTCCTGGCAGCTTACCTCCTGGGTCTGTAAAGAGAGCTGGGAAGGAAGCAACCCCAGCACAGCTTTCCAGCACCAGAATCAACACTCTGGCTGTTTAAACTTTACCATGTTGTACTTCCCTGATGGTTTAGCAATGCTGATAGGAAGGGAGCCTGAAATCCCTGCTCCTAGGCTCACTCTGTGCTCTAGACCTTTGCATCTCATGCGCTACAATAAAGCACCCCTCCAAACAAAGGTCCAGCTCTCTGACTCAGGACCCCATTTCACGTACAAAGCCTCATTTAGCTGCTCCACTGCACCCACCCCCGCTATCTGCTGCCCAGCTCTCAACTCCTACTGGGCAGACTCTGAAACCATACAGGAGATTAAGTCAAGAGGGAGAACAGGAGGGACATTCTCTCCTTGAACTTTCTTAAATGGAGGAGGGGGCACGAGAAAAGAAAAGGCCCATTTTTCCAAGGAGGGGGCCGAGGCAATGATCTTTCCATTAAGCAGACGTGCATAAGAATGTATAGATTATTTAATGCTGGGGGTGGCAGAGCGGAATAAAGGAAGCTTTGTACCTTCCCCAGCACCCTTCCCTCACTCTTTCCCCAGCCAGGCATTCCACCCAACTCTTTAAATCATCCAGCCCTGATGTACCCCATCTGTGCACTGGCCGCAGCCAATGAAATCAAGGCCTGTGCTGACTTTGGCCCGGACTTGTGAGCCTTCCTGCCCCGGGAGTGGGTAGGAAGGAGGACACGAGGCCAACCAAGCTTTTCTTTCTGCCTCATCTCCCAAGGCTCCATCTGCCCGTTTATTTGATCACTTACTGAGTACTAAGTCAGACAGAACACAACAGAAGGACATGGAAGGGTACATGAGAAAGGGGGGCTGCTCTCGGCAGATGCTTGAGACCCCCACCTTCATATCCACAGAAGGCCGCTTGTGTCTCGTGGCTAACTGAAACAAAACAAGGACGTGGCAGACCACCAACGGCCCTGTCCACCTGACCAAATGCAGTAGAGATAACCTTGAAGGTCATTGCCATCTCTACAGAATATCTGACTTCCATCCATCTTTTCAGACCTGCAGACTAAACCAGCTTCCCTGTTGGTATGGCGTGGTCTTCCACTCACCTTAAGGAATCACAAGGATTAGTGGAATAGCATTTTTTAGTCAGTACACAGATGCTAAAATGCACTGGAGCCTTGACTTCTTACACCACAGACACTTCTTCCTTATGTTAAAATGGTGCCATAGATGTCTCCCTAGATAGAAACACTTATTTTGGAAATGTCTCCAGGAAAAGGTTGTGGAAGGGATACAGTGCCAACTCAAATACGAGTTTTTGGCTCACATTCCATGCCAGGAGACTGGCTAGCTCTTCCATAGACATGGCCTCCCACATCCAAATTTCCAGTCAACGGTTTACCCCAAAACTCCAAAGAACGCTGCACCAAGATGATACAGTAGATAGCTAAAGGCTCGCTGAAGTGTAAATAACAAAGTTTGGGGGTGAGGGAGAGTGGAACAGGTAGACATTCTGCCAGGGCCCTGGCGCATCGAGGTTGAGCTTGTAGGTTACTGGGCAGCTTGGAACAGACCCACAACAGCAGATTCTGTTCTGGGCCCTCATTTCAGAATCTGTGACTGCAGACTCGATTATCTGGTCAGCCTTCACGAGCCAGTCAAGGCAGCCAGCTGGAAGAGGAATGTTCTGAACTGCGGGCTGGAGCTGTCACTCCTCTTGGGCCGAGACTACCAAACCCAAGGAGAAGAAAGCAAGAGTCTTTGCCTAAGTATCTGTCTGTCCCTTAATTGTGTGGAGGCTAGCTTCTCAGGAAAGATGCTATTAAAGGGGGAATTCTCCCACGATCTTTTTCTCTTTGTCATCGAGCCTAGTAAAACCTGTTTCTCCTCCCCTGGGAACCCAGGGCCGGGAGGGAGATAGCTCCCCTGAGAACACTGCCCGAAGTATTCAGTTCCTGTATTACACAATTGAGAACCCGAGTTTATTCATTAGTAACCCCCAGCCCCAACTTCAGAAGCAGCTGTCGAGGCACCTCTGGGAAAACAGGGACTCGTTCTTTAGCTATGATCAAATGTCACTCTGTATCACTTTATAGAGGTTCCTTCAGGCCCGGGGCTCAGCCTTTCAGCAGGCCACTTTTGTTCCTCCCGAAAGGACAAGTTTTCACAATGCTTCAGCCTCGCCACTTTCCTTGGGGCTTGCCAGGGGCTCTCCCACTTGAGCTAACAGTGGGGATAGAGCATGGCTCTGTGGTAGAGTTCTTGCCTAACATACAGAGGCCCCAATGAACCACAAAACTGTGAGCTGCCAGGCCCCAAAGCCTCTATCTAACAGGGTTGACATCTAACTTCTAACATAAGCTGCTCTGAGCTGGGCGGTGGTAGCACATGCCGCCTTTAATCCCAGTACTCAGGAGGCAGAAGCAGACGGTTCTCTGTGAGTTCGAGGCCAGTGTGGTCTACAGAGGGAGTTCCAGGACTGGTTCCTAAGCAACACCGAGAAACTCTGTCTCAAAAAATCAAAACAAATACAAACTGATCCACTACTCTGTCCCTGCAATTCAGAGTTGATTCTCAGTGGACAGTCTGCAGGTCGGCCCTCTCCTTCTAAAGACAGTGTGCAAACTTCCTAGACTGTAGGAGAGCTTGTAAGTCTGTGACTGCAGGAACAGGAAATGCGCCCTTACTGGGAGGCAAGAAAGGCCTTCGTGACACCAGTACCTTGGAAATGAGTTCGTCATGATTGGCCAGGTGAGCTCTGCAGTGGATGCAGCTGTAGGTGCGGTGGCAGGAGGGCAGGTATGCCTGAAACGTCTTGGATCTTGTCATCTTCACCATCGGTGCAGCTGAGCGCGGGGCGAACTCTGGGGCAGCCCACGAGGCACTCCCACAGGACGGGTCGCACGGGAAACACCGGAAGACACAGGTAAAGGCCGTGGTTTGGCAGGGGGTGGGTGTGCGGCAGGCTCCACACACTGGTGACGTCTTCAGAGGAAGGACTCTCTAGCAGAGGCCCACAGCTGGTTCTCGGCAGCCTGCGGCAAAGGAAAACACTGTCATCAGATGGAGCAAAGCTTCCGACAAGATGAGCGCAAGCGCCTGAGAGGGATCAGCAGACACGGGCCACAGAAGACCCGTCCTCGTCTCTGACCCCTTCACACTGTACCACTCCAGCCTGTTGGCTTTGTCAGATAACTGGAGATTCAGCATTAACACAGTATTTTCAAGAATGACACAGGTGCCTAGCAAACTGGCATCATTAGCATCACTGAGCACAGAACTGAAGATGGGCTATTGGTGGCCCCCAGGGAAGACCACTTAGGAACCCACACCCCCAGACTCAGAAGCGATTCAGCTACCCACCACATCCAACAGTTCAGAAATCTCATCTATTTTCAGACTCCAGGAGCACGCCAACACTTGAAGCCACCACCTGCAGGGAAGCAAACCGCACAACAGCCTCAGCTGGAATAAAGTGTGGGATTTCCCACTTAGCAATGCCCCGAAGGGTGGTAGCCAGCTTGTCTGAGAGAAGTGATTCTCTCTGCAACACCTTGCTCCGACAAGAAGCCCAGTGTATGTGTTTATTTGTGTATTTTAAAAGGCAAAGAAATGACCTAAAGCAAGCATAACATTTGAAAAATCACAACGACCATGGAACTCACAATTCCTTTCCAATTCTCACATCTCCCATTGCTACCTGGTCTCAGCCTTCTCACTGACCTGCTAAGAATGGGGGAGGGGGACGGGGCTCCCAATGGAGCCACTTGGAAGAATGCCTCTGAAGTTCTGCTTACCTGAGGCTCTGGCACCTGTCTATTCCCTGGACTTCACTAATGGAGGAGGCAGGCGTTCCCACTTGCCTGTCTTCCCAGGAGAGCCGTGAGTGTTAATTAACATTTGCATCATGCTTTGCAGATTCGATGATTTAGAGAAATGGGGGAGGAAGACAAATAAAACAAGCTCTCCCGTACTGGACTATCTGCGATCCACCTATACTTAACAGAAAACCTGTAAATCATACTGTGCTTTTCCCTCTAAATCCACTCCCTAGAGCCAAGTCCCCCATGGGAGGCTGCTTTCATTCTCCCCACCACAGCCATCACGTTTGCGCGCTACCCTTTTCTGATACCACTGCCCAGCACAACCATGAAGATAAAAGTGGTCCCTAGCCCTTATCCAACAGTGTCAGCAACTCTTCCCAGCATCCTTGAGCCACGTGGGCTCCATGCCCAACACACATCTCCTGTGTGACCTGTCTGATTTCTGAAGGGATTCAGACTTGGGCCCACAGAGGCCAGGGCAAGATGTCTTCTCGGCTCAGTTTCTTCCATGTTCAAGATGAAGAACTGGGTTGCTTTCCTGAAATAGCCGCAATATTTCCAATATTCCTGTTCAGTTGCTAGCAAGGACAAAAATTCCAGAAGAGGAAGAGGAAAGTGGAGGCAGCACCCAGTCCAGTCCACATCATCTTTCTTATTAGCAGAGTGGGAGCAGGAGGGTTCTTTTCGTTTAGTCTGGGTTGTTTGGTTTTGTTTGGTTTTGTTTTCCCATAGCCCAGGCAGGCCTGGAACTTCTTGCCTCTGTTCTGTAGAGTTGAGAGCACAAGTCTGCACCACCATGCTCAGCTGTCTAAGCCAAATGGTTCAAGTCCACAGCCTTGGCTGCCCAGGGGCCAGGATGAGCAACATCAACCCCTGGGGCTTACACAAACACCAAGGAAAGAGGGAAAACAATGGCCCTGGCAGCCTCTCTGCTTTACAGAGGCCATGGTGTGTTTTCTTATGCACGCAGACAGCTTCTCAATTATGTATTTCCCTGGAGTAGAATTATTTCTTTTCTCACTTCTCCTCTGTAGGAAGCCTAAAAAAAGTACACAGGCAGAGGTTCCTGGCTATGCCCTAAATCCAAAAGCGTTCACAGCTCCTTCTACAGAAGCAGCACTTGCAGCATGCATTAAATGCTGAGTAGGTCACAAACATGGACCCATGCAATCTACCTCACATGACTCTGAACTGAAAAAGGAGAGAAAATGCTATGGTGTAGGTACTGGCTCAGGCTGCACGGTGCTGGAAAATCCTGGAAAGACCCGGCCACGGACATTTGCAATGTCTTCGGCAGACTCACTGTCCTCTTAGTGGGAGGAGTATTTGGGGACAGGGTCTCACTAAGTAACCTAGGCTGTCCTGAGGCTAGGAAACCAGGCTGTCCTTGAACTCAGAGCACTGGGATTAAAGATGTGCACTGTCGTGTTTTACATTATTGTTCTTTAGTAATTTCACAAACATCCTATAGAAGGGACTTCTCTCTGGGGGTTGGGGGGAGTGGGCAAGACATACAGGAAGTATTAGAAATGTAACCATGTTCAACTGTCAGGACAGCTAGAAAGACCTAGAAGAGGGGGGCGAGAAAGAACATTAGTGAAACGAGAGGGCTGGAGAGGGCGGGGAAGAACACACACTCCAGCCTAGGAGGATCCAATGCCTCTGACCTCTGCTGCATCTACACTCCACACACACACTCATACACACACACACACTCAAACACTCACACACTCAAACACTCACACACACTCACTCATTCACACACACTCACACACCCAAACACTCACACACACACTCATTCACACACACACTCACACACTCACACACACTCACACACACACTCACACACACACTCACACTCATTCACACTCACACACACCCACACTCACTCACACACACTCAAACACTCACACACACACACTCACA
>NC_022014.1:63158553-63166946 GCF_000317375.1 Microtus ochrogaster
ACACACACACACACACACACACACACACACACACACACACACACGCAAGACGCTTTCTGTATCTAGTAAGAGAGAACACTGGCCAAGTAGGAAAACAAAGATGAATATCAGGCCCTAAACAAAACAAACAAAAACCCACCTAATCTCCTGGTCTTCTTCCCGTTTGTATTAGTCAGGGTTCTAGAGGAACAGAACTCACACTTACACACACACACACGGACTTATTATGCTAGTCCAGGTAGTGAGTCAGCAGTCCAGCTAGTCTAATGGTTGTCTATCAACAGAAAGTCTGAGAACCCAGTAGTTGATCAGAGGCTGGAAGTCTCCGCTGATCTCCAGCATCAGCAGACTTGCTGTAGGACAGCAGCTGAAGAACAAAAGCTTCCTTCTTCCATGTCCTTATACAGGCTTCCAGCATTAGATGGGGCCCAGGTTAAAGGTAAATCTCCCTACCTGAAAGATCCCGATTACACTGGGTCTTCTATTTCAAATGAATTAAAAATAATCCCTGTCTGGGTATGGTGCATGCCTCTGATCCCAGCTCTGTGTGTGTGTGTGTATGCGCACATGTGTATGTATGTGTGGCGTGTATATATGTGTACACCTGTATGTTGAGTACAAGGCCAGAGAGGAGTTCCAGAACACCCAAGGCTACAGAGAAATCCTGTCTGGAAAAAAGTCAAAAAAGTAAAATAAAATAAATTTAAAAATTATTTGACTTCACTCGGGAGGCAGAGGCAGGCGGATCTCTGCGAGTTCGAGATCAGCCTGGTCTACAGAGCTAGTTCCAGGACAGGCTCCAAAGCCACAGAGAAACCCTGTCTCGAAAAACCAAATTATTTGACTTAATTCTCAATAAAGAAAATGCATTGAAGTTCCTGAAGAGAAATGAATTACATATACGGGCACAGCACTTGGCACATTTTAATTTCTGAACTTTGGTCCCTGCTAATGGTGCCACCGTGTGCATAGATTACAAGAGTCCAACTTGTTGAGCATTTTTGCCAAAGTCCAATTGATTTCCAACAATAATCAAAAAAGCCTTAGGGTGTGTGTACAATTTAAATAGCATTTTAAGTGAACTAACAGTGGAAATTAAAGGAAGCCTTTCTACCACCCCTAGCTGGCTCATGATGCTCACCATGGAAAGAAAAATGTGAAATATTATGATTAAAAACAAAGACCCCAGCTATACCATCTTAAGAGCCAAAGGCATGGGGAACCCTCCTGACTGACAGGCTATTCCCCACGGAGAGTCACAGTAGCCACTGAAATTCAAAACTGTACCTCCCAGGTGTGAAGGGGAGGAAGAGTGACATGTACTCTGACTTTAGCTAAGCAATGAGGAACCTGAGAAGCCGGGCAGCATCCCACAACAGCCTCGGAAGCTGGCCCTAACATGTGCCTGTGTGCTGTTTAGGTAGAGCAGGCAGAAGGTGACTACAAGTGGGCTCTAGAATGCCACAGATGAGTTCTAGTCCTTCCTAGCAGGGTGACATCTGGCAAGTTGCTCAACTTGCTGACCCTCACACTTCCCCCCACTCCAATAACATGAGACGGCCCAGGGCTCCCCATTCTTAGGGGCCAGTGAAATGGAGAAGGTGCCGTGTGGGACAAACACCCTGAACATGTGTGTGGGTCCAGCCCCCCACCCTCACACCCTCATCCACACTTCACAGTCCCGCTGCACTCAGCTACAGCCTTACCCTAGCCCGTGACCAAGCCCTCACTCGTCCGTTCTGACTTAAGCCAACTAAGGTCCCTGTGGCCGAACTGGAAAACTGGCTTTTGGCAAGCAAGGCGGGAAGATGCCATGAGTTTGAGGACAGTCTGGGCTACATAGCAAAAAACATAGCACCTGGAGGCAGGTAAACTTGGATTCGGTCTGGATTCTTCTCACACTGGGCAAAATGCCTGAAAGGAGGTAACAGCGCCTTCATCCCGAAGGAGACAAATCCCACGAGAGTGAGAGGCGTATTCTAATGCAATACCAGGCAAGTGGTTCTCAACTGCCCTGATTAGCAACAATCACTCTCGCCAACTAGGGGCACAGGAATTATTGTTCCCACTCCCAGGACCAAAGGCACCAATGCTCCTGTGCCCCTGGCTGACTCACGGTGTTGGGAGAATTCCAGGACAGCCATGAGATGGGTGTGAAGGCACAGACCTACAATTCTGACATTGCAGGAAGACCTCCAAGTTTGAGTCAGGCTGGTCTATACTGCAAGTTCCAGGCCAGCCAGGGCTACACAATGCGACCTTGCCTCAAATTTAACCCCCCCCCCAAAAAAAAACCAGAAAAACCCCAAACAAACAAAAATCTCTCAACAGAAAAAAAGTCTGTCATATTTTATTGATACCTCTTATATATATATAGATATCCATAGGCAGCAAGACCTGCCCCTTCTGAAATAAAGCCAGCATCCATCACAACCTGGACATAGAGTTGAGTCTTGAGAGACTTGAGCAGGCATATATCTGGGACTCCTTATCTGTTTGGGGCAGCTCACTTACAGTTTCATCATGATGGGGAATATGGCGGTGTGCAGGCAGACGTAGTGCTGGAGCTGAGAGTGCTACACCTTGCAGGCTCAGGAAGTCAACTGAAAGTCACACTGAGGAAGCTTGAGCAAGAGACCTCAAAGTCTACCCCACAGTGACACACTTCCTCCAACAATGCCACACCTCCTAACAGTGTCACTCCCTTTGGGGGCCATTTTCTTTCAGACCACCACAAGCACTTACCTACCTATGAGGCCCTGGGTTCAACTCCCTGCAGGTACTGCACTTTTAAAACATAACTTTATTATCACGTAAATGTGTATACATGGATGTGTACATATATGCTTGTAGCACCTGCATGGGTACAAGAACAACACAGTTCTCCAGGCTTGCACCACTGACTCTTCTCACTCGTCCTTGTAAGTAGTTTGTTTAGATTTGTTTATGTATTTTGCCTTTGTGCTTATATGTGCAGAGACTGCCTGGGGCCTGCAGAGCTCAGAGGGCACTGGATCCCCTAGAACTGGAGCTACAGATGGTTGTGAACCACCAGGTAGGTGTTAGGGATTGAACCCAGTGCTTTGCACGCTAGGCAGATGTTCAGCCTCCATCTCCTTAAAGACCCCACTGACCAAGCAGGCAACTTCTTTTCCTTTACTTAGTTCAGGTCCTCTAAACAGTTGACTTTTTAGGTTTTTGTTGTTTTTGTTTTGCTTTTGTTTTTTGGTATGTTTTGGTTAATTAGCTGGGATTATATATATATAATGCTGGGAATCACACCCAGAGCCAGACATGCCTGGCAAGCACTCCACCACTGAGCTACTTCCCAGACCTGGTTGTAATTCCTTCACCCGTGGTCCTCGGCAGCAGCACTGCGAGCCCCACCCTTTCACCATGGGCTACCGTCCATCCTTACTCTCTGACTCAGCTCCTCTGCCTCCAGCTCATTCTAGAATTCTACTTCTAAAACAATTTGAGCACATCTCTCTCGCGTTTCAAAACCCGTACCAGTTTCCTATCCGATTACAGGGCACAGTCCGAACGCCTCTGCTGGTACCAAGAGCCTGAGCCAATTTTCATCGCCTCCCCACTCCACTCCAAGCCTGGCTAACAGACCACGTCAGTTACTACACTGTTTCGAATTATTCCAGTTACCTGCCACATTCTAATCTACCTCCCAGGCCCTGTAAAAACCTGCTCACCCCTCAATACGCAGCACAAATCAAACCCTAAGCAGAGCTGGCAGCCCCTTATCCCAGCCCCACAAAGAATGTCTTTCTCTGAGATAGAATTTATCCCACAAGGCATGAAAGTGCCTGAAAAGGTCCAGTTTTCTGACCCATCCTCCACGGTGGTTTCTCTGGGACTCCGCATTCAGCACACTAGGGAGCCCTGAAACCTGGTTAACTGGGGACAACTGGGAACCATGCTGGTGGTTTTAAACCTTCGCCTGTGCTTGCTTGCCCTCCTGCACTCTTACAGACCCTCCCAAGTCTTATACCTAATTCTGGGCATTACTCCAACAAAGGCAACTGACTCTTGAGGGGCCAAGTCACCAGGACTGGGAGATGGTGACTGAGACTCAGCACTGTGAGGTCATAGCCCCGATGAGCAGCGTGAACCTCTGTGTATTTACCTGCCTGCTGGAACGCTGTCTCTGCCTCCACCTCTCCACCATACCCATGAGAGCTCCCACATGACCCTACCCAGGCTGTATGTGCCTTCTGAACCCTAGAAGCTCTTGGGCTGCTCTAGGCACCCTCTCCCAGGGGATCCCACAGAACTCACAGGCAGTCTAAACTGCAGATCATGGCCTTTCAGGCTGGGCCTAGAACCCCTCAGCTTCGCCTTTATTAAATGCAGGCGAGGGCCCATTCACCTTTCTTCCTCCAGGCCAACTCTGCCCCCCTTTAGTGTCAGCCTTTACACTTCCAGATGAAATCCTGGTTAAAATAAAACAAGTAACATCCATTCTATGTTCCGTGACCCGGAGCAGTACCCATACAGGACCCCAGACAGGGCCAGACTTAACTATAATGGAAAACAGACACTTAGAAGCTCTGTTGAGAACACAGCTTTAGACCACAAGAGACTCGGGCTGGCAGTGGTCTTGTCTGGAATCTCAGAACCTGAGAGGCAGAGGCAAGAAAACTGCTGTACACTTGAGGCTAGCCAAGGCAAGTGAGTTCCAGGCCAGCCTTAGCTAAATAGGGAGACCCAATGTGACCCCCAACTTACCTACTCCCCAAAGGAAATGATACAGCTTCTCTTCAGAATTCTCCTTTGCCTTCAAGCTCCAGTCTGGTCCCCTCCCCTCAGAACTCAGGCTCAGGAACTATCCAGTTCTGTCAGTGATTGTCTGATGCTTCTGGGCTTCCCAAACTCAACTATCTGCTGGATTAATGAATGTCTTTTGGACTACGGGCGCTGCCACGACCTTGATTTCTCTTTCGGATGGGTCTCCAGGGCACAGCTGGGCCCCAATTAACTCCAAGCTATCCATCCCAGACCTGCCAATACCGTTCTGCTGTTCAGCTGTCAGCGTGCCTCTGGCTTTCTCGCTTTTATCCCTAGTTCTCATAAATCCCACATTCTAGATACAGACTGTCTGTGGCTGAGCTCCCTGCCTTTCCACAGCTGAAATCTAGAAATTGAACTTTTAAAATTGAGAGCGAGAAAGGTAAGAGACAGTATCGAAGGGATGCCTAAGACAATGAGTCCTGGGAAGGACTCTGGAGACAGTGCCTCTCGTACGTGCACGGCAGGTAGACCTTATTCACAGACAAAGCTGCTTTCCTTGCAGGACAGACTCACAGGCACTTTGCCAATTCAGCCTTTCCATTTAAGAAGCTCCTGCGAAACTAGTTTGTGGGTCATCCCAGAGCCGGACATGAAGTACAAACCTGGAAAGCTCAGTTAGGTGGGTGTGGGGGTGCATGCCTGAAACCCTAGCATTTGGGAGGCTGAGACAAGAGGTTGGAAGTTCAAGGCCAGCCTGAGCAGGATTTAATCTAGTGAGGTAGCTCGAGATGACCTTGAATCCCAGCACCTTCTGCTCCTCCTTCCTTAGTACTGGGATGGATCCTTTCAAATCAGAAGTCTGGGGAGATGTCGCCTTGGTCCCTGTGTCCTCCAGAGTTTAAGCTAAATGGAAGAATCTACATGCTAAGCAGTAGGATAGCACAGCCAAGGCCAGTCTGAGAGACTTACTAAGAAGATGCTGCCCCGAAATACAGGGCTAGAGATGTATAGCTATAGTAATGTAGCTAATAGGGATGGGGAAGTGCTTCAAAATGCAAAGGAAAACTTTGAAAGTCTAATCCTTGAACTGAGGAATATAGCTCAGCGACAGATGCTTGCCTGCCAGGCACAAGGCCTTGGGTTCAATTCCCAGCACCACAAAAATATAATAATAAATTTATATACACACACAAATTATTAACAATCCTCTGACCTCCAAATGCTTGGACTATAGGTTTGCAACACATACCTATAATATATGCTAGAATATGTATAATATAATGATCTGAGATGTCACTGGAATACTATCAGATTCAATACTTCAACAATAAATAGCTAAACAGGAAAGATGGCTCAGCAGTTAAGAGCACTGGCTGCTCTTCCAGAGGCCCTGGGTTCAATTCCCAGAACCCACATGATGGCTCACAACCATCTGTAATGAGATCTCAGGGGATCCAACATCCTCTTCAGCACCAGGTGCACACACAGAGCACAGACAGACATACAGACAAAATGTCCACACATAAAATAATCCTTACAAAACTGAGGAGAAGCAGGAGGGAAAGGACTGGGGGAACAGCCGGAACCAGAAGGGAAGGTGACAGATTAGGCACAGGATCAAACTGGCTTTCGTTCTTATTAAGAGTCTTTAGTTCTGAGGCTTTAGTTAGGTGTGCAGACCACCTTTTCCTGAAATCCTGAAGAAACTAGACATCTTCAAATCCCAGCCTTTGGAGGTGAAGGCAGGAGATTCAGGAGTTCAGAGTCGCCTGGACCACATGAGGTAGAGGGAGGGGGTGGGAAAATGAGATGAATAAATGTCTCTAGAGGTTTTCCACTCAGGACAAGTAAGCGTGTGCCAACGAGCCAAGCTCTCCAACTTCCTTCTATTCCTGAGAACAGAGTCACAGTTCATGTCCATCAAGTTGTCCCTTGCCACAGCGATGGGACCCAGGCAGCGGTCCCACACTCTCCAGTGTGCACTCCAGAGCATATTCTGCCGTCACTTTAGAACCTCTTTATTTAGGCTCACCTCCAAGCGCTCACCCCTCTTTCCCTGTCCCCATAAAGTCTTTCTAGCTCGTACCCTGCTTACTTATACATATACCTTCATCACTGGTTGGAGGGGACAGGTGCATGTCTTAACTCATCTTTATCTCCCCCAGCTCTTATTACCTGAGTAATGATTATTACCCATGAAAACAAAACAAAGAACACCAAGATTACATTTCAGCCCACGTTAGAAGCTCTTCACCAGTAGTTGTGGCCAAGGCTAAGCTCCCAAGCCCCAGGTATTATTATATTCCCAAAAGGAACTGGAAAAGCAAACCTGCAATGATTAGGAAGTTACTGTCTCCCAGGACTAAATTTAAACCAACCAAAACAAAATAAAGCCAATTTGATACAACAAAGTTCAGCTGACATTTCCCCCAGAGACCCTCTCTGAGCCCAGTGGTACCCATTGGCCATTTTCACATCAACTTACTCTCTTTCCCAGCCAGAAGCATGAAAACTCTAGGCCTGCTTCTTTCCGAGCTGGCAATCTTGCCTGGACAAAACCCATTCTCAAGACCAGAAGGAAGGGCTGCCCTATAGCTGGGAAGACAGAACAGCCATGCAACAGAAATGCGGGTGGCAACACTGCACCACAGTGGAGAGATGCACGGGCATGGAAAAGGAAGCGTGTTTTGCTTAGGACTGAAACATTCTGGGCAATTGGGGGCTAGGTGAGAAGGGGGTACTCCTCTAAAATGTGCAGGAATAGAAAGAACTCTGACCTGAGAAACTGAAGCTATGATCTGTACTTGGGGCTTTGATTTTTCTCAGATCCTGGGCTGACCAGGAACTAGTTGATCGACCTGCCTCCACCTTCCAAGTACTGGAATTACAGAAGTGCGCCACCAAGCCAGTTTATACATCGCTAACACCTAACACTGTGATCAGTTCCAGCCACCAAGTTACTGCTGCTTCTGCCTCCACCTCCCGGCACCCGATGAGCTGCAAATTCTTTTTGCCTGCTTAAGCCTCAAGGTTTAGATTTCTAAAACAAAATTATCTCACTAGATTTAATTCCCAGCCAGCATATATTGAGTTTGAACCTAATGTTACAAGTCATTCATATAAAATTAGAAATAAAACAAAAACTATACGGTTAACCCTGAAAAAAAAAATTAAGATGATGCAGGCCTCCATGGAGTTAGTTAAATCAAGCCACAGTTTTTGGCTTTGTACCTCCTGGCAGTCAAAGCAAAAAGAGAAATATGAGCAGTTATAAATTTCCAATTTTCAAGACAAAAAAGCATACCAGTTCCTCTGGAGGGCCAAGGCTTTTCCTGGCACTGTGTTCTAAAAGAATTTCTCCCTCCAACTTCTTAAAGGAGACATTATAGGAGGCTGTAGCAAGTTTTCAACAATATAAATCCTGAGAACTGCAGAAACAAGTTATATAAAGCTCCTTCTCCTGTGTTTTCTGTGAAAGCAAGGCACTCAGGGAAAGCGCTCCTGGAGAAGACAGAAGAGGGTCTCAGTACGTGGCTTCCAGTCAACCCAGCTTGATTAATCAAGGCCACAGGTAGACAGCGTGTTTGCTTGTTTGTTTATGGTGGTATATTATATCTCTGGGTTTTATTGTTTCAACATAGGCTTTCTTT
>NC_022014.1:63167046-63168659 GCF_000317375.1 Microtus ochrogaster
GGAACTAGCTCTTGTAGACCAGGCTGGTCTCAAACTCACAAAGATCCGCCTGCCTCTGTCTCCCAAGTGCTGGGATTAAAGGCGTGCACCATCACCTCCCGACTCAACATAGGCTTTCTCTGTGTAGCTCTGGCTGTCCAGGAACTCACTCTGTAGACCAGGCTGGCCTTGAACTCAGAGACCCACCTAAGCCTTCCTTCCACCCAGCTCACAGAATGCCTTTTCTAAAGCTTCCAATATTCCTTCTTCCAAAGACACTAAGTCTTCAATAGGAAGCTACTGTAAAAGCAGCCAGCTGGAGCTAGTAAGCTCCCAGACAGCCCGAGTACAGCAAGACCCCATCTCAAGATCCAGAAGAAGAAAAGAGTTGAACAGCAGTCTGTATACAATCTGATGATCTCTAAATTGTATTCCAGCCAGATGTGGTGGTGAACAGCTTTAAGCCCAGCACTCAGGAGGCAGAGGCAGGTGATCTGTGATCTTGAGGCTGGCTCTACACAGCAGGTTCCAGGCCAGCCAGTGCTACACAGTGAGACCTTATCTCTCGTATAATTTCCATTCTAGCTCTGTCCGGCGTCTGGTTTTGACCTTTATTTACTTAATATAAATGAAGACTTGGTAGTTGCCCACCACTCACTGCCAGATCAGTTGACTGGGAATGGACTCCTGCCAGCCAGGAGTGAGTCCACCCCATACTATTATGCTGTTATTAATAGCAGGCCCTGAGTGCTTCCCAGGTGCCAAGCTCTAGGCCTGGTTTCCCCTGCATTCTCTCACTTAATCCTCTCATAAATCCTGAGTGATGGCAACTATTATTAGTCCCATTTTACAAATAAGGACCAAAGATTTAGAGAATTGTAGATTGCCCAAGGTCACAGAGCTAATTATCTGGTTCTTTCTGGTTCCAAAGCCAGGCCCTCAGCTCCACTGTAGGGCCTGCTGGTTTTAATGAAATGTGTGATTACCGATAGAAATGCTAATGCATGTCAGAGGAAAAAAAGAAAGAAAACCCAATCAGCGAGGACCAGAGGGAGGTCAGTAGTGCAAGAGGCAAGAGATGTTTATTAACAATGAGCGACCGTGGAGCTTTCAGAGACTGGCAACCTATAAATGGAATAAAGGAATAAAAAAACTTGTGGAAAATGCAAGGTGTGAAAGAAAAATCAGAAAATACTATCTTCATTACAAGAGACAAAAAAAATTCCTCATTCTCGTATTCTCCTAGAAATAGTTGCACACCTTTAATCCCCGCACTTGGGAAGCAGAGGCTGGTGGATCTCTTGTGAGCTGGAGGCCAAGCAAGGCAATAAAGAAAAACCTGCCTCAAAAAGGTTTCTTGTTCTATAGAGATTAAAGCTTAAAGCTTGGCCGGCTTCTTTGGGCATTACGCTTTTAACCAACAGGTATTTATTTATCCAGTACCTGCTTAATGCCAAGTATTGTCAGCGGGGAATTGATGCTCAATATTCCATTCCAATAAACAAGTAAACAATAAATTTTCGCATGAAAGTAAATGGATTTTAGGGCTGGAGAGATGGCTCAGTGGTTAAGAGCATTGCCTGCTCTTCCAAAGGTCCTGAGTTCAATTCCCAGCAACCACATGGTGGCTCACA
>NC_022014.1:63168759-63176711 GCF_000317375.1 Microtus ochrogaster
TGCAGGCATACACACAGACAGACTATGTATACATAATAAATAAATATTTTTAAAAAAAAGAAAGTAAATGGATTTTAAAAATAATAAAGTTGGAGGCTGGGGATGTAGCTTAGCATGCATGACACTGGGAGACCAGCAAGACGCAGAATTCGGCCTGTAATTACACCATTAGGGAGAAAGAGGCCAGACATAAATTTCAAGACCAGCTTCAGACAGGAGAGAAAAAAGCCTTTGGGCAAAGAGCAGCTGCTGGTAACCAGTCAGGGAGGGGCAGGATTTCACCTGGGAAAGGAAAGGAACAGTAGAAAAAACAAACAAGCTGAATGGTGGTGGTGCTCACGCGCAATACTGTGGTTCAAGGCCAGCCTCATCTACAAAAGCTAGTTCCAAGACAGGCTCCAAAGGTACAGACAAACCCTGTCTTGAAATAAAAAACAAAGAAAAAAGACAAGGCAAACAAGAACAAGCAAAGTTAGAGATTATGTCTCTTGTTGCTTTTGTAGAGGCCCTGGGTTTGGTTCCCAGCACCCACATGGACCATAACCATCAGAACTCCAGTTCCAGAGAATGATACTCTCTTCTAACCTGGCACCATAAATACATGCAGACAAAACTCATACAGGTGAAATAAATCTTTGAAAAGAAAATGCTGTGACCCAGAAGAGGAAAAAAAGGCTTAAATTGGGTGTGGTGACACACACCTATAATCCCAGCAGTCAGTGGTAGAGGCTTGAGGACCAGGAGGGCAAAGCCAGCCTGGGCACATAGCAAGTCTTCTGAAGACAGCTTTGTGAGCATGGCATGTTTCAGAAAGGCCCAAACAGTTGCAGCAGAAATGAGGGCAGAAAGGCAGGTGATAAGGTGGGGCAAACCGGGGGAGGGCACACAGAGCTGCACCCTGCTGATGAGCATGAGGAAGAAATTGCTGCAGCCCACGGGGAAATTCAGGAAGATGCAATCTTTTACAGACCCAAGCAGACAGCACCTTTTGTTATGGAGAACATCACCAAAAACCTGTCAGCCCTAACAAAATACCTTTGGCAGGCAGGCAGGCAGGCAGGAGGGCACTGGTGACCTCTCCATCACTGTGGGCTAGAATTGAAAATGATGCTTTGTACCTGTCAAGAGGACCTAGTGGTTTGGTTTGTAGACCCCGAGAAAGGCTGAGATAGTTTACAAAGGGAACTGTGCCTGATCTCCTTTCCAATCCTTCCGCTCTGCTTTTCCCAAGACTTGTTGGCCCTTGCCACTCTTGCTTTCATTTCTTCTCTGTGCTCAAAACTGGATATGCTGAATAGGAGCAGCTAGGCCAAATGGAGCGTTATTAAAGTTAATTTAAACAATCTCCCAGTGAACGCTCTCCTGGAAGGCACTTTGTTGCCAAGAAGGACCAGAGGAGAATCTGAATTTGGATAATTAAGTGTCCTTTGTAAAGCTAAACTGCAGCTTTAATTCAAAGAAACCTCCTCCACCAACCTGTTTGGACAAAGTAAGAGAAATTGACTGTACAGCTCCACTGGCGTGTTTCTGTACATCTGTGCTTAAAGGCAGAGGTAAAAGCATCAGGAACCGAATGACTAAGAAGACCCACCTGCACACACTGTGCCCATGCAATTCAAAGAGACAGCTGACTAGGCAAGAGAGGTGGGAACTTTAGTCTCTTATTAACATCTGATGATAGACAAGTCCCTGATTCCACCCACCCACCCCCAAACCCCCAAATCAAAATAAAGTCACAGCCTGCCTTTCCCTCGGGCTACACAGTCTGGAATACCAGCCAGACACAAAACAAAATCAATCCTTTCTTCTGCTGGCCAGTTGCTAATCCCCCCCAGGCACCGACTGCCTCAAAACCATTAACATCATTATGACAACGAAAAACGCACACAATTTGTGAAGAGCACAGCAGCTCGTCAGCGTCAGCACTGCTCATATCTCCATCCCCCCACGCACTCAGAAGCACCCACTGCTACAGAGCCAGGAGCAACAGCTTCCCAGGAGCTGGAGTGGAGCAGGGCACCTGTTTACCTAAGCTTTTGAGCATGGTCCCACTCTGTAGTGCAGTGGCTCTGGAACAAGCTATGATGCAGAACAAGAGATCTGACTGCCTCTGCCCCCTGAGTGGTGGAACCAAAGGTGTAGCCACCATGCAAGGGCCCCTTTCAAAGGGCGACAGCTAGGAGCTGAGTGATCTGAAAGCTTGCACCCAAGTGTGGGACAGCTTCCTGACTTTGCACTTCATATCCATTCTCCGTGTGCACTGCCATCAACTCCCGGGAGACCATGGTTTCTAATCACTACCTGTATTGTCCTCCGACAGGCCACGCGGCACCCCGAACTAGCAACTCTAAACAGGTGTGTGGGGCCTAATGCCTGTCATCTCTACACTATGGAGGCTGAGGCTGGGGCTATTCAGGGTGTTCCAGGCCAGCCTGGGCTGTAGTATGAGAGGAGTAATTAACACGCTATACATATACATATGTATGTTTAACGTATAGGAATTACACAGATACACATATGCATTTCTTTTAACCACTGTATTTCCAAACCCTACTCTAGCCCTCGTGCATTCAGGCTAGACGACCTCCGCCCTAAACCAATGTTTCTCAAACTGGAGGTCATGACCCATTTGGTTAGGAAATCAAATTAATGAGTCATGACCACCAGTTGATTTTTTTCTAATGAAGCGGGAAAACAAACATCCCAGCATACTGCAGGTACTGTGGGTAATAGTTACCACTTCCCAAAACTTCTTTCAATAGCTGGCCAGTGCACATGTTCCTTACTGTGGATCCAAAGTTTGAAAATCGTGGTTCTAAAGAGCCGAAAGGTTTTTGTTTATTTTCTGAGACAAGAGCATCTCCTTACATAGCCCCGTCTAGCCTGGAATCCCTTTACACAGACCAGGCTAGCCTTAGTGATCCCCCTGCCTCTACCTCCAAGAGTTCAGGGCTTAGTCGTATACCACTATTGCTAGCTAGGAAAACAGTTTATTTTCCATCCCTACCCTAATTCAAGCAGAGAGATAAGATCCAAGAAATGGTGTTACTGAATTCTAAACCGGTAAGGCAGAGCCCAACTGAGGCAGGGCGTGAGCCCAGGCCCCCACTCCATCCCATTTTGACCCTGTCATGAAGTAGGGAGCAGATCGTAGAAGTCAAAGTGAAGTTTACCCAGCTCTCCCGATGCTGGGCAGTGTAAAGAACTCACTGCCACTCATTTCACAGCGCAGGACAAAAATGGGGGAACTGTCATAGCTGAGTATAAACCAGGCACAAAGATACATATGTATGAAAATGGCATAATAAAGTCATTATTTTGTAAACCACAGAATTTTAAAAAAAATTATTTAAAAAGAATGAAACTTCGGCCGGGCGGTGGTGGCACACGCCTTTAATCCCAGCACTTGGGAGGCAGAGGCAGGCGGATCTCTGTGAGTTCGAGACCAGCCTGGTCTACAAGAGCTAGTTCCAGGACAGGCTCCAAAACCACAGAGAAACCCTGTCTCGAAAAACCAAAAAAAAAAAAAAAAAAAAAAAAAAAAAAAAGAAGGAAACTTCCTTGAAGGTAAAACTATCATCATTAAAAGCAAAGAAAGTTGGCTGGATTCAGGTAAAGCCTATGGCAGTGTGTGGCAAAAAGGTGGGAAAGTGTGAACCCCATCTTATTGATCAGATTCTGAACCCCCAAACCAGACTATCACAGAGCTACAAGCCTGCGATTTTCCGTAATTCCCTTGTGTCTCTAATGTTCTGTAAATGGGATACAGAAAAGTAAAGTAATCCTAGTCTTGTCCAAAGCTCTGGGCAGAGCCCATCTTGCTAGAACGACAGGACAAAAGACTAGTAGCTAGGGCCCTTGTTAGCCCTAAGCCTTTCCAACTCGGTAGCTCAAAGACACTCCAATGTGGCAATAACAAATAAATCAACAAAGAGGCAAAAAACAAACACCCAGCAGAGCTCCTGAGCAGACCAATTTGCCATTTCCAGGCCGGACTGTGGAAGGTTGGGTAAACTGGGGGATGCTCACTCAGCTTTCTAAAAACGGTGGGTAAAAAAGTGAGGTCAAGAGGTGGCAGGCAGTTGTTTGCACAAGGTGTCCAAAGAAGCAGGCGTGGTCCCCCTCCTTAGTGCCAGTCACAAGACGCGAGTATTGTCGTGTGCCCCCACTCTTTCAGGAAAATCACCCGAAAGGAGTCAGCAAGCAAGCAGGTGAAACTTGAAGCAGGGAGAGACAGGAGCCAGCTCCGGGGAGGAACCCTCCGCAGAGGCCCCCGCAGCGGGTCTGGCAGCAGAGTTCGCGCCCACCCCTTGGCAAGGCCGCTGGGGAGGTGCCGGGAAGCGTCCAGGCAGGAACTCGCTGCGGTTCCCTCGGCCTGGGGCTGGCGTAGCACTCCGGGGACTTTTGAGGGCCGTGTGCCCCAGACCCAAGTGTCTCGGTGAAGACACAGACCACAAAGCCCGTGTCACCGTGTGCCACCCGAGGGGGGAAATAAAGCCAAACAAGGGAAGCAGCAGCGCCCAGACGTGCCGGTCTCCACCATCGCCAGTCAGCTCGCTGTCTTCCCCAAGCCCCGAACTCGGAGCGCGCGCCAGTGTTTGTAAACAAACCGGTCACGTGGCCGCCGCAGCCCGCTCCCCGCCCCTGACTCCCCGAGAACCCTTGGGGAGATCCCGAGGGACCTCCCCAGCATCGCCCCAACAGAGCTGGGCTGCGTGCTGTGCGGGAGCCCGACCGTCTCCAAGGCGATCAGCTCGAACCCGCGCGGACAGCGCCCCACGCCCACGCGCAACCGGCCAGCGATCCCTTTACCTGGCGGCAGGCTGCCCGGTCCCGCCAGCGCCAGGCTCGGCTGCTCCGGAGTGCTGGGCGACGAAGGACTGCACGGCTGACTCTGGCGCTCCCTGTGCGCTCTTAAAGCCACAGTCTCCGCCACCGCTGCCGCCACAGCCGCTCCGCATCCCTCCGAGTCCGGGCCGGGGGCTTGCCGGGTGACAGACGCGCCCCCGCGCCTATCCCATCGGCTCAGCACATAGCAACACGCCACCGGTTGGTCCGGCACGGCCGCAGCCCATCAGCGAGGAGCCAATCAGCGGAAGACGGAACTCCGCCCCTGCTTCCCCTGCCTCCCGCCCCCAACCCCCACCCGCCCCTCTGCCCTGGTGGGGCGCGCGTGCGAGGAGTGTGGCGAGGTCCTGGTCCCGCCAGTCCGGGCAGCTAGCGGGCGGGGCTGGGAGGAGAGAGGATTGGGATGGGTGAGTTCTCTGAGACAGGAGGCTGTTTGGGTTTACTGCGATTCCCAGGACCCGGGGCTACGATGGGACTTGAGATTTACCAGTACTTCTTGGAAAACCTAGATAGTAATTCCTTCCTCCCTTCGCTTTTAATTCCTGACCCAGAGCCTAAGTTACTAGAAGTGGCCCTCAGACTTCAAGGCAAGATAGGAGCAGTCTCACCAGGCCCACCCATGCCCTGCTCAGAAGCAGAGAGACAATTCTCTCTGCCCTGCTAGTCATTCCGACCAGATAAAACCAGAAAAGGACGGTCTGGTGTGTGCCAGGCCCTGCATTCAATCCCAGTACTGGGGGTGGAAGAGCATGCAGAAGGACTTGAGAGGAATTGGGGTGCCCTACAGCAATAGGTTTTCCAGGGTCTTCAGAAGTTAATGAGGTGGCTTAACATAACCAGAAAGTAGAATAAGAATCGTCAAACTGACCAAAGAGGAGGAGTCGGCATTCTGGGTCAGTGGGGTGGTGCTTTTCAAGGAAGAGAAGGTTAAAAAATAAACTCCTGACAGTCGGGAAATCCAGGGAGGTACCAGGTGGGTGGAGTGGGGCAGAGTCTTCCAGCAGGAAAACAGGTCAATTTGATAAAGAATTCTTGCCAGAGACAGAGGATAGAGCAGGTCTAGCCTTTCCACTGGGGTTCTGCATGACGTGGGGACAAAAACATGTTTTCATTGACATTTTAGAAAGAAGAAAATACATGGTAGTTGGGCAGGGTAGTCCAGGCCTTATCAAGCAAGTGCTTGGGAAGTGGAGCCTGAAAAAGGATCAGAAGTTCAAGGTCATGCTCAACTGAGTAGCCAGTTCCTAGCCTGCCTAGGTTAGGTGAAAAAAAGTACGTTTCTGGCTGTGAGGTGCTGCAGGAGGCCCAGGTAACTTCTGTCTTATGCCCTGCAGTAATTATTGCATAAACCCAGTATGGTGTTTGGGTAGATCCCCAGGTAACTCAAAATGTCGCCTGGAACTCCACCCAGCTGTTTCTAATGTACATTCAATCAACCAAGTTGTCTTCAGTTAATGGACATCACATGGTTAGGTATAAATGCAGTCCCAAAGTTAGTAAAACCAAAACTGTCTCATGGTCGCTGGTAGGTATCGGTTTCAGTGTTAGAAGACTGTCATTGTTTACAGTTGACTACTTTGAGAAGTCTAAATTCTGGGTGCAAAAAGCCTTCAGCTAATTAATCACAAACTTGAAAGGTTTAAGCTTTAAGGACGTATATTAAATTCTTCAGATTTGATTACCAGCCCAGGCTACCTCCTGGATAAATTACTTTGTGTCCTTAGGCCTTAGTTCCCACGGCCTGAATAAGGGGCTGGAGATGGGGCTCACAGGCCTCTTGCCTGCTATGCTTGAGGTTCTAGAATCAATTCCTATTACTGTGAAAATAAATAAGGAGACTGAAATAAGATGGTTTCTGAAGTCCCTTCCAACTCTCAAGTTTCAAATAAAGAACCAGAAAAATCAGCTGGGCGGTGGAGAGATAGAGGCGGGCAGATCTCAGTGAGTTCAAGGCCAGCCACCCTGGTCTGAAAAATGAGTTGTCCAGGATAGCCAGGACTGTTTATACAGAGAAACTCTGCCTGAGAAACAAAAAAACAAACAAACAAAAAAACTAGAAAATCAAATCTGTTACATTTCTGCAATATTGTATTGCTGAATATATTTGTATCTACACATCCATGACTCCCTAACAGTAGATCCTGTACACCCTAGGATTCTGGTATGTTATGTAACAAAATTGAATACTACTGTTTTCTGTTTAAATAAAAGATAACATTAGCTAAAGAAGACCTGCCTAGTGTGGGGTGCTCTGAGGACCCCTGCAGGTGTGCTGTGTGATTGCAGGCAATTGAAGAGGCAACAAGAACCACCCGCTGGAAAACAATAGAATCAGCCTGCCAGCAAAAAAAAAATAAAAAAAAAAAAGATTAAGCCAGATCATGCCTCCTCCCAGGCAAAGGGGCCAAGCTTTGTGAGTAGAACAGAAACCAAGAAGTGGCAGCGGGGGGAGGGGGGGATTGGCCTATATGCTAGAAGTTGCTTCTTCTCTGTAAACCCAAACAGCTTCTCTGGCCCTCAGTAGGTTTCCTCACTGGCTTGAGCACCATTTCCTGCTTGACGAGGATGTGTTCTAAGAACCTATAGAGAGGAAAGAAGCAAGGGCCAATGGACTAGACAGATATTTATCCCGAGGGCAGCAACAGAAATGAAGCGATGTGTAGAAAAGACAGCAATAAATGTACTCAGAGCCAAAAGACTCTGTTTAAAAAAAGAAGAAGCTGGGCGGTGGTGGGACGTGCCTGTAATCCCAGAGGTCGGGAGGCAGAGTCAGGCCGACCTCTGTGAGGACAGCCTGGTCTACAAGAGCTGGTTCTGGGATAGCTAGGACCATTAGATAGAGAAACCCTGTCTCAAACAAACAAACAAACAAACAAGGAAAGAAAGGAAGGAAGGAAAGAAGAACAACAACTGTGGCAATAAAAGTTGGAAAGGTTCCTGGTCTCACAGGCATATCATCAGGCTGGCTATCTCAGGGAGTGTGTGGTGCCAAGCCAAGTTTATTCATCCCCAAAGCCTTCACCCATTCTTTTCCCTTAGCTTTGATTATCAATCCTGTGTCCCCACTTTGCCGCATGTGTGCTGCTATTGCTGTGAACAAAGTC
>NC_022014.1:63176828-63181644 GCF_000317375.1 Microtus ochrogaster
CCTGCCTCTGCCTCCCAAGTGCTGGGATTAAAGGCGTGCGCCACCATCCCCTGGCTTGTTTTCTCTTTTTATATTTATTTGTTTGTTTTGTTTTTTGAGACAAAAACTCAGTATGTAGATCAGATTAGCCTTGACTCATAGAGATCCGCATGCCTCTGCCTCTGGAATGCTGGGATTAAAGTCGTGTGCCACCGTGGCTGGCTTCTCTTTTCATTTTTCAAGGTCGATTTTTACAGCATACATATTTTGCTCTGTGTGTTCTGTGTGTGTGTGTGTGTGTGTGTGTGTATGTATGTATGTATAAGTCAACTTTTGGGGCTCAGTTTTCTAATTCCACCTTGGTTTTGTTTGTTTTACAAAAGTAGAAAGAGAAATTGTAGCGAAGAGATTAAAGAAGTAGATGTACTTGGTTTTCTTTCTTCTTTTTTGTTGTTTTGTTTGCTTCTATAATCCAGTACACTTAATCCACAGAGATATTGAACAAAATAATAAGGGAAACAATATGATATTTAGAGTGGCATTTCAAGAAATGTGCGGATGGGGGATGATCAGCCTTAGCCATATTTTTATAGGAGCTCTGCCTTCTGCAGACCAAAGATATGCTTCATTTGTCTACATGATTAACTCTGAAACTTCTACTAACTGGTTTTTTTTTTAGTGTGTATAACTGTATGCACATGCACCACCACGTACATGTGGTGCTGGCGGAGGCCAAAAGAAGGTCTTCCATTGCCTGTAGCTAGAGCTGCAGGCAGTTGTGAGTCCCTCCTCCCCCAAGAACATTACCCCACAGCAGCGTTTCTCTCTGTAATAGCTCTGGTGGTCCTGAAATTCACTCTGTCGACCAGGTGGGCCTCAAGCTCACAGAGATCCACCTGCCTCTGCCTCTTAAAGGTATGCTGTACTGCCACCTGGCTACATTGTAACATTTTATTTTATTTATTATTATTATTATTTTAGTTTTTTTGAGACAGGGTTTCTCTGTAGCTTTGGAGCTTGTCCTGAACTAGCTCTGTAGACCAGGCTGGCCTTGAACTCACAGAGATCCGCCTGCCTCTGCCTCCCAAGTGCTGGGATTAAAGGCGTGCGCCACCACCGCCCGACGATTGTAATGTTTTTTTTTATTTTTTTTTTTTTAATTTATTTATTTATTGAGGATTTCTGCCTCCTCCCCACCACCGCCTCCCATTTCCCTCCCCCTCCCCCATTAAGTCCCTCTCCCTCATCAGCTTGAAGAGCCATCAGGGTTCCCTGACCTGTGGGAAGTCCAAGGACCGCCCACCTCCATCCAGATTGTAATGTTTTAATACATATGTGTTATTATGCTTTGCTCTAATTTGTCCCCCTCCCCACCAGCCCCCATTTGGATTTGCTTTTTTGATACAGGTCTCTTGTAAGCCAAGCTAGCCTCTATAGCTGAGGATGGCCTTGAACTACAGATGACCCTTGTGCTTCTGCCTCCTGAGAGCGGGTGCTAGGGGCCTGCTGACCCCTCTGGCCCTCCCGGATCTGTCCTTTACTCCCCCTGAACAAGTCAGGCTGGTCCTTTCCATTCCCCAATATCCAGGCCTTGTCTTGTAGGATGTTCATGAGGCATCCCTTGAAACCCACTGAGATTGGCTCCAGCCCCCCTCCATGTCAGCTCCAATTCCTGCAGATGTAGATGCTCACATCCCTGGGCACATCCGCTCAAGTACTTTATGTATGTCTCATTTACACCCAATGCTATATAAACAGTTGCTAGGCTATTGTTTAGAGAACAACAGAAAGTTTTTATCCGTTCACCAGAGATCATAATTCTCTTTCTGACTGTCTGAGATACATTCAAACCGTAGTCTGCTGTGTCTGATTGCATTGTTCCTCTACCCAGAACACTTTGCCTAAGAAACCTGCCTCCTGAACATGTGGATCGCGGGGCAGTGCTCCCTCGAGAGGGATCTCCACGGCAGTGCTCCCTCGAGAGGGATCTCCACGGCAGTGCTCCCTCGAGAGGGATGTCCAGAGCACCCAGTCTTACTCATCCGCTGACCCTCAGGCACTGTCATACCCAGCCTATGTGCTTCCTACTAAGAGACCTCTGAAGTCATCTTGTTCACTTTGTTTTCTGTCCCACCTAGCTCAAAAGTGTAAATTCCATAACAACACCGTCTTCCTCCTCCTCCCTCCCTCCCTCCCTCCCTCCCTCCCTTCCTTCCTTCCTTCCTTCCTTCTTTCTTTTGAGACAGGACCTCAGGTAACCCAGGCTGTGTCCTTCAACTCCTGATCCTCCTGCCTCTACTTCCCAAGTGCTAGATGCCAGGTATGTGTCACCCTGCCTTGTTTATATGGTGCTGGGCAACCCAGGGCTTAGCGTATGCTGGCCAAACACTCTGCCAACTGAGTTATAATCCCAACCATTTACTGTATCGTTTTGTTTTGACCAGGCTGGCCATGAATTTAGATATTTGTCCGCCTCTGCCTCCTGATTGCCCCAATTAAAGGTGTGTGCTTCCCTTCCTCATTCTTTCTTTTCTTTTTGGTTTTTGGAGACAGGGTTTCTCTGTGGTTTTGGAGCCTGTCCTGGAACTAGCTCTTGTAGACCAGGATGGCCTCAGACCATCCCAGAGATCCGCCTGCCTCTGCCTCGCGAGTGCTGGGATTAAAGGCGTGCGCCACCACTGCCCGGCCCCTTCCTCATTCTTTAAGGTCAAAAATCCAAGACTTGGGCTTGACACCCACCTCAGTCCTAGCAACCTAGAAGACTGGGGCAGTAGGATGGCTGCACATTCAAGGCTAGCCTAGGCTAAAGAGTGATCTCCTGTCCTAAAAATCCAAATAAACCTAGATTGGTGGTGCGCGTCTTTATCCCAGCACTGAGGTGGGGGGAGCAGGTATCTGTGAGTTCAAGGTGAGCCTGAGGTACATAATGAGTTCTAGGACAGCTGAGGCCATGTAAAGAAATCTTTCTCAAAACAGACAAAAATCCCAAATTAAAAAAATAAATAAATAAAAAATAAACAGAGCATGATGGGTTACACCTGTAATCCCATCACTCATGATGCTGGGTAGAAACATGTCTGAGTTCAAGGTCAGTTCTGGTTACAGTGTAAGCTGCAGGTCAGTCTGTGTTACTGTAGAGGGGACCAACCGCGCAGTATGCCTTATATACATTCCCTAAACTTTGAAGTTCCTAACATTAATGGCCCCAAGGTAGGTTGGGACAATCAAATCAGCTACCTATAGTACTTATAGTACTTACTCTCTTACATCCTATCTGGTGGTCTTCACTGACCAACTGATCTCAGAAACCCTGCCTCTTTGACCCCCAAGATCCCTACCCTCTAAGTCTGTATATAAACCTAGAGAATTTCCTTCGTTTTGCCAAGTGCTCCTGGATTACCACCATAGCCCAGCTTCCCTTGCGGGGGCGCCCAGTGTCTTTAAAGGACCCAATCACCTAGAATCTCAGTGCAACTATCAACCAAACCTGGAGAGACTTCTTTAATATTTAAAACAAATAAATCATATTGATACCAATAATAAGGAAGTAGGAAGAGCTCAGCCATACAGTGCTCAGGGGTTCAGACTGTTTGAGGCTCTGAGTTTGATCTCCAGTCCCGGAAAAGAAAAGAAAAGCTATTTGCCTGGTGACTCAGTCCAAAGAGCAGATCAAATGTCTCTTTAGAGGACTTTCCTTTACCCTCCCTAACGAAATTAATGTCTCTCCCTCTCCCCAGTGCCCTGAATAGCACTTTATTCATAGCTCCATTACATCAGCCAGCCCTCCACACTCCCTAGGAGGAGTTATCAGCATCTGCCTTCTCTGCCAGGCCCCGCTGGCAAGACCTTATCACATGAACAGTGCGCTCTGGGCACCTGGCACCTGGTTGCTCTCCTGACAGGTTCCTGTCTGAGTCGGACCCAGCGGGAAGCAGGCGGGAATGGATAGGGTCTGCTCGCAGGCTCTGTGCTCATCTAAGGATAGCGGTCTTGCTTTCAAGTATGAACACGTTGAACCCGAAACTTCAGGGTGTTCTGTAATAAAAGGGGCAGGCTTCCTTTAAAAAAAAAAATCACACAGTACAATGGGAACTTCCTGAAGGGTAAAGTCTGAAGCTCTCACAGGGCCACCCCACCTGGGAAAACTTCCAGCTCTGACCCTGTAGGTTGGGGGTGGCCCTTCACAGGCTGGCTGCATGCTCTCACCCCACACCCATCAGTAAAGTCCCGAGGCATGACATCACAGAGGAGGGCCTGGTGCCATCTTCCTGTGTGGACAGACATTGTAACTGCGCTTTGTTTCCTTATGTACAATGCACGCTTTCAGCTCTGGCCAAGTCACTGTTTTCAGGCCCGACTGTAGCTGAAGATATGCCCTGCAGACTGTTGCCAAGTTCCTTGGACCTTCCTAGACACAAACTTGTTCTAATAAAATAGCTGCTTCCATCCATCCAGAGCATCTTACATAGAGAGTGGTGTCTGATTCTTTGTTTTGTTTTTCAAGACAGGGTTTCTCTGTGTAACTTTGGAGGCTGTCCTAGCACTAGCTCGGTAGACCAGACTGGCCTTGAACTCACAGAGATCCACCTGCCTCTGCCCCCCCACCCCAGTGCTGGGATTAAAGGTGTGCGCCCGCCACCACCCAAATGATTTTGTTTGTTTGTTTGTTTTTTGAGATAGGATTTCTCAGTGTAGCCCCCGCTGTTCTAGAACTCACTCTATAGACCAGGCTGGCCTCGAACTCAGAGATGTGACTGCCTCTGCTTCCCAAGTGCTGGATCTAAAAGAGAGCCTGACCACCAATAGGCTTGTGATCCATTTTTTTTTTTTTTTTTTT
>NC_022014.1:63183004-63184362 GCF_000317375.1 Microtus ochrogaster
TTTGTAGACCAGGCTGGTCTCGAACTCACAGAGATCCACCTGCCTCTGCCTCCCGAGTGCTGGGATTAAAGGCGTGCGCCACCATCGCCCGGCGACTTTGTAATTTTTTATTTACTTAATTTATTAATGTTGGGAACCAAACCTAGGGCCTCTAACATGTAAGACAAATAAATGCTCTGTCACCGAGTCCTGCTGCCAGCTCAGTACAGTTCAAACTCACTGGAAGTTTCCCCAATCCTGGGTAACACACAGGTGAAGCCACACAGGGCAGAGTAACAGTTTGTCCTGACCACTTCAACCAGGATTGCTGTTTTAGCACGGCTGCCTTCTGAGGTTGTTTGTTTGTTTGCTCATTGCCTTGTTTTCGTGAGTCAGGGCCTCAGGTAGCCTAGGCTGGACTCAAACTCACTGTGTAGCTGAGAATAACTTTGAATGTCTGATCCTCTTTCCTCCACTTCCCAAGTCCTGGGACTCTCTGGCTCTGAGATGTTTCTTGAAATAATAGAAGCCAGTGCTGCCCTGGTTCCCTCCCTCCAACACCACTCTGTGATCCTGTGTGGACAGTGTCATTGTTAGGCACTCCCAAAACTTCAGCTAAAGAGCCCTTCAGTCATAATAAATAGAATCAAAACGGGGTAGGAGACAGATAGACATCCGCAAAGCCCTTAGCGCATCAGCAAATGGGCAGCTGTAAAGTCAAGACCACACATGACCAATAGGGCTTGGGGCTTGGTTTTCAGAAACCAACAATCACATAATCGTATTGTATCCAGAGCTGTCAAGGGTGATGTTTTCTGGTGAATCCATTGTGTTGATCAATGTTTGAACGTTGCCCTGCTAGTCACTGAGGAGTGCCAGGGGAAAAAGGGAATTCCACACTGGGCAAGTTGACACGAACATGTCCCGCTTTTCAGCGTGTGGCACTTCACTGTTTTGTGTCCTGTAATAACATTTTAAAGTTACTCCCCCATCCCCGGCACACATGTATTTATTTTAGAGGGGACACCTATGAGGTTGTCAGAGGGCAATTGTAAGAAGTTAGTTCTGTCCATCCATTATGCGGGTCTGGGATGGAACTCAGGACAGCAGGTTTTGTGGCGAGAAAGGGTCTACACTCACTAAGCCTCTCGCCGGCCCTGCACGACAGCAATCTTTTTCACCATTTCAACTTCACAAAATAGACAACAATTAAGCCGGGCTACAGTGGCGCTCGCCTTTAATCCCAGCACTCGGGAGGCAGAGGCAGGCGGATCTCTGTGAGTTCGAGACCAGTCTGGTCTACAGAGCTAGTTCCAGGACAGACTCCAAAGCCACAGAGAAACTCTGTCTCGAAGAACCAAAAAAAAAAAAAAAAAAAA
>NC_022014.1:63187267-63190439 GCF_000317375.1 Microtus ochrogaster
CCCCCCGTCTCTCTCGTCTCTCGTCCCTCTCGTGTCTCTCTCTCTCTCTCTTGCTCTCTCGTTTCCTGCCCCCCTTCGCTTCATGTTCTCTCTCAACCAAGTGCACCTCCAGTAAAGCGTGATCTGAGAAGAATCCTCGTGTGGTGGTCGTTCTTTCTCGCTGGTCGAGGAGTTCGCCGCAGTAGTCTAGACTCTGACCTCTACATGTGTGCTTGATAGATAGAATATATACATGTGAATATATTCATTTCACTTTTACCCGACCCTCATACCAAGAACTGAACCTAGGGTCTCCAATGTACTAGGCAAGTAGTATATTACAGAGTGCTCCCCGACATCGCTTCCAAGACAAGAGCTCCCTATGGAACCCTGTAATTCCCTATATAGACTAGCCTGGCCTCCAACTCACAAAGATCTACCAGCCTGTGCCTCCTAAATGCTGGGATTAGAAGCATTAGAAACATTGCTACCATGCCTGGTCACACCTGCTTTCTTTACTTTTTACTTGCAGAATCAGGACTGGCCTTGAACTCACTCAAGTCCAAGCCTTGAGCTTTGTGTTATTCTTTTGCAGTCTCCTTATTAGACGGGACTGCAGGCTTGGCCTTTACCACCAGGACACTAGGACTAGCAAAGTCTCTCTCTCTCTCTCTCTCTCTCTCTCTCTCTCTCTCTCTCTCTCTCTCTCTCCTCAACCCTGGCCAGAGCTGGAGATGAAACCCAGGGCCTTGTGTACTCTAACACTATCCCTAAACTGTCTATCCTCCAGCCTGAAGCTCTTGAGTTGTTGAGTGTGTTTGGGTTTGGTTGCATGTGCATGTATGTGCCATGCATGTAGAGACCAGCGGTCAGTGTCTGAGGTCTTCCTCTCCACCTTATTTTTTAGGCAGGGTCTCTCACTAAACCCAGAGTTCACTGATTCAGTGGGACTGGCTGGCCAATGAGCTCCAGCAATCCACCTCTTTCTGCACCCTCCTCCCCCAGTGCTGAAGCTGGAGGACCAGCTTTAACACTGCGCCGGAGACTCAAGCTTGGGTCCTCCTGATTGTGTCATAAGCACTTTAGGGACTGAGTTATCTCCCCAGTTCCATTGTCATTTTGATACAGGGTCTCATACTATATCTCATTGTACTCAGTGGCTTTGTGTGTCAGCTTGACACACGTTAGCCTTATCAGAGGAAAGAATGCCTCCCTGAGATCCAGCTGGAAGGTATTTTCTCATCTAGTGACCAATGCTGGAGGAGCCAGCCCACGGTGGGTGGTGCCATCCCTGGGTTGTGGAGCCTGGGTCCTATATGAAGGTGGGCTGAGCCAACTATGGGAAACAAGCCAGTAAGCAGCTCCCCTCCATAACCTCTGCATCAGCTCCTGCTTCAGGAATCCTGCTCTGTTTTGAGTTCCTGTCCTGACTTCAGTGATGAACGGCAAGGCTGAAGTATAAGTTTAATAAACCCTTTCCTCCCCAGCTTGCTCTCGGGCCCTGGTGTTTCGTAACAGCAATGGAAACCCTAACTAAGACACACACCTATCTAGCTTAGAACCCACTCTATATAGCTCAGGCTGGACTCAGACTTGAGGCAGTCTCCACTTACTCCATGTCACAATTCACAGAAAGATTTACCAGGGGCCACAAAAGCAGAAGTGCGCTCTCCAGGCAACGGTGCCCTTCATGGGTTGCGGGACATCCCAGGATAGCCCAGGAAGGCCAGCAAGACAAGGACTATTAGCCACAGTGAGGAAATCTCTAGTGAGGAAATTTACAGCTGCAGCCCAAGGAGGATCCATGTTTCTGGATTTGGTTTTGTTTTGATTTGGAAACTATGTCTCACTATGTAACCCTGGCTAACCTGGAACTCAGTATGCAGACCAGGCTGACCTCAATTCCCAGAAACCCACCTGCCTCTGCTGGGGTTAAATGGCACGTGCCACCCTCCCACTCCCCAGTTTCCCATTTTATTAACATTTATTATAGGGAAGGCACCAATAAGTACATTTTAAATCCTATTCTTCCTTTCTCCTGAGATTTTATATGATCTTTTTTTTTTCTTCTTGAGACAGGATTTCTCTGTAGCTTTGGAGCCTGTCCTGGAGCTCATTCTGTAGATCAGGCTGGCCTCAAACTCACAGAGATCTGCCTGTCTCTGCCTCCTGAGAGCTGGATTAAAGGTGTGTGCCACCACCACCCAGCTATGTTTTCCGTTCTGAACTGGCATCCTACCTGAGAGATCAGGCTATAGTTCGTGTCTGCCATTTTTCTCCATAGTAGTTAAAGCACACACACACACACACACACACACACACACACACACACACGTAGTTTTTTAAAAAAAAATTATTTAACTTTATGTGTTGCTGTGAAGGTATCAGATCCCTTGGAACTGGAGTAACATAGAGTTGTGAGCTGCATGTGGGTGCTGGGAATTGAACTTGGTTCCTCTGGAAGAACAACCAGTGCTCTTAACCACTGAGTCATATCTCCAGCCCTTTAGCTTTTTTAAAAAAAGAAAAGAAACCAATAGTATGTGTACTTCTTTAGAGTATGTTCAGCATTTATTTGGAATTCTTTTGAACCAGCAATTAGTCAAATGTTTCAGTTGAACCCTAAGTAGTCACTCACCAGCCCAGTGTAGGACTAATTCAAATCATAATGGGGTCTAGGGAGGCCTCTTGTGGTGGAATTTGGGTATAGCAGCCAGCGCCTCCCTCTTCAAGCCAGGGCATTCCTTATTTCTAATTTCTTTCGGAACCCAGTAGTCCCCACCCAAGCCAGTCTCAGGAAATGCCAAATCTAAAGAGATTCCGGGAGCAACGCTGCTGTCGTCCAGTAAAGAGAGGTCAGAGACCCTGCTGAGCTTCCTGCAATGCTTAGGACAGGCACAATGACAATCCCCTGACTATATTCATAGAGCCGAGGTTTAAAATCTGAGGCCAAGAATCGTGAAAAGGTTATAGCTAAACAAAGAAAACTGTGGCACGTGTCTTTAATCCTAGGGTTCTACTAGCCTACAGAAAATGCACATCCGCCCGTAATCAGACTGTCTTACAGACAGATGCCAAGTGATGTTCTGAGGTCATAGAGTAAATCCGCATTTGGTAACTGGTTCTTTGAGAAGAAAGTGGGTGAGGTGGTGGAGTTAACACCAATGAGTTTTATATAAAAATGTGTTGTAGC
>NC_022014.1:63191044-63191600 GCF_000317375.1 Microtus ochrogaster
AAAAAACAAAACAAAACAAAAAAAGCCCAAACAAAGCAAACCTAAGCAAAAAAGTCTACAAAAATACCATGGTAGCTGGGCGGTGGTGGCACACGCCTTTTAATTCCAGCACCGGGGAGGCAGAGGATCTCTGTGAGTTCGAGGCCAGCCTGGTCTGCAAAAGCTAGTTCCAGGACAGGCTCTAAAATTACAGCGAAACCCCGTCTCAAAAAACAAACAAACAAAAAAAGGCATTTATTTTAGGTGCCTTCAGTAGTGTGGTTAATACCCAGGGGCCTCCATCGGATAAAACTTGTTTTCTCTGTGCCTGAGGGTGTCAATTGCAGCTTCAGCTTGCTTGCTATTTTATACACTCTAGGACCTCATGCCTCGGGGATAGTACCACCCCCAGTGGGCGGGACTTCCTGAACTACGCTAATAAAGAAATTGCTCAGCAGACTAGCCTGTGGGCCAATCTAATGAAGGCTTTTCCCAGTTGAGGCTCCCTCTTCCCAAACGACCCCAGTTTGTGTTAGGTGATAAACACTAACCTACACGCTGAGTTGTCCTTTTAAAG
>NC_022014.1:63191718-63192236 GCF_000317375.1 Microtus ochrogaster
CGCTCCGAGGGTCAAACCTAGGGATTCTTCCAAGATAGAGTTTTACTTAACCAGACTGCATCCCTGGCTCGTTTTATTTTTGTTTTAACTAATTAAGTGTGTGTGTGTACGCGTGCGCGCGCGTGCACATATAGCTCCTAAAATCTTGTACACGTGAGGCAAGCACCATACCAACCCCGTTGTATCTCCAGTCCTCCTTTCTTTTTCTTTCTTTTTTCTTTTCTTAAATTTTGAGATGGGGTTTCTCTGTCCTAGAACTTGCTCTGTAGACCAGGCTGTCCTCAGACTCACAGAGATCTGCCTGCCTCTGCCTCCCGAGTGCTGGGATTAAAGGCATGTGCCACCTTTAATCCGCCTGGTCCTCTTCTTGTTTTTCTAAGAGTTCAGATGTTACTCTTCTGAACAATTACACCAATGCCACAGGCTACACAAAACCTGGTCTCTTTTTACTACAACCTCATAAAAAGTTTTGCAGTTTACATAATTATTATTATTATTATTATTATTTTTTTTTTTTT
>NC_022014.1:63192336-63196743 GCF_000317375.1 Microtus ochrogaster
TCTCGAACTCACAGAGATCCGCCTGCCTCTGCCTCCCGAGTGCTGGGATTAAAGGCGTGCGCCACCACCGCCCGGCTAGTTTACATAATTATTAAGGCTAGGTTTTTATTAGCTTCTTCTACTTATGTGGATGAAAGATAGTCCCAAAAGTGCAAAGCTGTCGGCAAAGCATCATCTTGAGAACACTTTCACGGTAGGATACAGAGAGAAAGCTGGGGGCAGAGTTCTGAGACTGCCACTGCCATGCATCCCCGAGGCTCTACATCCAGTCCCCAGGAGGAGCAAGGGCAATGATCTGTATTAGGTCTCTGGGGCCTCCATGAAAAACACCGGGAACTGGAATTTTTGTTTAGTAACCTGTTGCTTCTGGGAGCAGCAGCATCTACCTCTGAAGCTTTTTGGTTTGCTTGCTTGTTTTGTTTTTTTGAGACAGGATTTCTCTGTGTAGTCCTGGCTGTCCTGGAACTCACTCTGTAGACCAGGCTGGCCTTGAACTCACAGAGAGATCTGCCTGTCTTTGCCTCCCAAGTGCTGGGATTAAAGGTGTTTGCTACCACTGCCACCTGGCATTTTTTTAATGTGGGTGCTGGGGACCACTTCTAAGGCTTTTTAATTAATTTGGGTGCTGGGGTTCAGACTCGGGGTCTCATAATTGCCTCCCAAGTACCGTATCATCTGAGCCATCTCCCCAATCCTACACGATGACTGTACATTAATGATCATTGTCCTCCTGGGACATTTCACACATGGAAGAGACGCACAGAGTGTGGACAGAGAGTGGAGGAGGAACGAGGACAGCGGGATGTGGCAGATGAGTAGAGACCAAGAGAAAGCAAGCCACATCATACTGCCACATCCAGAGGGCTCCTTTCTTCTTCATTTCTTTTCTCTTAGGGTCTCTACATAGAGCAGGCTGGCCTTGAACTCACAGAGTTCAAGTTAAAGTGCGGAGACACCAAGGTTGTGAACCGATACACCCATCTATTCTTTGTTGTTGCTGGTTTGCTTTATTGTTTTGTGTGTGTGTGTGTGTGTGTGTGTGTGTGTGTGTGTGTTTGGTTTTTCGAGACAGGGTTTCTCTGAAGCTTTGGAGCATGTCCTGGAACTAGCTCTTATAGACCAGGCGGGCCTAGAACTCACAGAGATTCGCCTGTCTCTGCCTCCCGAGTGCTGGGATTAAAGGCATGCGCCACCATGGCCCAGCTTTTTTTTTTTTTAAAGATTTATTTATTTTTATGGTGGTTTAGTATTTGCCTCCATATGCACCAAGTGCATGCAGTATCTACAGAGGCCAGAAGACGGCACTGGATGCCGTAGAACTGAAGTTACAGACGCTTGTGAATTCCCGTAGGTGCTCAGGACTAAGCCTGGTCCTCTAGCAGAGAAGCCAGTGCTCTTAGCTGCCATCGCTCCAATCTCTTGGCTATTCTTTTTAGTTTTTCTTTAACTTTATTTTGTTTGTATAAGTATTTGCGGGTGTTTGATACAGCACTCATATGGAGGTCAGAGGTGATTGTGGGTTTGCCATATGGGTGCTGGGAAATGGAGCCGGGCGCTCTGCAAGAGAAGACAAGAGCTCTGGTCCTCTGAGCTGAACTGGACCGCTTTGGCAGCTGCCCCAAGAGCAGGCTGCAGAAGGAAAGAAGCATGGGGAGATTCTGCAGTAATGCAGGAAGGAAGTGGTTTGGGGTGACGTCACAGCTGTGGCACTGAAGGAAATGAATGCTCTGATTTGCTGGACCTGGTCGTGTAGGCCTGTAATCCTAGCCACTGGGATGTCCGAGGCAAATGGTTCACACTTCAAGGCCAACCTGTACAATTTAGCAAAACCCTGGCTAGGTAAGAAGTTAGTTTTGTTGAATTGTTTTAGATTTATTTATTTTATATATACGAGTGTTTGGCTAGCTGGAGTTGTAGGTGATTGTGAGCCACCATGTGGGTGCTGGGAACGGAACCTGGGTCCTCTGCAAGAGTAACAAGTGCTCCAAACATCTAGGCTATCCCTCCAGTGTGTTTTGTTTTTTTAAAAAAGAACAACTGGAATTCTAGGTCAGGTGTGGAGACCTTGCCTAGTATGCAAGAGTCTGTAAGTGATAGGCCTCAGTCCTGCCTCCCCAAAAAGTCGCTTAAGCCATATATACTAGGATATCCCTGTAATCCAAACATTGACAAGACAGGGCCAGAGGATTGCTTGCTAATTCATGGGCAGCTAATCAGCACAGCAAGTGTCAGGCCAGTGAGTGGAACTTAGTGAGACCCAGTTTCAAAACGAATGAAGTTGAATGGAGCTTGGAAAACAGTTCAGTTGGTAAAGCGTTTGTTGTTCAAGTGTGAAAGCTGTGTTTGAAACTCCAGAACCCATGTAAAGCCAAGGTCATAGCCCACATCGATAACCCCAATACCTTGAGAGTCAGACAAGACACAGAGACCAGAGAATCTCCCAAGATCACCAGCCAGCTAGTCTGTGGTATGTAATGGTGAACAACGAGGAAACTTTGTCTCAAACCAGATGGAAGGCCCTGAGGTCACTGTTAAGTATTTTCTGACCAACAAACCTCTCCATCGCAATGCAATAATTCCAATCAGACCAAATCAGACTGAATTTGATGGGTGCCAGTGCTCCCAGGTGCGCCCTCCCCGCCCCCCCGAAAACACAGAGGAGAGAGAAGGAGAATCGGAATGACCACCAGAGAGAGAAAAGGGGAGACACGTGCTTCTTCTCTGGGGGGCAGTTTAAATAGCCTGTGGGAATGGTCTTGATCCTCCGTGGGGAGGGGTTCACTGCTTGGTGGGCTTTCTCAGAGGTGGAGTTTGGACTGAGGCTTGGAATGGAGTTTTCTGCCCAACATTTCCAAAATGGATGCCAGGGAGCTGGGGTGAAGCCCCCAACTAAATAGTCACCTTCTGACCTACACACACACACACACACACACACACACACACACACACACACACACTATGAAGAATGTGCACACACATGCGCACACAAACACCGAGTCCTTTAAACTGAATGAATACCATTTGACAGTAATCACTTCTCACTTCTTTACCGATCTTACCCAATGGTTCTGCACAATTCACAAATCCACCCGGAGAATTGCAACACTCCTATAACGAAGTCATTCAGAAGCAGAGAATGAACTGTGAAGAGGTCAAGAATGTGGGTCAGGCAAGCTAAAGCTCTCCACGCCCAAACACCTCAAAACGACCTGCAATGCTTAGAGAAGGCAGAGTGTTCCGAGGGCTGAGAAATGGCTCCAGCAGGAAACATTGTGTGTCCCCATCCAGTCTCCCATGCTAGGACAAGCCATCTGGAGTTGCTTAGGACAGTCACAAAATGAAATACCCTGGCCAACCAAGAGTTCAAGATTAAAACAAAGTATGGACAACACAGGCACTTGGAGAATTCCCTGCCATGCTTGAGTCAGCTTCCTATCTGATGGTTGCATAACCTGTGCTTTTCAGCCAGGTGCGGTGATGCCTGTTTAGTTCCAGTACTCTGGAGACAGAAGCAAGTGGAGGTCCGGAAGTTCCAGCCAGAGCAAATGAATTTATTTGTTTGTTTGTTTGTTTATTTATTGTTTTTTGAGACAAGGTTTCTCTGTATAACAGAACTGGTTTGTAGACCAGGCTAGCCTCAAACTCAGAGATCTGCCTGACTATGCCTCCCGAGTGCTGGGATTAAAGGCATGTGCCACCATGCCCAGCTTTAGACCCTTTCTTTAAAAAAAAAAAAATCCTTGTCTTTCCACCTTGATTGCCCTAATATGGGAATGAGAATAATATTCGACATACACAGTAATCCTAAATAATCCTAGTTCTCAGGAGGGAGTGGCAGGAAGGTCCTAAGTACAAAATCTGTTGACTACACACCAAGACCCTGTCTCAGGACCTGTCTCAGGGCTGGAGAGATAGCTCAGTGGTCAAAACCACTTCCTGCTCTCCCAGGGGACTGAGTTCAGTCCCTAGCGCACTGCAACTCCAGCTCCAGGGGATGTGATGTCTTCTGGCCTCCTCAGGCGTGCACACACACACACACACACACACACACACACACACACACATCTTAGCTGGGCAGTGGTGGCGCACACCTTTAATCCCAGCACTCAGGAGGCAGAGGCAGGTGAATCTCTGTGAGTTCAAGGCTAGCCTGGTCTACAAGAGCTAGTTCCAGGACAGCCAGGGCTATACAGAGAAAAGAAACCCTGTCTCTCGGGGGTTGGGAGTAGAGGTAGCAGGGGTTGTAGATGTAACTCAGTGATAGAGAACTTGCCTGCCGCGCTTAAGGAGCCCTGGGCTTCATGAGATCTATCTCAAAAAAATGAAATAAATTCGAGACCAGCCTGGTCTACAAGAGCTAGTTCCAGGACAGGCTCCAAAACCACAGAGAAACCCTGTCTCGAAAAA
>NC_022014.1:63196843-63202930 GCF_000317375.1 Microtus ochrogaster
AAAAACAAAAAATGAAATAAAGACAGAAATATCAAATAAACAATCTCATATTTCAAAAATATAAGTAAGGACATAGCCTAACAATGGGAAAACATAGAAACAAAACTGCTGCAGGGTTCCGCTTGTTCATTCCCAGACACTTAGCTCCAAAATGATCACATAGAAACTGTATTAATTAAGTCACTGCTTGCCCCATTAGCTCCAGCTTCTTCTTGGCTAACTCTTATATTAATTTAACCCATTTCTAATAATCTGTAAAGCACCACGAGGTCGTGGCCTACCAGCAAAGTTTCAGCACGTCTATCTCCAGCAGCAGCTCCATGTCATTTCCCTGACTCCACCCTTCTTTCTCCCAACATTCAGTCCAGCTTTCCCTGTCTACCTAAGTTCTGCCTTGCTACAGTCCAAAGCAGTTTCTTTATTCACTAATGGTAATCACATCACACAGAGGGGACTCCCATATCACAAAACTGGTTAGTGCTGTGTATAGGCAACTTTTATGTGCAGCCCTTGGCACTCAGGCTTGAGAGACAAGAAAGGAAATGACCTCTGTCCCGAAAGGAACAGAATCAGCAGGATCAGCACTTGGGACTTCTACTCCTAGGCTGTTGTTTTCACAGGTACTCAGCAAAAGAGAAGGCACTTATAGCTGAGTCTGACAACACACACAATCTTGGTTTAGCCATACTGCATGTGGAAGGCTTTAAACTTTCATTGTGGACATTCAGAATAAGGGACCTAGCCTGCATTTTTCACTACTGTGTCCCTAGAACATGATATATTGTAAGTAGGAAACTATTTACAGGATAAATTAAATGATAATGGGCTCTTTGCAAGCACTTTTGAAGAAAATTGGCTATGCTTTCTTGTGTTTCTTCTTTTTAAAGTTAAATTATCATTTGTGTGCGTGTCTGGTGTGTGTGTGTGTGTGTGTGTGTGTGTGTGTGTGTAGAACAACTTTGTGGAGTCACTTCTCTCCTTCCTTTATGTGGCTTCCAGGTATCAGACACGCATTGCCAAGTTTGTTCAGTGAGTATCTTTACTCATGGAGCCATCTCAATGGTCCTCACATTTTCTTCAATGTATGGTAACGCAGGATCATTTTGTTCTTGGTCTTTACTTTAGAAAGAATGAAGTAACGGCATTTGATGCCTCTGCTCTGTCTAAGGATTAGAACCTAGTGGCTGCCCAGCATGGTAGCATGTGCTAATAATCCCAGCACTGGGGAGGCTGAGGCAGGAAGATCCTATCATGAGTTTGAGGACAGCCTAAGAGGCAAGGTAGAACCTTGTCTCATACAGAAACCCCGTAGAACTCATTGGCTTCTGTAGGTGGAGTTTTCATTGGGATCGCTGGCCAGCTCCCAAATAACTACACAGAGACTTTTTTTTTACGATCTTTTAATTATTGAAATTTTTTTTTAATTATTGAGGATTTCCGCCTCCTCCCCGCCCTACACAGAGACTTGATGTTTATTATAAATGCTCAGCCAATAGCTTATGCTTATTAGCTCTTGTAATTTAAATTAACCCATTTCTACTCATCTATGTGTTGCCCTTGCTCCGTCCTGCTCACTCTGCATCTCCTACTGTCTCTTCCTGACTACTGAGACTCTGCCCTTCTTCCTCCCAGCATTCTCTTTGCCCCCCAAAATCCTGCCTGGCCATCAGCCAATCAACTTTTCATTACCAATGAGAGCAGCACATCTTCACAGTGTACAGAGGATTATTCCACAGCAGGCTTCTCGGCCTCTTCTCAGACCATGTGGAAGGGTGAGCATGGTTGCCACTTAGTGATGGTTAACCAATCCCAGCACTCGGGAGGCAGAGGCAGGGGGATCTCTGTGAGTTCGAGACCAGCCTGGTCTACAGAGCTAGATCCAGGACAGGCTCCAAAGCCACAGAGAAACCCTGTCTCGAAAAACCAAACCAAACCAAACCAAACCAAAACAAAACAAAACAAAACAAAAAAAAACATTTTATTGCTGGGCAGCGTTGGCGCATGCCTTTAATCCCAGCACTCGGGAAGCAGTCTGTGAGTTTGAGGCCAGCCTGGTCTACAAGAGCTAGTTCCAGGACAGGCTCCAAAACCACAGAGAAACCCTGTCTTGAAAAATTAAGAATAAAACATTTTATTGCATTTATTAATTTTGTCTGTGCATGGAGGTCAGAGAAACACCTGCAGGAATTGTTTTTCTCCTTCCACTAAGTGTGTTTCCATGATTGAACTCATAATGTCAGCCTTGATGACAGACAGGTGCCTTTAACTGCTGAACCACCAGGCAGACCTCTATCAGGTTTGTTTGTTTGTTTGTTTGTTTGTTTTTTGTAGCAAAATAAGAAAGTAACCAGCATAGTTATTACTTAATTTAAAAAAAAAAAGTGTGTGTATGCGCGCTTGCTCGCGCGGGCATAATTTCTCTTGAACCTCTGGCTCTGGCACCTGCCTCCTAAACACTGGAACTACAAGCGCGTACTCAAGAGATCTGCTGGTCCATTTTAAATCGTTAAAAGCAGTACAATGTCTGGGAAGATGGCCAAGGTGTTGTAAAGCAGAGTGAGAGACCTTGGCAGGGCAGGGGCGGTTGAGGGACAGACAGGTCAGGCAGGCAGAGTTTTATTCTGCAGAGATAAAGGGAGTGGGGGAGGAAAGAGATAAAGAAATACAGAGAGAAAGAGGAAAGGGAAGAAAAGGCAAGGAGCAGCCTGCCTCTTCAGAAGAGGAGGTGTGGAGCGGGAGTGGGCGGAGCTTGTCTTTTAAAAGGACAGGGTACTGTCTGCCATGTAAGCAGGCAGGGCGCAGGCCAGGATGCACTGAGCCAAATTCCCAAGGGGCAGGGCCAAGGTGTGCCTGGATGCAGACACAAGGTTCAGCAGCCTGGAACAATTCACCACAGGAAGTGACAAACTCAGAATCATACCGGCACCTCATTAATTCTGGGTTCCAAAAATCACACTAACAAGACTGTAAATGTCAAAGATATCAGGCAATTAAAGTTGTTAAGTATTTTTCAATACTTACAAACAATAACAGCCTAATGCTTCATGTTGGGTCAGAGGCTCTGGGAAAGAAAAGAGGAAAGCAAAAGTTCAGAGCAGTGGGCATGGTGGCACTCCTGTTGTCCCATCACTTTGCAGGGTGACAGCGGCAGGAGGGTTAGGAGTTCAGAGACCAGCAGGGCTACATGAGACCCTGTCTCAATAAAGTTAAAATTACCTAGTAATATAGCCAGGAGGTGGTGGCACACGCCTTTAATCCCAGCACTCACTTGGGAGGCAGTGGCAGGCAGATCTCTGTGAGCTCGTGGCCACCCTGGTCTACAGACGGAGTTCCAGGACAGCCTGGGTTACACAAAGAAACCCTGTCTTGAATTCCATCCTGTCCCCTTTCCCCCTAAAAAAGGAAAGGTAGGAGGACTCCTGAAATGTAAGTTTTATGCCATGGGGAAAGTTCTGGAAGATTCAGAGGTGTTCTAGGCGTGGAACTCTACTTGGTGACTAGTTTGGATTGCAGCCATGTGGGAGTGCTGGGGTGGTTCGGATCTGTACACCAGACTGGCCTCGAACTCGCAGAGATCCGCCGGTCTCTGCCTCCTGAGTGCTGGGATTAAAGGTGTGGCCACCACTGTCCATCCTGTTACAGCCTCTACAGTTAAGTAAAAACCAAACACCACTGGGTCTCTACCTGAGTACTGATGTGAATATCTCTTTTTAATATTTCCAGTTAAGGGGGCTGGAGAGATGGCTCAGTGGTTAAGAGCATTGCCTGCTCTTCCAAAGGTTCTGAGTTCAATTCCCGGCAACCACATGGTGGCTCACAACCATATGTAATGAGGTCTGGTGCCCTCTTCTGGCCTGCAGACATACACATAGACAGAATATTGTATACATAATAAATAAATATTTAAAAAAAATATTTCCAGTTAAATAATTAAAATAGTAATAACAATTGGGGCTAGAGAGATGGCTCAGTGGTTAAGAACACTTGTTGCTATTGCGGGAAACTGGGGTTCAATTTGCAGCACTCACATGGCAACCCACAACTCCAGTTTCAGGAGACCTTGATGCCCTTTTCTGACCTCTGTGAGCATCAGACACTCACGCGGTACACTGACACACATGAGGAAAAACACTAATACACACAGAATGAATAAATCTGAAAAACTAACCTGTTAACAACGTAAGTTTCTGACCATACCTGGGGTATTTTTTAGACATACAAAGGATGTATTTATTATCTCACTGAAACTTAATTCACTTAGCACATAATTCCAGACAATTTATTAATTTATAGACAGTGATAGCTCAGGTTAGGCTCTAATTTATCATTCTTCTGCCTTAAACTTCAGTAGTGCAGAAATGACAAGCATATGCTAACACACCTGGCAACAATGTGTCTGTTTGCTTGCTTGTAGGAACAGTGTCTCACTCTGTAGTTCAGGCTTCTTAGAACTCTGTAGTCCAGGTTGGCCTCAAAATCCTCCGCCTCAGCCTCTCTAGCTCAGGGATTACAGTGAGAGAGCCATGTCATCCATTTTAATTTTCTTGATCTGTTTTGACACAGGGTCTCCCAATAGCACTTGGGCAGATCTTGAACTTACTATACAGTTCAGCCTGACCATGAACTACATCTCCCCATGTCACTACCTCTCAAATGCTTGGATGACAACTATACAACTCCACTCCACTTTATAAGGTACCGGGGATCAGCTGGGCGGTGGTGGCGCACGCCTTTAATCCCAGCACTCGGGAGGCAGAGGCAGGCGGATCTCTGGGAGTTCGAGACCAGCCTGGTCTACAAGAGCTAGTTCCAGGACAGGCTCCAAAACCACAGAGAAACCCTGTCTCAAAAAACAAAAACAAAAACAAAAAAAATTAGCTAGTTCCAGGACAGGAACAAAAAAAAAAAACAAAAACAAAAACAAAACAAAACTACGGAAAAAAAAAAAAAAAAGGAACCGGGATTCAAACCCATCATGCTCATGCATGACAGGCAAGTGTGATATCACCTCAAATAACTCAGTCTGACTTTGAATTAGTTAGCTATACAACTGAAGCTGGCTTTGAATTCATTATTCTGCATCACTTCCCCAGGTATTGGACTTACAAAGTTATACCACCATATGCAGTTTCTAAATATTTATTTCAGAATCACAAGACCTAAAAAAATGATGACATTGTCATGCACCCAACCAAAAGGGAAATGGATCCACTATGAAGGAGGAAGGATTGGGAAGAACATTTACAGTACGCAGAGAACATTGTGTGCTAGTACTAAGAATTACAGCTTCGTTGTTTGTAAATTTATTATTTTTATTTTATTTTCAATCTAAAATTTTATTTAAAATATATGTACACCTACCTGATTTCATTGATTTATTTATTTGTTTGAGAGAGAATCTCACTGTGCAACTCGGACTGACCTGGAACTTGCGATGCTCCCTGGAATCCAGCCTGGCCTCAAACTGGTAGCAATCCTTCTGCTTCAGACTTCCAGAAGGCCAGGGTTACATGTGTGAGTTTTTCCCCTTTGTGGTTTGTTTTGTTGTGTTGTTTCAGAATTTTTTGTTGTTGATGTTCATTTGGTTGGTTTTTGAGATAGAGTTTTTTGTTGTTTTTTTTTTTTTTAGTTTTTTCCGAGACAGGGTTTCTCTGTAGCTTTGGAGCCTGTCCTGGCACTAGCTCTTGTAGACCAGGCTGGCCTTGAACTCACAGAGATCCGCCTTCCTCTTCCTCCCAGAGTGCTGGGGATTAAAGGCGTGCGCCACCACCACCCGGCTGAGATAGAGTTTTTTTTTTTTGTGTAGCCTTAGTTGTCCTGGAACTCACTCTGGAGACCAGGCTGGCCTTCAGAGATCTTCCTGTTCAGCCTCCCAAGTGCTGGGACTAAAGGCGTGTGCCACCACATCTGACAACTTTGACTCTTTTTTAATGCAGTATTAATAAGAGATATATGTTTGCAAATCAAAAATGTTTGAGGTCAGCCGGGCGATGGTGGCGCACGCCTTTAATCCCAGCACTTGGGAGGCAGAGGTAGGCGGATCTCTGTGAGTTCGAGACCAGCCTGGACTACAGAGCTAGTTCCAGG
>NC_022014.1:63203030-63205976 GCF_000317375.1 Microtus ochrogaster
GGCTGATCTTCCAGAGGTTGTGAGCCCTGTCTCGAAAAACCAAAAAAAAAAAAAAAAAAAAAAAGTTTGAGGTCACTTATGAGGCCTGAAGACTAACTGGTTTTACCTGCTCTGAGATTCGTCAAGCCTGGCACCCATATTGTTTGCTTTCTTCTTTTAGATTGTTCGGTCGTGCTGGGGATTGAATTTAGGCCCTTCCACATGCTGGCCTAGCAGTCTGTCTCTGAACCACACTGTGCCCTGTGTTGGGTGCCAGCTCCTTGTGAACATTGGGTATGGTAGAGCTTACCCATAATTCTTCCTCTTGGGAAACAGGAGCTGAAGGCCAGGCTTGGCTACATGAGATGGTGTTCCAGAAAGAAAAGAGGGGGGAGGGAGAAGGGAAGACAGGAGGGAAGAAGGAGGGGAGGGGAAAGGAGGGAAAGAGGAGAAAATGTCCAGGGAACTTTCCTGTGGCTAACTTCCCAGCTGAACTGGCCAGAAAACAAGCAGGAAATAAAGGCACAGGAATGAGAATGACTGGAGTGGTTTGACAGGAGGAACCTCCCGGAGGGTGAGACTCAGACGGGAAGGGTGGCTCTCACACAGTGCAGACTGGAGAAAGCCTGCTTGTCCCTACCCCCAAGGGGAAAGCTTCCCAGGGATGATGTCACCTCCAAACAGGCTCGCCCTTCTGCCACAGGACTTTAGCCCAAAGTGATCCAAGATAGAGACCCGAGAGAATAAACATTAGCCTCCGTCTCTCTGGTCTCGTGTACAGTTTCAAACGGGTGGAGTGTGGAACAGGGAATTGCCCCGTCTCGTCTGTGAGGTGTCTAGGGCTGGAGAAGAGGATCAGTGGTTAGAGCACTGTCGGCTCCAGCAGAGGACCCAGCTTCAGTTCGCATGGGGGCTCACAACTGCCTGTAACTCTAGTTCCAGAGGATCGGTGCTCTCTTGTGACTTCAAGGGTACCATGCACATACAGGCTAAACACTGATACACATAGTTGTTAGGTTCACAGATGTTTAAGGTTTTAGGCTTTACACATACACACACAGAGGATCTCACGTAGCCACGGCTAGCCGGATGCTCACTGTGTAGCCCAGGCTACCTTTAAACTCTTGGCAATTCTTCCACCCCAGTTTCCTAATGTTGGGATTATGGGCATGAGCCACCATCCCTGGCTTTTTTGCTCTTAAGACTGTTCTTTCTAGGGTGGGGATGAGGGACAGGGTCTCACTTTGTAGCCCAGGCTAGCCTAGAGCTCACTAAATAGCTCAGGTTAGACTTGATCTCATAGCACTTCTCCTAATTCAGCTTTCAGAGTGCTGGGGTGGCAGACCCGACAAGCTTGATGAAAAGTGTGTGCGTTTGTGTGTGTTTGTGTTTGCATATGTGTGTATTTGAGTGTGTGTACATGTGTGTGTATGTGCGTGTGTGCACTGTGTGTGCATGTGTGTTTGTGTGTGTGCATATGTGTGTGTGCATGTTTGTATGTGTGTGTGCTAGTGCATGTGTGTGCTTGTGCTTGTGTGTGATTTTTCCATGCTATTGTTTGTGTGTACAGTGTGGAACGCCACCTTGTTCATATGGAGGTCACAGGACAGCTTGTAAGAGTCATTTTTCTGCTTACCCTGTGGGTCCTAGAGATTGGACTCAGGTCATCAGACTTGGTAGCGGGAGCCTTTCCCCACCGACCTGTCTCACTAGCTGTTCATTTCTTCTGTGAGGCCTGCAGAGACCAGAGGAAGGGCTGGAGTTAGAAGTGGTTGTGAGCCACCTGATGTGGGTCCTCTGAAAGAACAGCAAGAGCTTAATCACTGAGTCACCTCTCCAGCCCTGCAGACATTCCTTGAGGGCTTCTCTGTGTAGCCCTGGCTGTCCTGGAACTGGCTCTGTAGACCAGGCTGGCCTCAAACTCACAGAGGTCCACCTGCCTCTGCTTCTCAAGTGCTAGGATTAAAGGCATGTGCCAAATCGCCCACCCTCCCTCCAAAAAACCAACCAACCAAACAAACAAACAAAAAAACCAACAAACACCCATATTGAAACCTGTAGGAAACTTTTTGCTACTTTAAGTTCCCAGCCTAAGAACTGATTATTCTGATTTATTAGCCTTCTGATATTACTAGCAGTCCCTCTTTCTGACTAATTGCTAGAGACATCTGTTTCCTTGCAATTAGTGACATTCGCTGTAATCTCTGAAACATTTTTCATGATAGCTGCCTAGTTACCCATCGACGTAAGAACCCACTCCCTCTTTCCCATTGCCCTATATCTACCCTGTTTATTCCCCTAATAAACGAGACTTGATCAGAATCCTGTCCTGTCTCCATCTTCTGTGTATCTTGTCCCTTTTAATTCTCACTTCCCGTTAGGGTCTCTGTTGACTGACCTGCGGGTCAGGGCAGAAACCATGTCCTCTACCTGTGCTCTTAGAATGGTGAACTGAAGATAAATCAAAAAAAAATCACAGTAGATGAAGAGTTTAAGAAGCCTAGAGCACTTGCTGTTCTTCCAGAGGACCCATGTCAGGGGGCTCCCAACCACCTCTAACTCCAGCCCTTTCTCTGGTCTCTGCAGACCTCTCCTAAGAGAAAAGAAACGAAAGGCTAGTGAGACAGCTCGGTCTTTTCTACTTGTGCTGCTCTTGCAGAGGACCTGGGTTACCAACACTCACGATGGCCTATGACTTCAATTTCAAGGGATCCAGTGCCCTCTTCTGGCCCTCTCAAGCACTAGACACACATGAGGTGCACATACACACATGCATGCACACATTTCTACACATAAAACAAAAGTAAGCCAAGCGACCTTGCAAATTACCTTTGAAAGTTTTATCTAAAGTTCAGTTATCGTGTTGAAAAAAATACGAGCCGGGCGGTGGTGGCGCACGCCTTTAATCCCAGCACTCAGGAGGCAGAGGCAGGCGGATCTCTGTGAGTTCGAGACCAGCCTGAAAAA
>NC_022014.1:63206661-63218023 GCF_000317375.1 Microtus ochrogaster
GAATCTCTGTGAGTTCGAGGTCAGCCTGGTCTACAGAGAGAGTTCCAGGACAGGCTTCAAAGCTACAAAGAAAACCTGTCTTGAAAAAACAAGCAAACAAACAAAAGAATAACCCTGTTTTGAAAGAAACAAACAGACGTGAGTTTGACCTGGAGCACAGCTTCATTCCTTTGAGTGCCCTGTTTCTCTGAAGGAGGGGTGGCGTTAACTTTAAGGTCACAGAACACAGGTTATGCACACACGGTCAGTACATTTCCTGGTTGTATAGGTGGGGCATCAGGTAGTGGAGTACAGGCAAAAGCGCCTTGGCCTAAGCACTGCCAATTTTTTGACTTTAGACTTCAATTTATCTGTACAGTGAAATAAAATTCGGGTTCCCAAGTCCTAGGGGAGAACTTTCCAATGGCTGCCCAGCTTCCTCCTTAGACATAGAAATAGTCTGCAATGCCCCTTAGTTCTCTAAAACACTATGGCTGTTCCTAACAACAGAAAGAACAAATGGTTGGACTGAAAAGCTCCCACTTTGTGTCAGTTGACAATGATGGAACACAAGGAAAGTCCTTAATCTTTGACTTCTGATTGGTGAAAATTGTAACTGTAGCTTGGCAACAAATCTTTGTGATTTTTGTGCTTATAAAGCCTGCTTCCGCCCCTGTTTGGGGCTGCCAGGAAAAGTAAGGCTCCTGCGTCCTTGCTCTGCACCCCTCATCAAGTAGAGACCCCACTTAAAGGGTATTTATTGAAATCCTTGAAATCCATAGGATCGTCTTTCTCCTTCCCCATGGTGCACAATGGACTGGGTGTAACATTCGGAAGTTACCCCAAGATGCTTCATTGAGAACCGGGATCCAGAGGCCCCATATGGGGAGTTGTCGAATCCTCCAGAGACCAGTAAGGTTTTGGTGCCAAGGGATTGCATTCAATAAGGAGGCCGGACATGACAGCACTCCCTGAGTCCGGGGAAGAGGAAGGACGTCTCTCTCTTACACAGGGGTTTCCCGCTTGGTGAACCCAGGTGTCTCCGGTTACACGAGGTGAGATTGGTGTCCCAAGAGGGCCAGGATCCAGGGGGTTCCCAGACTGGGACCTGGGAGTCCCAGGTCACAAAACAGGGGATGGTATCTTTATAGGCTGCAGTCTTGCCCATCTTATTTGTCTGTTTTGCCCATTGTCTCGTCTGATTTGTCTGTTTTCTTGTTGTCTCAGTTGTCTGGATATCTGTCTGCTTTGTTTTCTCACCACTACTTCTGACTTCTCTTTCTCAGTTTTTTGTTTTGGTTTGGTTTGGTTTTTCGAAAAAGCGTTTCTCTGTGTATCTCTGGCTGTCCTGAAACTCACAGAGATCCGCCTGCCTCTGCCTCCCCGAGTGCTGGGATTAAAGGCGTGCGCCACCACTGCCCGGCAAGTTAGAAATCTTACCTTGATACTGAAAAAGCTTCAATTCAGAAATTATTATTTTTATTATAAACTGTTAAAGCTGATTAAGCCTCTAGTGTTCAGAAATACACTGGGCATCATGCAAGTACTTAGAGTAAAGCACAGGAAAATTGTATCTAGTTCCTTATGTTGTTTTTTTTTTTTTTTCTTTTGGTTTTTTGAGACAGGGTTTCTCTGTGGTTTTGGAGCCTGTCCTGGAACTAGCTCTTGTAGACCAGGATGGTCTCGAACTCACAGAGATCCGCCTGCCTCTGCCTCCCGAGTGCTGGGATTAAAGGCGTGCGCCACCACCACCCAGCTCCTTATGTGTTTTTGAGGTATAACCTAAAACAAGCAACTGAAAACAAACCAGAGTTCTTTGGCTCGGGCCCTCAAACTGTCAGAGATTTGCTGAAATGGCATTAAAGACATTTAAACTTATATGATAGATGGAGGCTCCTAGATTGTAGCAGTGACCCCCCCCCCAAGTTCTCTAAGAAGACAACAGACACAGTGATGAACCACTCTACCTGGACTATGGTAATGCTAACTACTGGGCAAGACTGCCCCAATGCCTTGTCTGCTTGTCCAGGGTTCAGCCTGAGCTGTGGACAAGTAGGACACTAGAGAGTTGATGCCACGCTTTGCCTAGACAAGATGACGTCAGTCCCCCATGTTCCTTCTCCACAGAAGGCCTCTCATCTTCTAGGCCTGGCAGCCAAGACTGCTGTACTATTACCTCTATTCTCATCGCCATGGAGACCACAGGATCTTGGGATATCTGCATAGGTATGGACCACAGACTAGTCTCTGTCCTTTTGGTTAATCCTTTTCAAGTCTCTGATCACATTGACAGCAAGGCTAACTGAGCTTTGTCGGTTGGGCAACAACAGACAGCTCCTTCCCTCAAGGCTACAGCCACCTTGTTAGTTCATTAGTCAATTCTTTAGTTAATTAGAGCTACTAGGTCTTTCATGAAGAAAAGGCAAACAGGTTTACCTTGCTCACAAAGCTTCATGTTAAAGAATAAACAGGCTTCCCGTGCAACTTTTCACTAAGGGAGCATAATAACTTCTCCTGTCTCTGGTAAATGATTAGATGGGAAGGAAAAAAGCTCAGAAGCATTCATTCTTCATCACTGAGTCTTTTTCTCATAAAGCTCACTTTCTAATGATGTTGGGAGAGAAGATAATAATAATCAAATTTGTTCATATATAAAATGTCAAATGCTAATAAATATAGTGCAAAGAAAGTAGGAAAGGGAAAAGAAATTGCAGAGAACCATGGAATTGGCTTGGTCTAGCTGCCTTGAGAAGCGTGTGTCACAGGTTTTTCAGGTCAGAGTCCAGGGCTCCTAGGGCATGATGTACCTTCCTGTTCCTGAGAGACTGATGCACTCCCTCAGGCAACGAAGGGTTCAGGTTAGCTTGTGTTTCTCTGTATCTTCCCTTAGCAGTCCAAGAAGCCTGAACGCGTGACGGGACAATTGGTCTTGGACATTAATCTTATATACCCTGTATGACTTGCAAACTTCACTATATCCTGGCAATCTTATATAATACAAGCTGTAACGGACTATTGTTACACTGAGATTTCAAGGGTTTAAGGTTTTAACATTGATAAATGGAGTTCTGCTAAACTAGAGAACACCGGCCACTTGTTCAGTCACAAATCAAGATTTTAACTTCCTTTGGTTGTCTTCTAAGTATAGACTTAAAGGTGCTTCTCATCAGGGTAACCCAAAGGCATAGTTTTTGTTATATTTCCAAGGTGTAAATCTGTTTCAGCTGTTTTACAGACACCTGTTAACTTCTTTTTATACAATGTGGATTTCAGTACAATGAAAATACATATATATATATATATATATGTATATATATATAAAATTTCCTTTGGTAAACTAAAAACTCATGTGAGTTTCAGGGAGTCAAAAAAGTCATTGCTCCAAAGCCACAGAGAAACCCTGTCTCGAAAAACCAAAAAAAAAAAAAAAGTCATAAGGCTCAAATTCACCTGTCACAGGTCAAACAAACTCCAGATAAGCAAGAGTTCCGATACAACATTTTCTTTAAGTTAATAAACTTTAACATTTGTTCTTTGTCTCTATTTGTCTCCGCAGGTTTAACAGACACTGCCCAGGGAGCACATGCAGACTGTAAACTGCTGAGCTCTGGACTTGCTGTAAGCTGATGTGAGCCAGTCCAGCTGATGTGGTTGATCCCTGTCCCTTTACCTAGATCAGCTGATCAGATGCGCCTGATAAATGCCCGTTGCCCAGCCTTTGCTTACCCTTTCAGCATTCCTGGACCCTGAAGACCAACACCCCAGTTTCAACTGGAAGTATTTACAGAACAGAGTTCATTGTCCCTGGTCCTTAACAGGCTGAAAATCCAGAAACCTGTTTTCGACCCTGGCAATATCACCCTACTCCTTGGTATACACCTATGTCCTTGCAAGCTCAAAGAGAACACCCTCTAGGCTGCCCCCACATCAGCTTGGTTTGCCTGTACCTTTGGCTTAGCACCCTGGCATTCCCTAGTACATTCCACTGAGAATTAGTTCATATTGTACCTCAAATCCTATACTATGAAGGGGAGGCACCGGGCGGTGGTGGCGCACGCCTTTAATCCCTGCACTCGGGAGAAAGAGGCAAGCGGATCTCTGTGAGTTCGAGACCAGCCTGGTCTACAGAGCTAGTTCCAGGATAGGCTCCAAAGCCACAGAGAAACCCTGTCTCGAAAAAATTAAAAGGGGAGGCAGGGAGGATGCATATGATACGGAGACTACATGCTTACTGCACACCAGGAGGGCACCTCCCATTTCTCATCCCCCTCTTGATAAGAGCAGCCTTAATCACTGGGGACCACAACTTGCGAATCCTAAACTGATGTGGGATTCCCCTCTGTAAGCTGTGAATACCACTGGTTAATAAAGGACTGTCTTGGGCCTGTGCAGGGCACAATAGAGGGGAAAACTAAACTAAATGTTGGGAGAAAGAAGGTGGAGTCAATGAGATGCCATGGAGCCACCAGAGGGGAAAGAGGCAAGCTGCCAGCTGGAACCTTGCTGGTAGGCCATGAGCCTCATGGTAAAATATAAAATATTAGAAAAGGGTTAATTTAATATGTAAGAACTTGCTAGGACTATGCTATAGTGATTGGCCACACGGTGATTTAATTAATACAGTTTCTGTGTGCTTATTTCGGGAGTCTGGGCAGCCGGGGACAAACAAGCAGCCTCCTACAACACTAAGCAAATAAAACAACAGAGCTATTTCCCATCTACATTCTTCCATCTCTTTCCCAGAAAATCAATTGACACACTAGCTGAGATGGCCCTGTAGAAGCACTGTGGGCTGGACCTACTTTTCTTTGAGGAAGGAGGTTTATGCATAGCCCTGGGAGAAATATGTTGCTTTTATGCCAGCCATCCAGGTGTTATTAGAGAGACCCTAAGAAAAGTTAAAGAAAATCTCACTAAGGAGGAGGAAAGAAAACAGAGTTCCAACTGGTATGATTCACATTTCAAATAGTTCTCCTGGTTGACAATCTTTATTACAAGTTTAATAGGTCGCCTAACCCTCCTGCTCCTTGTTCTACTGTTTGCCCCGTGCTATCAACACCACTGTGTGCTTTGTTTAAGATCTCATAGGTGTGTCAAGCTCATGATTCTAAGGGCACAGTACAGCCCCTTATTTAAGCCTCCCCATGAAGATTCATCTCAATCCTCAGATATGGAGGGAATGAAGGAAGCAGGCAAAAGCACCTTGGCCTAAGTCCTCCCATTGTGACTTCAGACTCCAGTTTACCTGTATGGTGAAATAAAGTTCCGTTTCCAAAGGCCTAGGGGAGCTGAGAACTTTCCAATGACTGCCCAACTTCCTCCTTAGACATAGAAATAGTCTGCTCTGCCCCTTAGTTCTCTAAAACACTATGGCTGTTCCCAACAACAGAAAGAACAAATGGATCTGATTGGTTGGACTGAAAAGCTCCCACTTTGTGTCAGTTGACAATGATGGAACACAAGGAAAGTCCTTAATCTTTGACTTCTGATTGGTGAAAATTGTAACTGTAGCTTGGCAACAAATCTTTGTGATTTTTGTGCTTATAAAGCCTGCTTCTGCCCGTTTGGGGCTGCCAGGAAAAAGTAAGGCTCCTGCGTCCTTGCTCTGCAGCCCTGATTGACCAGTGGCCCACTCATGTGATGATTTACTAAAGTCTTCGGAGGCCATAGTATTGTCTCTTTTCTCCCTCGTGGTGCACAACGGACAGGTGTAACCTATCACCAAGCGGAGCTCTCTCCCCCACAATGCCTGCCACATCAGACAGTATTCTTAGCATTGGCGGAGGCTAGAGACCAGCTCTACTGAATAACACATTCCAAGAAGAGAAGATTATATCATAGTCAAGAGACCATGATATCAGTTACAAAAGTGTCTGTTCAACGACTTCAGATGACCCAAGATAAGTCAGCCTCTTGTCTTGCAACATGCAACATTGCATCTTGCCACAATCACAGCGTGAGGTCAGCCAAGGTTGGCCATCTACAGAATCTTTGATACAGAGGCATCTACGGAGAATACTAGTTCACAATCCTTCCATAATTCTACACTGCCCCTAGGTTCAAATTGTTATTTGTGATAACTTATGTATTTTTAAGTGCATGTGTGCTTTTCCTGCATGTATGCTTATGCCTGTAGAGAATGTCAGATCTCTGGAACGGGAATGGAATCATGAATGATTGTGAGCCACTGTGTGGGTGCTGTGAACTGAACCCAGGTCTTCTGGAAGAGCAGTGTGCTGACCAGCTGAACCTGCTCTCCAGCCCATCAAATGCCACTGTTTTCTGAAGCTTCATTTGGATGCAAACATTTGAGAAGATCTCCCCTTTCCAGGAGTCCATAGGCTTATTTGGCCTTAGTGCTCTGAAATTCTCTAAGTAGGTGACATGTGTAAATGTTACGGCGCCTATAGAAAGGTATCCTGGCAGTCAGAAGCCAAGAAATACCTACAGTTAGGAAGGAAAAGGTATTCCAAAAGAAGCGTTACAGCTCTGTTCTGGTAGGGGACAGTTTCCCCAGCAAAGCGTTATAGAACTTGCTCTGGGAAAGGTTTCCCTAATGTATGTGTAACAAGTCTGCTCCAACAGGGGAGGGCTTCCCCAGTGAGGTTGTTACAACTGCTCTGCTCCCATGAAGTGGAACAACTCAGCTCTAGCAAGGGAAAGTTTCCCCAGGCAAAGTGGTCCAGTTCTGCTCTGATCCCGGCCACTGGGCTCTGGTGAAGGCCTTTACTGCTTGGCTCTGCTGAAGTTGTCACAGCTCCGTACCACTCCGCTCTGCTCCAGGGAAATAAACTCATTACAACAAACCTCACTCAAGAGATTAGGAAGGAGGTGACCAGGAGAGTAGCTGATTCTGCCAGGTGGAAAAAGGCAGCCACAAACTGAACAGGTACAGGACTACTCAACTCCCAAGCACTGAGATTACAGCTTCCACCACGTCCAAAGAGTTGAAATCCCCGTAGGAAAAGGGGCACCAGAGACTTCTCCCATCTCCACTTGATTCAGCTATTCTATCCTCTTGTGTGTGTTTGTTCATTTACACATTGATGCAGGGTCTCATTGTGCAGCCATGGCTGGGATGGGAACTTGCTATAAAGACTCATGGGAATCCTCCTGCCTCTGTCTGTGCTGGGATTCAAGGCTGCACCACTGTTGTTTTATTATTTATCCTCAATTTCATTGCTGTTTCTGCCCCGGGGATGCCGCTCAGCAAGAGGGTATAATGCTGTGGAAGCATCAGTTCCTGGGTTCGGTCCCCAGTACCCCTGCCAAAGCACCTGGATTCCTCTCCTAGCCATAAGCATCAAGGGCAGGTTTTCTACAGATGGTTCACAGCTGAAATCCAGTGATCTGGCGAGGCAGGCATTCATCGGTGCTTGTGGAAGGCTTATAATCTGAAAAGGTGAATTGACACAACTCAGAGGTGGCTTGCACCCTCCCTCCTTAGGTCTTTCTCACACATCCATAAGCCTCTACTTTCAGAACACACCACACTGCTGCCCTTTCAAATGTCCCGGTTCTCTCATTTCTTTGGCTAAGTGTTACGGCCTCACCAAAGAGCCATTCGATAGCCTCTTCCCTTTGTAGTTTGGTATCAGTTCCATCAAGGGGAGAAACAAAGGAACCAGTCACAGCTGCCTCCTGGAAACAAAACACCACGGCCACAGTCCTTTCTTAGCCCTGGCCTCCTTCTCTCACTGCCAATTTGGGGATCTACTGATAAACACCTTTTTCCACAGGTCGAGGGCATTGTCCTCCTCCACTCTGTTTCCCAGACCACAGTTTCTTTTCTTTTTTAAACTGTTTTTATTGAGCTATTTTTCTCCACTCCCCTCTCTTTCTCTCCCCTCTCCCCTTCAACCCTCTCCCATGGCCCCCATGGTCCCAATTTACTCAGGAGATTTTGTCTTTTCCTACTTCCCATATAGATTAGATCCATGTATGTCTCTTAGGGAGCTCTTTGTTGTATAGGTTCTCTGGGATCGTGAGTTGTAGGCTCTCTTTTCACTTCAGGGTTTCTATGTACACCCCTGACTGTCCTGGAACTCTGCAGGCCAGGCTGACCTGAACTCACAGGGGTCTGCCTGCCTCTGCCCCTGAGTGCTGTGACTAAGCATTTGTCACAGTGTCTGGCTTTGTTTCTTTTTAATGAAATCTGTTGGCATATGAGAGTCAACAGGACGCTGAGAAAGGAAAAGGATTAATACTTCTCCTTTTAAATAATGTTGTATTTGGAAGGGTATATTAATTATACATAATAATCTAATTCATGATGATTTCTTTCCTCTTTCCAATTAGTGTCCCTCTGTGTGTGTGTGTGTGTGTGTGTGTGTGTGTGTGTGTGTGTGTGTGTTTGTGTGTGTGTGTGAGTATCTGGGAGAAACTCACATGGCACACGCAGGGCCCTTTACAGTTTTATATTGTGGTTTTACATATTGGAACATACTGATTTAACTGCATAGGGTGTGTGTGGGTGTTTCTCATTAGCCTGGGACTCAGCCACTAGGCTGGGGTGTCTGGGTAACAAGCCTTGGGCATCAATCTGTCTTTTGTGTTTTCAGTGCCAGGATTCTATGCCTGGGCCACCATGGCTAGTTTTGTTTGTATTTTGTTTTATTTTGGATGTGGGTTCTTTCACAGCTGAGCTGTGTGCTATCTACCCAGCTCTGTTTCATTTGTTTTCTTTTAAAACACGGTCCCCCTGGTGGTGGTGGTGCACACCTTTAATCCCAGCACTTGGGAGACAGAGGAAGGTGGATCTCTGAGGCCAGACTGGTCTACAGGAGCTAGTGCCAGGACAGGATCCAAAGCTACAGACAGAGAAATCCTGTCTCGAAAAACAAAACAAAAATAAACAATAAATAAATAAATATAAGAAAAAAGAAAAGGAGGAGGAGGAGGAGAAGGAAAAGACCGGGTGGTGGTGGTGCATGCCTTTAATCCTAGCACTCAGGAGGCAGAGGCAGGTGGATCTCTGTGAGTTCGAGGCCAGCCTGGTCTACAAGAGCTAGTTCCAGGACAGGCTCCAAAGCTACAGAGAAACCTTGTCTTGAAAAAAAAATTAAAAAAAAAGGAAGGAGAAGACAAAGAAGAGTTAAAAAAGCTGGGCGGTGGGGATGCACACCTTTAATCCCAGTACTTGTGAGGCAGAGGCAATCAGATCTCTGTGAGTTTGAGGCCAGCCTGGTCTACGAAAGCTAGTTCCAGGACAGCTAGGGCTGTTACATAGAGAAATCTTGTCTCAAAAAACTAAAAAAATTTTAAAAATCAAAAAATAAAAATAAATAAATGAATAAATAAAACAGGGTCACCTACAAAGCACAGCTCAGGAAGGCCTTGGGTTTGCAATGTTCCTGACCTGGGCCCACCCAGTACTGAGATTGCAGGTATGTGTCACCATGCCCAGCTGTAGACCTTCTATTGTCTTCTGTTTTTTAGTTTTTTTGCTTCTTACATTGCTGGGGATCAATCCCAGGAATCTCCCTTTTATGGCAGCTACTCATGAGCTACAAGCCCATTTAATAATTTATATTTATTATTAGCATGTGAGTGGAAGTCAGAGGACAACCTTGTGGGAGTCAGTTCTCTCCTTACACTATGGGTTCTGGGACTCAGACTCAGGTCAGCAGGCTTCGATACCAAGAACTTTTACTCAATAAGCCATCTTTTTATTTTTATCTCATGTGTGTACGCTATGTGTGGAGGGGGTGCATTCACGTCCCAGGGTATCATGAGATCAGAGGACGACTTGGTGGAGTTAGTTCTCTCCTTCCACCTTGCACAGCAGTGTCTTTACTCAGTAAATCATTATCTCATCGCCCCCCCCCCCTTTCTACACAGGGTCGGGTGTGGGAGGTCCTTCTATGTGTTGCTTTTATTGGTTAATGAATAAAGCTGTTTCAGCCAGTGGCTTAGCAGAATAGGGCAAGGTGGAAATTCCAAGCAGATAGAGGAGAGTAGGCAGGGTCAAGGAAACACCGTGTAGCTGTCATTCAGAACCTTGCCGGTAGGCCATGAGCCTCATGATAAAATAAAAAATAATAGAAATGAGTTAATTTAAGATGTAAAAGATAGCTAGAAATATGCAGAAGCTAATAGGCCAAACAGTGTATAATTAATGTAGGCCTCTATGTGTTTCTTTGGGACTGAAGGGCTGTGGGATTGTGTGGGACAGAAACCTCTGTCAACAAGGGTCTCTCTATTTTATAGCTCTGGCTGTCCTGGAACTTGCTATGTAGACCAGGCTGACTCTCAAGTGCTAAGACTAATGGCATGTGCCACCATGACAAGCCACTTTTTTTAAAAGAGAAGTCTCCTGCAGCTGAGAATGACTTGTCCCTGCCTCATATTGGGATTACATACATACCATGATGCCTGCCTTTAATTTCTTTGACAACATGGTATTCCAACAGGAGAGCAGTACTCAGATGCTATCTGGTAGTGAGGATCAAATCTACTGTTGTAGATCTTATGCATTTGTGGTGTTCGTGCATGTGTACACGTGTTTGTGTGTCTGCATCACGTGCACGGGAGTGGAGACCAGAGGCTGGCTCCCAGTATCGTCCTCCATCACTCCCCACGCTCTACATTGAAGAGGTGCCTCTCATTTGAAGCCTGAGCTCCCACCAGGGTTGTCTAACTAGCCAGCTCGCTCAGGAGAGCCCATCCTGAGGCTGGGATTGGAAGCTGGTACTTACACGGCTGCTGGTTATCTCAACTGTAGCTCTCACGCTTGGACAGCAAGACTTCACTTGCTGATCCATCCCTCAGCCTGAAATCATCCGCTAGCCTAGCATAGAAATATTGTTCTTAGATTTATGTATATGCGTGTTTTGTCCGCTTGTCTGTGTGCATGTCTGGTGTCTTGGCAGGCCAGGAGAGGGCACGGGGTTGTCTCAAGATGGAGTTATGGATGATTGGGAGGCACCATGAGGGTGCTGGGAACTGAACCCGGTGCTCTCAGTGCCCAGCATCTCTCTAGTCCCTTTAGCATGATTTTTTTTATAAACATGATTGTCATTTTGGGTAATTTCTACTGACTGCCACAAAATATGTGCTAGTTTTACATATGAAGCAATATGTGCTCTGAATCATATGAAGCAAAATTTAAAAATAAACCATAGCTGGACAATTGTGGAGCACGCTTTTAATCCCAGCATTTGGGAAGCAGAGGCAGGTAGATCTCTGAGTTCAAGGCCAGCTGGTTTATAAAGTGAGCTTTAGGACAGCCAGGGCTACACGGAGAAATCATGTCTAAAAAAACCCCAACCAAATAAAACATAAAAAGAATTATTTTTTAAAAATCAGCTGCTGGACCTGGTAGCACAGTCTGGACCTGGTAGCACGGGCTGGACCTGGTAGCACAGGCTGGACCTGGTAGCAC
>NC_022014.1:63218123-63223426 GCF_000317375.1 Microtus ochrogaster
CTGGACCTGGTAGCACGGGCTGGACCTGGTAGCACAGGCTGGACCTGGTAGCACAGGCCTGTAAATCTGTAACCCCTGACACTGGAGAAGCCGAGACAGAAAGACTCAAAGCTCAAATCATAACTGGGATATAGAGTGAGTTCAGGATGGCCTGAGTAGTTTAGTCACAAAAATAAAATAAAAATAAAACAAAGAGAGCACTAGAAATACAATGGCAGAGGAGGTGCCTCTCCTGTGTGAGGTCCTGGGTTCAATGTTCAGTATGGGGGATGGGTGGGTCAGCCTAGTGTGGTGGGGCAGGCCTGTATTCCAACACTCAAGAGGCCGAGGCAAGGCCCAGGAGATGGCTCCGCAGGTACCGGACACCCTCAATCTGATCCCTGGGACCTACTGAACAGCAGAAGGACACAGCCACCTCCACAAAGCTATCCTCTGACCACCCACCATATGTGCAGCACATGCTCCCACACACATACATCATACAAGCACACATACGAAATAAACTTTAAAAAAGAGCTTGAGGTAGGAGCGTCATGAGTTCAAGGCCAGCCTAGGCTAAAAACGCGAGACCTCAGAGATAGATAAAGAGTCAAAGTCTGCTCTGATAGACTAGTTTGCACAAGCTGTCCAAGCAAGAAGTAACTTCATAATTTATAATTCCGTTTCCTTTATTTTCTTTATACTAGTGAGAACCCCCGGCTTACTCATTTATTCCTTAATTACCTCATTAACTGAAAAATTATACAAAACACACTGGAATTACAAATGTAAAAAAAAAATCAAGACCCTCGTTTTATTCTTGGAAAACTTTATTACAGTTTAAACAACAAAGCAACGGATGGGAGAGTAAGGCCATCCTTCAAAGCTACCTGTGGCAAACCCCACACGAGAGACATAATTTAGGCAAAAGACGTTTATTAGTCTATATTATAGTTACCTCCCAATTTGAGATCATGGGAAATCAGTCACACAGGTTAGAAACAGGTCTGTATGAAGTCCCATCAGAAAGCAGCAGAAGTGAGGCCTAACGTGGCTAAGCCTGCCGGCTTCTGATCCTCAGCAGATGAGCTCCTGAAGATCGAGAGCAGGCGGCTCACGTTAAAAACACCTGCAACGGGGCTGCACTCCCACTGCCTTAACCTTTACTAGGACTGTGATATCACAATCAGGTGGAGGTTCAAACAGTCAGGTCAAGCCCGAAAGTTAAGAATCGTCTATTACTTTAGAGGAAACACAAAAGCATGACTAATTGGATCTTCTCTTAATTTACAATTAAAAAAATCTATTTTTGAAGACATAAAAAATAGTCGCAGCAGCACTGTCTAACACCCGAAAAGACCCCACACAGAGCGTCCCCATTAAGAACTGCAACTGCGAAGTCTGTTTCAGCCCACAGAGGCGATTTCTGCGTGAGTAGCGAGCTGTTTACTTGGGCTTGCCTTCCATTGACAGCACACACCTGGTCAACTATTACACTTCTACTGTAGGCTCTTCTTCCACTGCATTTCCCTTTACTAAATGCACCTCAACATGACCGGACAATTCAAAGAGGCTCCAATGGCTGTCGATAATTTTCTTCTTCTTCTTCTTTTTTTAAATAGAAAAAATTTAAAGTCAGGGGAGCTCACTATGTAGCCCAGGCTGGCCTTGAACTCATCAGCCTCCCAAGTGTTGGGATTTGAGTGCATCACCAAGCCCAGCTCAATAATCTTCTTTTACTGTAGTTGATCTTATTCTCAGTGACGGCTAATGCCCAACTTGGCCTCAGTCTTTGATTTTAGATTTACAATAGAATACTGCATCATCACATAGTCATCTTGATCTGTGAGCGATCTACTTACGTCTCATAGCCAGTTATCTTTCAAAACAAGTTACCACTGTAAAATATGCAATATTGTTGAAAAAAAATATACAGTATAGGGAAGTTTCTACATTCTCACACAGGCTTTAAAATGAGGTAATGAAAACTTGACTGGTTAACCCTCTCTACCACTCGGGACGTCTCAGGGAAACACTGCGGACACACCTTTCCTCAGATCTTTCCATGTCATGTCGCCCTTGAATAATGCTGAGGACCTTTTTATGCTGAAAAGTTATTTAAGAAATCCTTGAGCTTTGTTGGGTAGTCTGTCATCACTCCAGTGGCTCCCAAGTCAAAGGCTCTTTTGTACTCATGCTCTTCATTTAGAACCCAAACATACACCTGGACATTGGGGTTTAAGAAACAGAAGAAGAAATGGTAAACAGAAAACGATTTTATAGTTACCCGCCATGATCTCTGCACACTTACAGGGACCCTTATTAAGATTATAATTTTAAGAAATCACTAAGCTCTTTTTTAGAAATTCCATTTCCTCATTAGATCCACACTACCCCACCCCTTGATCACTGACTTCAACTGATCTCATCTACATTGGGAATCTAGCTAATGACTTATCACTAACTTCAAGGAAGAGCATACAGTCCTCATTACAGTTGCAGCATCAAAGTCAGAGCTCAGACAGTGAAAAACCCTGCACTGTGGCTCGTGTCAAACGAGTGAGCGCTGCTATTTCAAAATGTACCAGTGCCCAGACTTACCTGGATGCCCCGGGCAGTGAGGTGGTCGAATAAAGCCTTCCGCATTAATAAGCTAGAGGGAAAGAAGACAGCAGGTTCAGGCACATCTTCGTCTTCAGAACTAGAATTAACCTTTGTCTTCTCGGTCAGTTTGTAGAGTTTAACAACTGCTGGTTTAATCCTAATGCTTCAGCAATACAAGCAAACATCTCAAGTAATAATGGCTGTTACAAATTAATTTTCTTTTCTTTCTTTTTAGACACTCTCACTATGTAACCCAGCCTGGTCTATCTGACCTCTGACCAGCATAGATCTATCTGCTTCTCTCCTGAAAGGCCACACCCAGCTGGATGAATTCCTAACTTCTGACTGTTGGCCACCCAGAGACTGCTCTGGGGCCAATGGATGCTCCTTGCAGAATCACCTCCTTGAAGTGGAGGCTCCTCACTTTGCCTGCTGGAGCTGGAATGAGAGAGTGAGCTAGAAGCCGTTTCTGTGCCCACCTTTCCAAGTTAAGGTTGAAAATTCAACTTAAGTTCTGCGCCATTACAGTTCCATCCCACATATTTTTGTATGTCTATTAATTGTAATTTTCTGTATCTATGGAACATGATTTTAAACTATAAATCACTTAAACAAGATGGGAAGTAGTCATACTGGAAAATTACAGATAATATTTTTTAAAAATATTTTATTTTAGATTATGACTACGTGTGTGGTGTCTGTGTGGATGGATGTGTGTGCACATGAGTGCAGGTATATGGGGAGGCCAGAGGATGGCATTAGATTTCTTGGAGCTGGAGTTACAGGAAACTGCAAGCAGCCTGACAGGGATTTTATAAACCAAACTCTGTGCTAGGGCAGTCTGTACTCTTAACCACTGAGCCATCCCTCCAGCCCCTGCAGGTTAATGCTATTCCTATCCATTTACATGTATTTCAGTGATTAAATATGAAAATCTAGCAATCATGAGCTTTAGTACCAATTACAATGTGTTCTTGAGGGGCTGGGGAGATGGTTCAGGGATCACGAGCACTGGCTGTTCTTCCAGAGGATCTGGGTTCAATTCCCGGCACTGTCACGGCAGCTAACGGCTGTTGGTAACTCCAAGATCTGACACCCTCACACAGACAAACATGCAGGCAAAACACCAAATGCGCATACAAAATTTCCTAAAAATGTATTCTTGAAAACTAGGAATTAAAACAAGGAATAAAATACAAAAAGAAAAGATTCCTGTGACATACAGAAAGGCTAAGGCTAATTTCCTAAGACTCCTGGACATCAGGCATCAGGACCTTGCAGGCAGGACTACATTTTGGTGGTTGTCGAGTTCTGGTGCAAATCTTTCCAAGACATGTGCCAGCAGGCACTACCCACTCTCACACATGTGTGCTGCCACACATGCTTCTTTTCACCATGATGGACTGTGGGTTTGTGGACACAGCAAGGGAGTGACGGGAATTGTGGTTTTTGCAATCTGGCTAGTAACTAGCTACACAACCTGGACGGAGATCCCTAAGTGAACAGGCAGCTGCTTGGCTTTCTCACAGAGGTTGAAGGGACCAGGATCGTCTCCCCAGGTTCCCACTAAGGCTCTGTGTCTAGCAACTAAGAGGGTCAGGATGCTTTGCCAGCCTGCTCCTGCTCACAAATGACCTGCAGACAGACGGCACCGTTCTCCGAGAGTCACTCCCAATAAATACAGTGCCAGGGCCAGGGACTTGGGCTGGGAGGTGAAAGAGCTTGCCAAGCCTGCCAAGTCCTATCCCCGGCACCATGTGGTGGAAGGAGAGCCAGGCCCCTCCGGAGGGGCATGCTGCCTGCATTGAAGGGGAGAATCTCTGTGAGCTCAAGGCCAGCCTGGTCTACGTAGCTAATTCCAGGACAGCCAGGGCTATATAGTGAGACCATTTCTTGAAAAACAAAACAACACACACACATATTTATATATAAATCTCTCTCTAGAGATGTCTTGGAAGTTAAGAGCACTTGCCACTTTTTGGGGGGCTTTTTGAAACCGGGTTTCTCTGTAGCTTTGGAGCCTGTCCTGGAACTAGCTCCTTGTAGACCAGGCTAGCCTCGAACTCACAGAGATCCACCTGCCTCTGCCTCCTAAGGGCTGGGACTAAAGGCGTGCGCCACCACCGCCAGGCACACTTGCTACTTTTGCAGAGGACTCAGGGTTGATTCCTAACACCCATATTAGGCAGCCCATAGCTACCTCTAACTCCATCCAGTTTCAAGAGATTCAATGCCCTCTTCTGGCCTCCTCAGGCACAAGGCATACGTACATGCAGGCTTACACACATATACATGCAATTAAAAAACAACCTTGCCAGGCGGTGAGGGTGCACACCTTTAATCCTGGCACTTGGGAGGTAGAGGCAAGTGAATCTCTGTAAGTTTAAGGCCAGTCTAGTCTACAGAGCGAGTTCTAGGCTAGCCAGAGCTGTTACACACGGAAACCCTGTCTCAAAAAACAAACAAGCTGAGCAGTGGTGGCGCATGCCTTTAATCCCCAGCACTTGAGAGGCAGAGGCAGGCGTATCTCTGTGAGTTCGAGACCAGCCTGGTCTATAAGAGATAGTTCCAGGACAGGCTCCAAAGCTACACAGAGAAACCCTGTCTTGAAAATAACAAAAAATGACTGCCGGGCGGTGGTGGCGCATGCCTTTAACCCCAGCACTTGGGAGGCAGAGGCAGGTGGATCTCTGTGAGTTCGAGACCAGCCTGGTCTACAG
>NC_022014.1:63224371-63225133 GCF_000317375.1 Microtus ochrogaster
ATAATAATAATAGAAATCTGGTTCTGACTCCACTGGATTTAAACTGACTTACTAACACCAAACAAAGCTAAACAAAACTAATGAAAAATTAATTTACCAGTGGCCTGGTGCTTATCATATCTTATCTTCTGTTTTGACATATCTTTTTTTCTTCTGTACTGCTTGTTAAATTTATTATGTGGTAGATTTAATAACAACAAAAGGATGGAGAGATGGCTCAACAGCTAAGAGCATTTGCCAATCTCAAAGAGATCTAGGTTCCGTTCCTGGAACCCATATGGCAGCTCACAACTGTCAGTAATTCCAGCTCCAGGGGATCTGACAGCCTCTTTTGGCCTGTGTAGGTACCAGGCACACATGGGGTGCATAGACATATATGGGTAGAATATCCATACATACATAAAAAATTAAATTTTAAACACTCAACCACATTGTTCTATGGATTGGCATCACTGTATCTGGTGTGGTGGTGTCCATCTTTGGTCCTAGCATTAGGGAGGAAGAGATGGGGCCAGGGAGAATCTGTCTCTGAGTTTAAGGCCAGTCTGGTCCTCAAATGGAGTTCTAGACCAGCCAGGGTTAAATAGCGAGGCTCTGTCTATATATATGGACAAAAGTTGGATGCCTTGCTGCTGTTTCATTTTGATCTGGTTTCCTTTGGGACAGGGTCTCGACTCTGAAGTGCTGGGATTACAGGTACAGCCACCACACCTGACTACTGACGCTTTTTCTTTTTCTTTTTTTAAATATTTATTCATTTAT
>NC_022014.1:63231158-63240057 GCF_000317375.1 Microtus ochrogaster
AGCATGGCCTTCTTCTTCTCTCCTAGCCCATTTATCTTACAGATAGTGCCTCTCCGGGACCCTGGAATAACTGACCTGCCAGACGGTTACCAACCCTAGACTGGTGACCCGTCGAGGCGATTACACAACATTCTGCCTCCATGTATGCCTGCACGACAGAGGAGGGCACCAGATCTCATCATAGATGGTTTGTGAGCCACCATGTGGTTGCTGGGAATTGAACACAGGACCTCTGGAAGAGCAGCCAGTGCTCTTAACCACTGAGCCATCTCTCCAGCCCCTGATGCTTTTTCTTTTAATGCTGGCTTTGCAGCTTTAATTTCCTTTATGCTTTGCATACTCTGACCCCCCCAGTCTCACTATGTGGCATAAGTTGGTCTTGAACTTGTAATCTTCATCCTTTTGAGAGCTAGGATTACAGAGTGTGGCACTCTGGCAGCCACAGATTTTATTCCTGCATCCGTATTTGAAGGTCTGGAGCCTGGGCTTTTAAATTACCCTTCCTAGGAAGAAAGGTCAACCTAGCATTCAAGCCCTACCCTGAGTGCCTTCTTCCAGTTTCTGAGGTCTGGAGCTGCACAGCCACAGGCCAGGAAATCTCTGCCACACCTCATTCCTGCCAAGGCTTCTCTGTGTGCTCTCCATTTGTCACTTGTCAAACAGGCTTTCCGTGCTCCTCTGTTCTTCATTTCCTGTTTCTATTCTAACTTCTGCTGATAGTCGTGCTGTCCTCTTCTCCCCGCCCCCCTTCCCCTTCCCTCTCTCTGCGTTCTCACACACAGGCTAAGCTGACTGAACTCCAGGGATCATCTATCTGTTTCCTACCAGCCTGTAGATTACTGTTGCAGACTGCTGCATCGCATCTGGCTTTACATGGGCACATGGGACCTGAACCCAGGTCCTCATGCTTCGGCAGCAGTCACTTTACCCACTAGGCCATGTCCCTAGCCACCGCATTGGCACCACACTCAGTCTGTGCAATTCTGGGATCAAATCTAGGGCATCATGGATACTAGCCTAGAGCTCTAACAACCAAACTGCATCTCTACCTCCAATTTTCTTTCTTTTGTTCTGTTTTTATTTTTCCAGACCTTGTTTCTCTGTGGAGTCCTGGCTGTCCTGGAACGTGCTCTGTAGACCAGGCTGGCCTTGAACTCAAAGATCTGCCTGCCTCTGCCTCCTAAGTGCTGGGATCAAAGATGTGGGCCATCACTATCCAGCCTGATTTTTGTTTTTAACAGAAACTCTCAGTATAAAGTTGTCTTTAGGGCTGGAGAGACGGCTCAGAGGTTAAGAGTACTGACTGCTGTTCTGGAGGTCCTGGGTTCAATTCCCAGCAACCACATGGTGCTCACACCCATCTATAATGAGATCTGGTGCCCAAAATACTATATACATAATAAATAAATTAAAAATAAATAAAGTTTTCTCTAACATTGGTCCAGATGGAAGAGCCCTGTTCAAAATTTCAGGAACCTAAAGGATTCATACCTCAAATATTAATTACCTCACTAAATACAACTCCTAATTATTTTATTAAATGTCCAGGATATTGAACACAATATCAAAACAAATTGAAATAATATTCTATGTCTTAAGTCATATTCACTGTGAGGTGTATGTCATGTGCGTGTGTGCAAGTGTGTGTGTGTGATAATGTGGAATCTTTCTTGATCATTTTCCACCTCTTTTTTTCCCTTTGAGACAGGGTCTCTCTCTGGACCTTTACTTCACTGGCTTGGTCCAGCAGACTGAGCAGTAAGCTCTAGGAATCTGCCTGTCTCTGTTCCACAGTGTTGGAGCTGCATATGATGCTGTTGTATCCTAATTTTAAATGGGTGTCAGGTCCTCATGCTTGCCCAGCAGGCATTTTACCAACAGCCACCTCCTTGGCCCTTGTAATCACAGTGCTTCTGCGTCCTATGTTTGTCCTGCAATAACATTCGCTTCTCTATAGAGTTCACTGAGCTATCTAGAGGACGTGGTGCTTCAGTCTAGGCAGGAACAAGCTAAACACTTCAGTAATGAATGGTTAGAATCTTTCAGTACAGCAGATGAAAATGGCTTCTTCACGGACAAGTGTTTTCTAAGCAGAGTGGAGTGTGCATGCCTGAAATCCCAACACTCTAGAGGCTGGGTAATAGGACTCCATGAGTTTAAAGTCGCCAGGGCTACACCAATGAGATGTGCGTGCGTGCGTGTGTGCATGTGTGCGTGTGTGTGTGTGTGTGTGTGTACGCGCACATGCGCGTGAGCATGTGAATGAAAAGATATTTTTAGTTGTTTTGTCTAAGTATTCATGGAGACTTTTAACAAATATAATTGAGAACTCATAAAGTAAAAAGTTCATCACTAAGAATCTCAAACAGTGAAAATGGCCTGCAACAGGAGCTAATGAGAGATGGCTCAGCGAGGTGCTTGCTACCAAATCTGATGACCCATGTGGTAGAAGAGAGAACTGATTGCTGATGTTGCCCTCTGGCCTCTACATGTTCGTGTGCAGTGGCACACTTAGAGTACCCTCACGCACACACACAGTAAGTAAATGTAATAAAAACTTGGCTGGAGCCGGGCGATGGTGGCGCACGCCTTTAATCCCAGCACTCGGGAGGCAGAGGCAGGCGGATCTCTGTGAGTTCGAGACCAGCCTGGTCTACAGAGCTAGTTCCAGGACAGGCTCCAAAACCACAGAGAAACCCTGTCTCAAAAAACCAACAACAACAAAAAAAACTTGGCTGGGGATCATGGGGTTGAGGGGGTGGCTCAGACAGTTTAAGTGCTGTGCTTACGCAAGCAAGGTGACCTGAGCCTGATCCCCAGCGCCCTCACTAAATGAGCACTTTGTAATCCTACTTGCAGGGAAGGTAGAGACAGGCAAGCCGGCCAACTAATCTAGAATAATCTGTGAGCCCCAGGTCCCAGTTACAGATCCTGTCTCAAAAATAAGGTAGATAAATCCTGAGGAACAATGTCAGAGGTTAATCCCCCTACACACAAAGAAAACATGATCTAATTATATTAAGAAGCTTTTGATATCAGAATTCTTTTTTCTGTGGGAGACTGAACCAAGGGTTTCACATTTACTAGCAAGAGCTCAACCACTAAAATATATCCCACAAACATCTATTAATTTCCTAAAAATATTGCTAATATATTTCCTGAAAATTTCATACATGTACTTTGATCACATTCTACCCATCCCCATTCCTTTTGGACCCTTTCTTCCTTCCACTAAACCCCCGTCTTATGTTCATGCTCCCTCTATTTTTAAGCTCAGTTTAGTTAGGGTTGCTTACACGAGCCTGGGAGTGGAGTTACTAGAGCAGGGACAAGGTAGCTATAACATGGAGGAATGCCAACCCTCTCCCCAGAAGCTGTCAACTGCCTATATTGGGGTGGGAAGGTCTATTTTTTATAATTGTTGATATTTGCTTTAGTCTGTTTTCCTGTAGCTATAATAAAGTGTCAGAGGCTGGGTTCTTCACATGAAAAGAGGTTCACACAGTTCTAGAAGCGCAAAGGACAGCACTGGTATTGGTTTGCTTCTTGTAAGGGCTTTGGGGTGGCAGGAAAGCAGCGGGCTTGCAGAAGGGAGGCGCTTGGACGTGCGGAGAAGCAGCAGAAGGAAACAGGGCAACACTCATTCCTACAAGAAAGGAATCCATCTCCCTAAATTATCTAATCACCTCCTAGGGATTCTACCACCACTCAGCACAGGTGAGAGCAAACCCAAGTTTAGTGGGCTAAGCTCCATGTGAATTACAGTAAAGATCAAGGTTAGAGTTGGGAGAATCCACCCACACCCCGCCCCAGAAAGGCCTGTGTTTGATCCCTAGCACCCAGGGTCAAGCCACAGTGATGGGGATGACCAGAAGCCTTTCCGTGAGCACTCAGTAATGGCTGACCGGTAAAATGCATAAGGACTTACTTCAGTATGATAGAAGGCATTGGAATTTCAAAAAACTGTTCTCGAATGGGCACAAAGGGCAAGAGGCCGGTGAAGAAAAGGCCAAGGATCAGTAGCACACGCTGGAGGCTGAAGAGTATAGGAATATCTGAGTTCTGAAACACAAACAATACTATATGTTACTTTAGTAAGCAGGATCATTTTATAAATCTCAGAATTTATTTCCCAGACTATATGTTGATGACACTTGCAGACACTTTCTGAATTATAAATATTCATTACAGTAACAACTCAGAAATAGCTAGTCCCTAATCCATAAGTGATTATCTACTTTGGAGCCCTGTGGAGCAATGGATGCCACTGAAGCCTCTCTGGGACTTTTGTAACACGTGGTGGGTCTCTTGGTTACGTATGAACGAGAGACTAGGAAAAATACACCAAAACAACAGCAAAAAAAAGAGACGAATCTGATTCCTGTTAAAAATGCACAGCTCATGCCGGGCAGTGGTGGTGCACGCCTTTAATCCCAGCACTCAGGAGGCAGAGGCAGGCGGATCTCTGTGAGTTCGAGGCCAGCCTGGTCTACAGAGTGACTTCCAGAACAGCTAGGACTATATAAAGAAACCCTGTCGCAAAAACCAAAATGACAACAAAAACAAAACAAAACAACGAAAAGAGCACCTAGAGGGCATGCGCACATCAATATCGTTGTGGATAAGTCACTGTTCTGCCCTGCTATGGATCGAGTAGGGAACATAAAGTATGGCACTGTGTACCGCACGCCCAGCACAGGGGAGGCCGAGCCACAGGGATCTCAAGTTTGAGGCCAGCCTGGGATACATGAGACCCTGTTATAAAATGAATGAACAGAATTTTGTGAATTAGAACGAGAATCTATCTAACTCTTATTGAGGAATAACCATAGACTCACAGAGCGTTAGGAAGACAGAGTGTGATGTGAGCTTTTCTTGGTTTCTCCAGAAGGTGACGTGTGACGGGGCTGTACTAGAGGACCAAAGCCCGCTGACACCGGTGTGCTGCTGCCGATTAGACGTCAGATTTTATTCAGCTTGTATTGTTTTTCCTTTGTGTCAGCTCTTTTGCCCTGTTTCCATCTGTGTGTGTGTGTGCATGTGCGTGTGTGCATGTGCGTGTGTGTAAACTCTGCAGGACCTGCTGAGCCATACCACCCCATCAGTATGTAACATTCTGAGTGTGTGTGTGCGCCTCTGTGTGTTTGAACCCAAGGCTTTGAGTATTGCTAGGGGAAGTGTTCTACAACTCTTTTTACTTTTTATTTTGAGACAAAGTCTTGCTAAGTTTTCCAGGCTGGCCTTGAATTTACTTTGTAGCTCAGGTTTACCTTGACCATCTGATCCTCCTGCCTCAGCCTCCAGAGTAGTTAGGATTACAGGCCTACATTGCAAGCCTGGTTTAAGGCTGAGTTTTTCATTTTTCTTATCGTAATTATTTTTGTTTTATTTTTATTTTTTATTTTTGTTTTGTGAGACATGGTTGCTCTTTTTAGACCAGGCTGACCTCAAACTCATATATCTGCCTGCCTGTGTCTCCTGAGCACTGGGATTAAAGGCGTATGTCACCACACCCAGTTTAACTTTTAATCTGTTTTTGTGCATATGCATGGTGTGCACACGGTTGTTCATGGCACGGGTCACAAGTGGCAATCAGAGGACAACTTTGTGGAGTCAGCTTCCTCCTCCTACCTTTGCATGGGTTTAGGGATGAATGATGAAGATGAAATTGCTGGTTCATACGGAAACTGTGTATTTAAAAAAAAAAAAAAACCCTCTTCGACTACTGAAGAAAGTGGTTGTACATTCCCTACCAGTAACTTAAGACAGATTCAGCTCCCAGGCATTTGTGTAATCATTATCTTTTGAAAAGCTGTGTTAGGATGTAAAAATGCTAGCAGGTCAAGAGGCCTCCAGCACAGTCTCTCCCTGTATTTAATACCTAAAAATATTATTTGACAGTGACCAGCTATGAGGGAAAAAAAATCTAATTGTGAGTTCTTAACACCTGGAGCTGTGTAGGCAACACGTGAGTTCTGTGGTCTCCTTTTGTTTACAAGCTCCCTTGGGCCCTCAGCCCAGAGCTCATCATCATCAATGGGGCCTTACCTGCACTCAGTCACAGCATGTTGGACCCTGAGTGTTTTCGTTTTTTTCTGCTGAGAAAAAAGGACTGTCCTAAAAGAGTTCCTTGAATCTATCTGAGATTTTCTATTTGTGTCATGATATTTTCTCCTACACTTTGATCTCATCTGTGTCCTAAAACAGGGGTCTTGGGCTTAGGATGTCATGGTGGCCTGACATGATCCAGCAAATGTGTCGGGCTTGGTTGAATCCAGCATCACAAGTAAATGAATTAATTGTATAAACAAAAATAAAAACAAATTCTAGTTCTTAAGACTTTTTTTCGGCATTTGAATTCTAAGTTCTATGAGCTCGTGAAAGTGGCTGGAGGGAAAGTGAAAAATCTCTTCAGAAACAAAGCAAAGCAGACAGACACATGTTCAACAACCAGGAAATTTTCAAAGGTGATGTCCATGTAACACTCATCACCTTGGCTTGAGTGTGGGGGTGGGGGAGCAAAAACAACTTGGAAAAGAAAATAGTTTGTTTTGAAATTACACACACGTGATACAGTTCAGTGAGCCAGTCTGATTTGTGGCAGACAGGCAGACAGGCAGACAGGCAGACAGGCAGACAGGCAGACAGGCAGACAGGCAGGGAAGACAGGGGCCACTAGGGTAAGGAACCCACTGATTTCCAAGATGGCCAGTTTCTTCCTCAGCCTGGCAGCTTTTGTCACCCACCAGCAGGCCCCCTGCAGATGGACTAGCTCAAACAATCTGAGGCCTGATCAGGATGTGTCACACAACAGACACAGCCTAATCAACCATCCTCAAGTTCAGGAGGGCACTGACTCTTCAGAGGCTTTGAAGGCCCCAAACCTCAGGAAGGTTTGTCAGCTTTCTGAGCCCCGCCCCACCCCAACTCCTCGACTTTACAGAGGGTCTTTTTCTCTGCAGACTGCTGCTACCTGGGGCACTTCTGACCTTTTCTGTGTTCTAATTCTTTAACAGGCAGAGAAAAACGAATCCAGTCAAGACCCCTGACTTGAGTCCATCTTGAGCAGCTTCTGGCTGGTTCCTTCCAAGCACACGTGAGCCAGCATCCCGGGTGACTGAAGCTTACCTCTTTGTAGCACTTTTCTACGATTTCAGAGCTGGCATTGCCCCACACTGTTAGGTGTTCTCTCTTATACTGCTTCACCAATTCTGAGACCTACACAGGAAAATTCAAAATTTTACACATATGCCTGTGTGTAAATCCACCTGTATCATTTTACTTTAAAAATGGATTACAATCAATTATCTGCCAATAGACAGTATAAAATTGTGGAAAAACTGGCAAGTAAATTGAGACTATTTTATGAAATGCAAACTTATTTACATTTACCACTCTAAAATGTATTAGAATAGGACTACTTAGTATTCTGACATGAACGAATCCCGAGTGAAACAACTTAAGACTGGTAGTCAATTACAGAAACATCAGGATGTCTGGAGCCCAAGAGAGCTTCCTGTTCTCCCACGGCGGGATAACCCAGCTCACTCTGAAAACAGGGCATAGGAAAGTTTCGAGGTGACCTTTATGGGCATGACTTTAGACAGTGCCGAGGCCCAGCTATCCAGTTTCCTCGATCACCATCAGTCTTTCACCTACTCGGGCATTATTTAGTTTTTGAAATCAAACAATGCTGAGCCCCGAAATATCGCATTTCCCCGCACACCAGCAATCTGTCACCTATCCAGACCTTACCGAGGCAAGGTCCCTACCGTACCTTCTTAATCAGCACATTGTTGTTGACCTTGATGTCGATGTTAATGGGAGTCTCAGGAAAGGCCTCAAACACCTCCTTTAGCAGTGGAATGCGGTTATCTTTTCCTTCACACTTGCATGCTGAGAAAATAAGATTTTTAAACGGTAACTTCCATTCTTAAAGGAGAACTCTTCCTTAATGGTTGAATTTATAGTACACGTGCATGACAAAATAAGACCAAGAATAAAGGAAAGAAAGGCCATATGAAATATAATAACACAGACATGTCATCGTGAGCACTCGGTGGCTTCCTTCTTTCCTCGTGTCTTTGGTTTTTGGCCTGCTATTTTTATGTCCGTAAAAATATTTTTATGTTATACTTTTAAATTTTGATTTCTTTTTTTTTATCTTATTTTTGTTGTTTTTTTGAAACAGGATTTCTCTGTGCAGCCCTGGCTGACCTGGAACAACTTCTGTAGACCAGGCTGGCCTTCAGTTCTCAGAGATCTGCCTGCCTCTGCCTCAAGTGCTGGGATTACAGGCGTGTGCCACCATGCCCAGCTGTGACTTCAATTTTTTAAGTTTTCAAGATTACTAGAGTCACATGAAGACTGTAAGAAACTGTACACAGATCTACACACTCTTTGCCCAGCTTTCCCAATGGCAACATCTTGCAAAACCATACACCATACAAATACTGCTACTGATACAATCCACAGATGCTATTTTCTCGCGGGCTTCTGTCTCACCTTTTGCTTTGTGCTGCTTGGGATAAACCCAGGGTCACACACATTCTAGGCATCTCTCTACCACTGAGCTACATATACCCTGCTGATTTTTTTAATATTTATTTTTATTTATTATGTATACAGTTAACCAGACCTCATTACAGATGGTTGTGGACCACCATGTGGTTGCTGGGAATTGAACTCAGGACCTTTGGAAGAGCAGGCAATGCTCTTAACCACTGAACTATCTCTCCAGCCCTACCCTGCTGATTTTTAAAATTTTTCTTTGATTGTGGTTTTTGAGACAGTAGCACACTTAGCCCATGATGACCTTGAATTCACTAGGGGGGGGGGGGGGCTGGCCTTGGATGACTGATCCTCTGGCCTCAACCTCTTGATTAGGCATGTGACCTTG
>NC_022014.1:63240473-63250770 GCF_000317375.1 Microtus ochrogaster
AAAAACAAAACAAAACAAAACAAAACAAAAAAAAAAAAAGAAAAAAAAAGAGATCTGCCTGTTTCTGCCTCCACAGTGCTGGGATTAAAGATGTATGCCCCCACATCCAGATAATTATTTTAATTTAACCGTTCATTATTGAGACTGTTTTGCTATGAGATTATCATAGAAGTTTTCAGAGACTTTGAGAATAATTCTTAGGCAAAACGAATCCAATAACTTAACTTGTTAAATTAATTAAAAATACATTTTTTGTTTTTGTTTTTTGAGACAGGGTTTCTCTGTAGCTTTGGAGCCTGTCCTGGAACTAGATCAGGCTGGCCTTGAACTCAGAGACCCACCTGCCTCTGCCTCCCGAGTGCTGGGATTAAAGTGCCACCACTGCCTGACCTAAAAATAAAGTTTTAAAGAAAGATGGACAGATGGCTAGCAGTTAAGGGCACATACTATTCTTCCAAAGGACTAGAATTCCGTTCCTGAAACCCACAATGGGTGACTTGCGTTACCTATAACTTCAGCTTTATGTCCTCACATGCATATGTTCACATGACACACACACTTAAAAATAATACAAATGATTTTTTTTTTTTGGTTTAGACAGGGTTTCTCTGTAGCTTTGGAGCCTGTACTGGAACTAGCTCTTATAGACCAGGTGGCCTCGAACTCACAGAGCTCCATCTGCCTCTGCCTCCCAGGTGCTGGGAAAGGCATGTGCCACCACTGCTCGGCTCAAATGAATATTTTTAAAAATGTATTTAGGGACTGGAAAGACCACTCAGCGGTTAAAAGGATTGACTAGTCTTTCCAGAGGACCCAGGTTCAATCCCCAGCACCCAAATGGAACCTCACACCTATCTGTAACTCCAGCTCCAGGGGATCTGACACCCTCACACAAGCAAAACATCAATGAACATAACATACAAATAAAATTTTAAAAAGATGTGTTCATTTTCTTTTATGTGTATGAGTAGTTTGCCTGCATGTATGTATGTACACCAAATGTGTGCCCGAGGCCAGAAGAGGCTGTGTGATGTACTGGAACTGGAGTTCTGGATGGTTTGTTAGACACCATGTGGATACCGGGAACCAAATCCAGGTCTTCTGCAAAGCAGCAAGTATGTTTAACCACGGAACCATCTTTCCAGCCCATTATCTGTCAAATCACTACCATCGATGTAGTTTAATTCAAAGAAAAGAGTAATAAAAATTATGTATAAGGCCAGGCATGCTGATGAACAACTTTGGGAGGCAGAGGCAGGTGGATGTCTATGAGCTTAGACCAGCGTGGACAGCCAGTACTAGGTAGAGAGACCGTGTCTCAGAAAAAAAAAAGTACAAACGGTGTCCCTGATGGTCAGTAAGATGGTTGAGTAGACTGGGTGAGTGGTGGCGCACGCCTTTAATCCCAGCACTAGGGAGGCAAAAGCAAGTGAATTTCTATGAGTTTGAGGACAGCCTGGTCTATAGAGTGAGTTCCAGGACAGCCTCCAAAGAGAAGCCCTGTCTCGGGGGAAAAAAAAAAAAGAGAGAGAGAGAGAGAGAGATGGCTGAGTGTATACAGGTGCTCACCGCCAAGCCTGATTTCCCAAGACACACATGATGGAGGCAAAGGACTGAGTCCCACACTCGCCACACACACAGATATGACCACCTAGTCCTAGCCCTACAATAAATAAATAAAATAAACATTAAAATCTTTGGGAACAAAGCTAAAGCTAATAGATAAAACTTAGATCCAAGAGATCAAATAGAAAGAAACTGATTATTGCATGATTAACTGGAACCAGTCATGAACAAAGGTTTATAGCCCCTAGGCTTTTTAGTCATAAAGTTAAGTTCATCAGTAAACTCGTTCTGCATTTACTATTTTAAAAAATATGGAGAGGAGCTGAGTGCACGCCTAAATCACAGCCCTGGGAGGCAGAGGCAGGTGATCTGCGGTCAAGGACAACCAAGGTTATGTAGAGAAATACTTGGAAGAACAAATAAACAAACAAAAAACCCAGAACAAAACAAAACCAACCAAACAAACAAACAAATCTTGGGATGGATATCTAGCACTTATACAAATGAGTTTAAATTTATCACAGACTATATAAATCATGTAAAAATCCCTATGTTTAAAAAGGAAAAACTTGGGCTAGAGAGATGGTAAAAAGAATTTGCTGCTCATGCGGAGGACCTAAGTTGGTTCCCAGCACCCACATGGTGGCTCACAACCACCCGTAACTCCAGTTCCGGGACTCCTGATGCCCTCTTCTGAACTCTAAAAGCACCAGGCATGTAATGCGCATGCACACATGAAGGGAAAACACTTATACACATAAAAAATAAATCTAAAAATCATTCTTTAATGTAGAAAACTTAGGCTAAGAATGCAGAGCAGTTGGCAGTGTTTGTCCAGCATGAGGTGGTGGGTTAGACCTCTCCCCCCAGCACCACGTAAACTGGTCACAGTGGTGAATGCCTGTGGTCCCAGCACTTGAGAGAGTATGAAGAATTCAAGTTCAGCTTGGTGGGTGGTGGCAAGTGCCTGTGATCCCAGCACTTGGGAAGTAGAGGCAGGTGGATTTCTGTGAGTTGGAGGCCAGCCTGATCTACAGAATGAGTTCTAGGGCAGCCAGGGCTACACACAGAAACCCTGTCTCGGGGGCGGGGAAGGAGTTGCTGTGGTCATGGTGTCTCTTCACAGAAACAGAAACTCTAAGACAGTACCACATGTTTGCAATCCCAGCACTTGGGAAGCTGAGGCAGGAGGATTGTTATGACTTCATAGCCAACATGTCTGACAGCTAGTCTGAATTACACATCAATACCTTTGTTAGAGATGTAAGTGAAAACACACAAAGAGAAATAGATAAAAGGGCTGATACAAGAGGTCTTTTCATATCTCTGGGTATTACATTTAATGTCAAAATCACCAATATCTATCTAATAAATCTGCTTTTTATTTTTTAAATCTCTATTTATGCATTTGTGTGTGGGTGTTGGGTCCCCTGAGACTGTAGTTATAAAGTGTCACACATGGGTACTGGGAACTAAATCCCAGTCCTCTGGAGGAGCAATATGTACTTTCACCGCTGGCCATCTCTTCATCCCCTATCGTTTATTTCTCTCCTAAAGCTAATTTAAACTGATTTCTGTTACTAACAACCTAGTTCTGTGTTATTAAAGCAGTACCTACAGGCTGAATGGGGATACTTAAATTTAAAATACTTAGCCAGGCAGCGATTGGTACATGCCTTTAATCCCAGCACTCAAGAGGGAGAGATAGGCAGATCTCTGAATTCGAGGCTAGCCTGGTCTACAGAGTGAGTTCCAGGACAGCCAGGGATACACAGAGAAACCCTGTCTCGAAAGAGCATTTCCTCAAATCAATATAGATTAAAGATACTTAGGTGAAGACAAATCAGACACGCGTTAGATCGAATCCTGCCTTACAAATGGATGGTTTTCATTCTTACTCGATTATTAATTTTTATTGTTTTAATTTACCTGTGTGTCTGTAAGCACATGTGTATTTCCTGTGGGTGCTGGAGAAGGCTGGAGAAGGCTGGAGGAGGCCAGAGGAGGCGTGAAATCCCCTGAAGCTAGAGGCAGGCAGTTGTGAGCAAACCAATGTGGGTGCTGGGAACCAAACTCAACTCCCCCTGGAGGAACACCAATCACTCTTTACCACTAAGCTAGTCTCCTGCTCTTTGTTTTTATGTTTTGAGACAAGGTGGCCCTAGCTGCCCTGTCTTGCAAATATCCAGTAACTTTTAGGGGTCCCCCTTTTATTTATGTTTCTTCCTCTCCCCGAAGCCTACCCTGCTTTTGGTGTTTAAAGAATATTTTAAAATTTAAAATTATGCATATGTGTGAGTACCTGTGTGTGTGTGTGTGTGTGTGTGTGTGTGTGTGTGTGTGTGTGTGTGTACTGCATTCATGCAGAAGTCTTTGGAGGTCAGAAAAGGGCATCATTTCCTCTGGAACTGGAGTTGTAGGCAACCACATGGGTGCTGGGAACTGACCCAGGTTCTCTGCAAGAGCTTCAAGAGCTCTTAACTGCCGAGCCCTCCCTCCAGAGCCAACCTTTGCTGTTTTGGAGAAAAGGACTCACTTCATACTCCAATCTGACCTTGTACTTGTGGTGATCCTCCTGCCTCAACCTCCAGTGCAGGGATTACGGGTACGACCGACCACACTGGGCCTTCAACTCTAGCTCAACAAGTACTCTACCACTGAACTATATCTACAGCCCTATACTGGCTAATTTAAAATCTATCTCATGTGGTAGACACAGTTATTTTAAAAACAGATATGAATAAATCCACTGGGGTCTGTGAGATGGCTTGGATTTTAGAGGTGCCTTCACCAGGCCCGACAACCTGGGTTCAATACCTACACGATGATAAAGGAGAGAACCAACTCTCACAAGTTGTCTTCTGATCTCTGAATGTACACATGCACTTGCGCACGCGCACGCACACACACAGAGTTAATTAATTTTTTTCCAATTTTTTTTTTTGATTTTTCGAGACAGGGTTTCTCTGTGGCTTTGGAGCCTGTCCTGGCACTAGCTCTGTAGACCAGGCTGGTCTCGAACTCACAGAGATCCGAGTGCTGGGATTAAAGGCGTGCGCCACCATCGCCTGGCTAGAGTTAATTAATTAACTAATAAAATTTAAAAGTCTCTCACAACAACAATGACGACGACAAAATAACAGGGTTGCCGGGTAGTGGTAGCACAGGTCTTTAATCTCAGCACTTGGGAGGCAGAGGCAGGTGGATCTCAGTGAGTTCGAGGCCAGCCTGGTCTATAGAGTTCCAGAACAGGCTCCGAAGCACAGAGAAACCCTGCCTTGAAAAACCAAAAATAATAAATAAAATAAATAAATGCTACTTTAAAAATTTTAAACAAATGTATCAAAATCAGAAAGGATCTACAAGAGGCTTTTCTCTTCCATCCTTCTTTCCTTCCTTCCTTCCTTCCTTCCTTCCTTCCTTTCTTTCTTTCTTTCTTTCTTTCTTTCTTTCTTTCTTTCTTTCTTTCTTGAGACAGGGTTTCTCTGTAGCTTCAGAGCCTGTCCTGGAACTAGCTCTTATAGACCAGGCTGGCCTCAAACTCACTGAGATCTGGCTGCCTCTGCCTCCTGAGTGCTGGAATTGCCACCACCGTCTGGCTTAAGAGGCCCTTTCTATTCATTTACTTATTTATTTATTCTCCATTCTATTTCTAATGGCCAGCTACTGTAAGTGCCGGCAATGCCATCAGACTTGAGCTTTAGATGTACATAAGTAGTAGTACAAAGTCATCAAGCACGGTGGCTCGATTCTCCAACCCCCACTCCTCTGCAGGCTGAGGCAGGACAACTGTGAGTTGGAGGCCAGTCTGGGACACACAGCAAATTTAAGATACAGACTGAGACTATCACAGCACACACACCCTGTGCTACATTCACACGCTGAAAAGTATAAGGTATCTTCAAGAATCTAAATTCATATAATTATTATGGTATTCAGGCTTCAATTAGCTGTCAAGTGACTTTAAGCTAAGTGATATAGTTCAATCTTTAGGCCAAATACTCTTAGAATCAGACAGTCATCAAAGTTTTAGACTTGCCGGTCAGAGGTCAGGTTAGAGGGCAATACTATTAGCAAGAAACTACTATGATTCTCAATAGAAATGAATATACTTTAATGTCAGCATTTAAACCATAAAAAAGAAAGGTTACCTCTCTGAAAGGGGACATCCAGTTTGCAAAGGTAGGGTGGGAGCTCCTTAAAAAGATATGATGAAAAAATAGTTATTTCTCAAAAACAAAAAGCACTTTGGTGTTTCACATGACAAAGATTTAGTATCTTTCAAAAAGATTAAGACGCAGCATACATTTAAACACAGCACCCTTCAGCTTTCCAGAGGCCAAGTCACGATAGAATTACTTAGACACCACCTACGAGAAATCTGGAATACTTAAATTTATAGTATGTTTTTTTAAGGTTTTGCCTCCTCACATTTTTAAAAGATTTGTTTTTATTATTTTTAATTATGTGTAGGTGTGTGTGTGTGTAGATGACCTTGAAGGCAAGAGGTGTTGGATACCTAAGAACTAATTGGCCGATGTGGGGGCTAGGAACTGAACTCAAGACCCTCTTACTGCAGAGACATCTCTGTGGGCCCTAAATTTGTGTTATTATTATTGTTGTTGTTGTTGATGATGATGATTTGAGACAGGGTTTCTCTGTGTAGCCCTAGCTGTCCTAGAACTTGCTCTGTAGTCCAGGTTGGCCTCAAACTCAGAGGTCTGCCTGCCTCTGCCTCCTGTGTGCTGCGATTAAAGGTGTGCACCACCAGGTCAGGTGGAGGCACAACTTTTGAGTGCTGTAATTATAGGCATTTGCCCTCACACACATTACAGAATTTGAAGCACAACACACATAATTAATAGTGAATATAAAACTGTAGAAAACCAACAGAGTATACCAACAGACTATAGCATATCAATGTCAGGTTTTTCCAGGGGACCGAAGCAGACACTAGTCTTAGTGTTTACTGTTTGTGACCATAGATAGATTATATGATTTAAAGTGTTTCGTTACTTTTATCTAGCACGTGTGTGTGAGCCTGAGCGTACTGCGGTGCATTCACACAGTGTAGAGGGCACAACGCAGGAGTCAGCTCTCTCCTTCCAGGAGAGCTTCCAGGGATAGAACTCACGACTGTCAGGCTTGGCCTCAGAATGTCTTTATCCACTGGGCCATCTTGTTGGCCCAGATGGTTTCCCCTTTCATTAAATTTCTTTCATAATCGGATTTTTAAGAGACTCTAAGCGTGGGCACCATGTGTGCCACAGCGCACACGGAGGTCAGAAGTGAACTTCTGAAAATTGGGTTTCTTTTTCCACTTATTTGGAAGTAGGGTCTCCTTTGGGGTTTCTGTTGCTCTGAATGCTCGGGGCTAGCTGGCCCCTAAGCTCCCATATGATTTTTCCCTTCTCTACCTCCCATCTTGTGGTCGGAGTGCTGGGATCACAGACACACAGCACTTCATTTTTTCTTTCCTCTCACCTGGCTTCTTGATCTGGGCTCTGGAGATCAAACTCAGGGTGTCTGCCTTTCCTGGCAATCACCTTTCTCTGCTCAGCTATCTCGCTGGCCCTTTAACAGATTTTTAAATGATGCTTTCCTACACTGGAAGGCTAAAACTAACTCCTATGTTAAATGTGACTCAAATACACAACTTGATTTGCAATGTAATTTCACATTTATGTAATATTTGTGTAAGTAATTTTGGGGCTGGTGATATAGCCAGCAGAGTGCTTGCCTAGTGTGTCTCTGAGGCCCTGGGATCTAACTTCAACATCCACGTAATCTGGCATGGCGTTGCGGTAGTTTGGATGTCATTAGCCCCCATAATCTCAGAGGGAGTGGTGCTATCAGGAGGTGTGGTTTTCTTGGAGTGGGTATTTCCTTGTTGGAGGAAGTGTGCCACTGTGGGGGCAGACTTGGAGGTTTCCTATGCTCAGGACACCGCCCAGTGTCTCAGTCGACTTCCTGTGGCCTGCGAGAGGTAGGACTCTCAGCTACTCCTCCGACACCATGTCTGTCTGCATGCCATACCCCTGTCATGATGATAATGGACCGAACCTCTGAAACTGTAAGCGAGCCACCACGATTAAATGTATTCCTCATAAGAGTTGCTGTAATCATGGCCTCTCCTAGCAGTAATAGAAATCTTAACTACAGCAGTGGTGTATACCGACAATCCTCGGGCATCTGGGAAGTGAAAGCAGGATTATCAGAAATTGGAGACTATCCACGGCTCCACAGGGAGTCCATGGCCAGCCTCGGCTACAGGAGACTCTGTCTAAAGGAGAGATGAAGCAGGAACAGCTGCATTGGAGCCACACAAATTCCTTGCTGCATGCCAAGATACTTTAACATCTTTTTCCTTTTTCACTTATTTTAATCACTGTCATTCTTTAGGGATTTTTGTTGTTTGGGTGGTTTGGGTTTTGTTTGCTTCTTTCTATTTTATAAGTATTTTGCCTGCATGTATGCCTGTGCACCACTGATACCTACAGAGGCCCAAAAAGTGTGTTGGATCCCCTGGAACTGGAGTTGTGAGGTACCATGGTACAGTTGTGAGGTACCATGTAGGTGCTGTGAACAGAAACAGGGTCGTCTAGAAGAGCAACCAGTGCTCTCAACAGTGAAGCCATCTCTTCAGTTCCTGTTTGTTTGTTTCGAGACAGGAGCCCAGGCTGGCCTCAAACTTTGGACAAGCAAGCTTCCCAAGTGCTGGGATTACAGCTGTGAGCCATAAAACCAGCCTAATCATCATCATTCACAAAAGTTATTTATTGTAGTGACATCTGGCTCTTTCCTGCCTTAAATATTTTAGCCCTACATATAATGCCATTCGTTTATTTTTACTTACACAGTATTTGAGGTCAGAGACATTTACATTGATCCCAGTTGACCTCTTCAGATTTGCATCATGCGACACTACAACTTGTTCATCTTTTGTGATATGGCAGTCCAGTTCCAACATATCAGTTCCAATGGTAACTGCACTGAAGACATAAGAGAAAACTGCACTGTGAAAACTGATGAACATTTACTTTGCATGTATCAGAGGCAAACATTCTGACTTTAAAATCCAGGTTACCGCACAACAATAGCTCAACCACATTTATCATGACTCATCAAAGTGATGCTATAATCGTATAATAAATTATTAAAATGTTGTGGCTTATGGTACGTGAATCATGTTGCTTCTTCCAAAGCAGCTATGGTTAATTCTGGCATTTCAATACAGTGGGGAAAATACCTGACCAGAAACTAAGAGATTTGGGAGGCAATTTCTGACACGTTAGTAAAACTAACATGCAAGTAGACTTTCCTCTTATGGTGTATTTCCATACCTATAATGTAGGGCCCTGGCCTCCCTTATTCCTGGAGTGCTTCTCGAGGACAATTTCTGGTCAGCATGACTAAGCATTTAACCCTTATTCCTGGAAGGCATTCAGTTTCTAGTCAGATGACTAGCATTCTGTTGGTTCCTGTTTTCCCCTTGCCCCACCTGGTTAAGTTCCTATATTCCTCCTGCCCCTCCTGGTGATTAGCCGCAGGGCATTCATTCTATTTGAGATATGGTAATTTCCCCACCTGCCTGGGTGGGGGTCCTTGTGCTGCAGTAAGGTAGATAAGGGCTTCCCCAAGGCTGAATAAACGGCATTCCCTTGATCTCCTGTCGAATGACCCTGGTCTCTCTGTGTGTTCTGTTCAATCTCCAGGCCTTGCTAGACTCGTGTTTGGTGCAGTGGTGCGTGGACTGTACCAAGGGTGTAACACCGAAATCGGGTGTTACAATTGGAGGCCCCAGCGAGATCTTCATCAGCAACTAGACCCATCTGCGAGATCGGGAAGTAGGAATCCCTGAGAGGTCACCCTCGGGAAGACTGGCCAGCAAGGTAAGAAATTGTGCGGCGAGGGTGAATTGGTTATGGGTGCGAGTTATTCTGTTCCTATGTTGGAGGGCCGGCTAACAGGCCAGTTGTTAGGTCTTTTGGAAAATAGAGGCACCGGTGTTAAAGTTGAGACGGCACAAGAGACCATTAAGACAGTTTTAAAGTATAGTCCCTGGTTCCTACATGCAGGAGGTTTTAACATTACTGATTGGGATAAGGTAAAGGCTGATCTTCAAAATGGTCTAAGAGAGCAAGGGCCACAAGAAGTCCCCATGGCAATATTTTCATTATGGCGCTTGGTCAGAGATGCTCTTCTCAGTGATGATGTTAGAGTTAAAGAACAATTGGAGTGTTTGAACAAAACCCTTGAGGAGATTCAGGAGGTAGAGTCTGTAAATTCTATTAAGAGTTTTGAAGAACAGAAAGCTTTGGGAACAGGTAGTATTAGAAAGGATATAGAAAAAGAGGAAGAAATTTTAGAAAAGGAGATCGCACTGATAAAAAAGAAGTTAGAAATAGAGGAAATAAAGGAAGCATACGGAGATGTCTCCATGAAACCTCCTCCGCTGAATCCTTGCACTACTGCTTCTGCCCCTATGGACTTAGAAGCGGAAATCATAGATATCCGAAAAAAGTTAAATTATCTAAGTAGAGAGAAGCGGATTGAGAAACAGATTTATCCTGTTGTAAAAAATATTAATCAGCAGGGACAGAGGGCCAGGCAGCATAACCCCCTGGCTTTTAAGGATATTAAGCAGTTAAAGGAAGCAGTTGTGGATTATGGAGCTCATGCTCCTTTCACTGTAGCTTTGTTGGAATCCTTCGCAGAACTCAACCTTATA
>NC_022014.1:63254940-63257037 GCF_000317375.1 Microtus ochrogaster
GCAAATGCCATAGCATTCTATCTGAGCTAAATTTACATATAAATATTGCAGTTAATTTTGATCTTGATTGTGGTTAAAGACCACTGTTAGATGTTACAGTGATGAGCTTATTGTTCATGGACCCTGAGGTGTGCTATTCACAAATTGGCTCTTAAAATTATTTTAGTTAGCTGTGCCAGGGTTTCTTTCACCAGCGCTGAGACCTTACTTATAAGGCTCCAATTTTGGAGAAAATTACTAAGTATTGAGCAAGCACAGTCTCCTTAAGGGATGCTTACTTGTGCTGGAGTATCATCTACATGGTCATGCCAGAGCCAAAGGCTAACTCAGGTCAATGTTGCCACGTGGCAAGTCCTCTTAGCTATTGCCCCAGAGAATCTTTCAGCACAGATCTGGCTGAACTCGACACTGGATGACTAGTGAGCCAACGACGGGTAAGGCTTTTGGGGGGCTGCCTCAACCTAAGACAGGAATGTGTTTTTGACCTGGATGCTTTCCTATGACGGGTAAGGGGTATTGCCTGACGTCCAAGGCCACCCAAGACAGGCCTAGTCATAATTTATTTTAAGGGGGGACCTGTAGGGCCCTGGCCTCCCTTATTCCTGGAGTGCTTCTCGAGGACAATTTCTGGTCAGCATGACTAAGCATTTAACCCTTATTCCTGGAACGCATTCAGTTTCTAGTCAGATGACTGGCATTCTGTTGGTTCCTGTTTTCCCCTTGCCCCACCTGGTTAAGTTCCTATATTCCTCCTGCCCCGCCTGGTGGTTAGCCGCAGGGCATTCATTCTATTTTTGAGATATGGTAATTTCCCCACCTGCCTGGGTGGGGGTCCTTGTGCTGCAGTAAGGTAGATAAGGGCTTTCCCAAGGCTGAATAAACCTTGATCTCCTGTCGAATGACCCTGGTCTCTGTATGTTCTGTTCAATCTCCAGGCCTTGCTAGACTCGCGTTCGGTGCAGTGGTGCTCGGACTGTACCGAGGGTGTAACACTGAAATCGGGTGTTACACTATAACATGAAATTATTAAGAAATAAGACAAATATGGCTGCTTTTATCATCTTCAGGATGATACTATTAGGCAGTATGGTAGTAAACTCCCGTAATCTCAGCACTTGGGAGAGGAGGGAGGAGGACAGCAGAGTGAAAAGTAAATAAAACTCCACCGATGGATTCCACCCAGAGGGAGAGCTAGGAAACAACAGTAAAGGAAGAGAAGAACTAGGTGAGCTGGTGCAGTCTGTAATCCCAGAACTCGGGGGTGTGGCAGGGTAAGAAGTTTAAGGTCATCCTCAGCTACAGAGGGTGAAGTTCAGGGACAGCGAAAGAAAGAAAGGATAGAGAAAGGAATGAGTGAATGAATCTGGAAAATAATACATGAACAAAAGAAGTTTGTCAAAGACGCAGAATGATAACAATGGAAATAAGTAGAAATCTTAGAGATAAAATTCAACCACTAGCTGGGCGGTGGTGGCGCACGCCTTTAATCCCAGCACTCGGGAGGCAGAGGCAGGCGGATCTCTGAGTTCGAGACCAGCCTGGTCTACAAGACCTAGTTCCAGGACAGGTTCCAAAGCTGCAGAGAAACCCTGTCTCGAAAAAAAAACAAAAACACACAAAAAAAAATTCAACCACTAAACTTAAGCATGTAACAAAGTTTCAGAGTCACATCAACTGAAGAATCATGGATGATTTGCACAGAATAGGGTGTTTCACTAACAAGGATTTACAAATGGCTAGTAAGTGAAAAACAGACATTCAACAGCAAAGCTACTAGGAGAGGCTAGATATAGTAGCTCACACCGGAAATCCCAGCACTTAAGAAGCTAAGGCTGGAGAATGTCCCCAGTTTGAGTCTAATCTAGGATATACAGTCTAGATCAGCCTCACTGTGAGACTTGTTGAAGTAGGCTCACACAGCAAATAGTTTAGTGAATAGACTGTACTTGGCTTAGGGGAAGAACAGCACACCCCACTCTTCTAATTCATTTAAAAGTCTGGGTAGCCGGGCGATGGTGGCGCACGCCTTTAATCCCAGCACTCGGGAGGCAGAGGCAGGCGGATCTCTGTGAGTTCGAGACCAGCCTGGTCTACAGA
>NC_022014.1:63258254-63262264 GCF_000317375.1 Microtus ochrogaster
AAATTGATTTGAGCCAGTGGCGGTGCACGCCTTTAATTCCAGCACTTGGGAGGCAGAGACAGGAACAGAGTGATCTACAGAAATTTCTGGGACAGCCAGAGCCTTGTGTCGGAAAACAACAAAACAAAAACAAAAAGAAGCAGAAGACTGACAAGACAAGATGGCTCAGTGAGTTAGGGAGCCACATGGAGAAAGGAGAAACTGACTCCTGCCGATCTCCACACAGGAGATACACATACACACATACTCTCTCTCTCTCTCTCTCTCTCTCTCTCTCTCTCTCTCTCTCTCTCTCTCTCTCATGAGAGATGAGAGCCAGGACAAGCTTAATTATTTTGACTCTATGCCAAATTCTGCTTCCAGGCATTGCTAATATAACTTACTTCTCCTACCGTTCATATAAGTACCACAGGGATTATATTGTCCTCTTTGTATTTACTTATGTGGCCCAGTTTAATAACCTAGTTTTATTAGCTCTTACGAGTCAGGTTTTGCAGGGTGTGGTGGTACAAGCCTGTAATCTTAGTACTCAGGAGGTGGAGGTAGGAGAGTCGGTTTAGACACATATTCCTTTCAAGGGCAGTCTAGTCTATGAGCAACCATCTCAAAAAACAAACGCCAGAATTTATATACCCAAGGACTGGCTAACTGCATGTGCGTGCAGCACAATTCTTTAGTTTCAGGTTCTATGCTCACTATGAAGGGGTTGCTATATCCTTTTTGGTTTTTCAAGACAAGGTTTCTCTGTGTAACAGCCCTAAACGTTCTGGAACCATTTGTAGACCAAGTTGGCCTTGAACTCTCTGCCCCCCCAACCCCGTGCTAGGATTAAAGGCAAGTGCCACTATCACCCAGCTTTTTTTTTAAAATGATTTATTTATTTTTATTTTATGTGCAATGGTGTTTGTTTTTTTTTGCATGTATGTCTCTGTGAGGGTGTTGGGAACCCTGGAACAGGAGTTACAGACCACTGTGAGCTGCCATGTGGGTGCTGGGAATTGAACCTGGGTCCTGTGGAAGAATAGCCAGTGCATTAATTGCTGAGTCATCTCTCAAGCCCTGAAATGATCTTTGAAGATGTCACTTAATGGTGAAAAGCAGAACTTAGACCAAATCCTGCTGGGCTGCAGAAGTACCTGGGCCATAGAGCACATGTTAGCACGCAGGAAGCCCTGACTTTAATCTCCATCATAACAGACAGACCAAGCCTCCTGATTGGTCCTAATTACATATAAAATGTTTCCATATTGCTTAGGAGTTTGGGACTACTCTGGTCAACAGACAGAGATGCCCAACCCATCACCAAAAAAAATTGGCTTAAAATTGTATTAGAATTCTTTTCTCACTAAGTATGGATAAGTAATGTCTTCCTTTCATTAGCCTTGCTTCATATCCCATTTTGTTATTCAGAAGGGAAAACAGGCTGATGGCAATCATCGGGCCCCAAGATAAAGCACAAGGGCCCCAAACAGCATCTCCTGCAGCCTCTACTATTATGACAAAGCCTTGAAAAGGCCTTTGTATGAACTATGAATCCATTATTAATAGAAACAATTTAACTCATCTTACTAAAAAAATAACAGCAGCACACAAGAGGATCCCAAGAAGAACCCTGATTGCAGGTTCCAGCTGAACAGAAACTCTGGGCACAAAGACACACAAATCCTATTCATAACCAGCAACCAATGGCACAGTTGGCTCTGGGACAGGCACCAAAGCTACAGAGAAACCTTGTCTCAAAAAAACCAAACAACAACAACAACAAACAGTTGGCTCATTTGCTCTTTCTGCACTGGACCAACTAGCACTATTCACAGGTCTGTCCCTTGTCACAGATGTCTGCTTCCAGCTCTGGAAATAGTGTGTCTTTGGACTACTCAAAACTGCTTTGACAATTACACAGAAGCCAAACACTCTTTGTAATACTTCAAACTATAACAAAGGCATTTTATAGAAACTGCTATCGCAAGTGAGCGGCACACACACGCCACCTCCCTTCTCCCCATCACTTAACTTCAATGACAGGCTGTAAGAGGGGACCTTCCGATGTACTTACTGCTGGAAGGCGGCCATTGTGTTCTCCAGGTTTTCTCCAGCACCTGTGGAAACAAGGGGTTTAAATTTCATTTACTTGCCACGCTGAACATTTCATTTCTCTAGAAACTACAATGAGCCTTTTTAAAATGTGTATGTGTGCTTGTGTGTGCGTGTGTGTGCGTGTGTGTGCATGTATGAGAGTGTGTGTGTGATGAGCGGGATGGATGGAATCCTATTTTTCAGTTTTTTTTGTTGTTATCTTTTTCCCCCTGAGACAGGGTTTCTCTATGTGACCTTGGCTGTCCTGGAACTTGCTTTGTAGACTAGGCTGGCTTCAAACTTGGAAATTTGCCTGCCTCTACCTCCCGAGAGCTAGGATTAAAGGTGTGTGCCTCTACCACCTGGCCAGAGCCCTTTTTTTAATGGTTGGAGATATAGCACACATCCCTTGTGAGCATGTGCCACAGCATGCATGTGGTCAGATGATAACATCAGGTCTGACTTTTGCTGTGTTTGATGGTGTCTGTTGTTTTCCCCAGTCTATGGCAGCCTAGCTGGCCCTTGAGCACCTAGCTCTGACTGTCATCTCTAAAGAGCTATGGGAGTACTCATGTGGTACGCATTGCCTTTTACATGGGTTCTGGGGAGTCAGACTTACATTCCTTTCTTTTGGTATGCTTACCCGCCTCCCCCCGCCACCCGCAGCAAGACAGGATTTCTATGTGTAGCTTTGAAGCCTGCCCTAGGACTCGCTCTATAGACCAGGTCGGCCTCGAACTCACAAAGATCAGCCTGTCTCTGCCTCCCGAGTGCTGGGATTAAAGGTGTGCACCACCACTGTCCGGCCCAATACTAACTTTTGCAAACTAAGTAAATGATGGTGAAGAATACAATGACTACCAATGTATTTTGTACCATGGTTCTGATTCATGCTATAGCAACAGCAATTTTAACTACTGGTGCTTTCTGAGTAGATAGAGAAATACTAGGGGCTGAAATTTCAAGGCCTCGGATATGCAAGCATTACAGCACCACTGAGCTACACGCCCAGACATACTTATCCACGCTTTGTAGAACCGGTGAAGACATCAGCACAGTAATTGCGGTGAACTCTGTCTTAGGGGCATAGCCTTGACCTTGCAGACTGATGTGAGGGTATAAAGAACCCACAGAAGCCAGAGACCACGCTCTGAAGATGCCAGAAGAATGCATCAGGATGACTTCTGGGGACACAGGGTGATGCACAAGGGCCTTTTTGACAGGATAGCTATGTAGCCCAGGCTGGCCTCAATCTCTCAGTTTGCTTGTCTCCTTGGTGATGGAGTTAAAGACATAATGCTACCACTGTTCAGCTAACAGGAACTTGTGAAGCTCTGGAAATGTTCTATTAAATTTTCTTTGTTATATTTAGAGCCAGGAATGGTGGTACACTCCTATAATCCCAGGACTTACGAAGCAGAAACAGTGTTTGTGGTCAGCTGGGTCTTATAGTGAATTCCAGGACAGCCAGCATTACAGAGACACCCTGTCTCAAAAACAAAACAAAACAACAAAAAAAGCAAACAACAATAAAACCAATAAATAAGTAAGTAACTTTTTTTTTTTTTTATGAGACAGGGTATCTCTGCATAGCCCTGGCTGTCCTAGAACTCTCCCTGCACACTAGACTGGCTTCAAACTCACAGAGATCCACCTGCTTCTGCCTCCTGAGTGCTGGGATTAAAGGTGTGTGCCACCACTGCCTGACTCATTTAACCATTTTTAGACAGGGTCTCTCTACACAGCCCTAGCTGTCCTAGAACTTGCTGTGTAAATTAGGTTGGCTGTGAAATTTACAGAAATCTGCTTGCCTCTGGCCCTCAAGTGCCAGGATCAAAGATGTCTGCCACCATACCTGGCTATAATTAGCTTTTTATTTCTTTTCTTTTTTTTTTAATATTTATTTATTTATTATGTATACAATTTTCTGTCTG
>NC_022014.1:63262869-63266223 GCF_000317375.1 Microtus ochrogaster
CTCTGTGAGTTCGAGACCAGCCTGGTCTACAGAGCTAGTTCCAGGACAGGCTCCAAAGCCACAGAAAAACCCTGTCTCGAAAAACAAAAAAAAAAAAAAAGTGTCTGAATGATAGATTTCTTTATATAACTAGTCCTTGATTTATTACATCTATATTCTGAGATATTTAATTTGTTTCCATTTTTGGTTATTTTAGATAATAGAGTGCTGAAGATTTAATTTTTTAAAAGCTAGTGAGATAGTGTCTCATGTATCCCAAAGTGTAACCAAGAATGATCTTTTCTTTCTCTCTCTCTTTTTTGAGACTGGGTTTCTTTGTGTAACAGTCCTGGCTGTCCTGGAATTTACTCAGTAGACCAGTATGGCCTCAGACTCACAAAGACCCACCTACCTCTGCCTCCTGAGTGCTGGAATTATTTGCGCTACCAACGCTTGGCTTTTTTTTTTAAAGATAGGATTTTATTATATATTCCTGGCTGCTCTCCAAATCACAGAGATCTTCCTGCCCTGCCTCTGAAGTGTTAAGATTAAAATTAATGGATTAAATCACTTAGCTATCACTAATACTGAATAAGTGCTCAAGAGGCCTGGAGATACATGTCGGAGTAGAAAGCTTGTCTAGTGTGCAGGAGGCCCTGGGCAGACAGGACACACAGCATTTTCTGTACTTCATTAAGATCCTAACAACTATCCCTCTCCTGTGAGGCAATTAAACTTCCCTGGGAATTTAATGGCAATGCAGGGCATGGTAGTTGGCGTCTGTAATCTCCGCTGTACAAAGCCATGGAGAATTGTGAGTTTGATGCTAGCCCAGATGACTACATAGTTAGATCCCACCTCCAAAACAAAACAACAAGATACCACCACCCCAAACACGACATTAGCTCTAGAGTCACATAAATGGTACATCTGAGCCTGTCTTCTTACCATGAGCTACACTGCATGGACCTTATGGTGCCCGGCTACCACCCAGACAGCCTCTTCCTTTTCAGTTTTACAGGCAAACAATTTCCATATTCTTCTATTCGCTCTAAAACTAGGAAGTAAATTCCTCAGGGACTATTCCTGCAGATTACTGAGACTCACCTGGTGAAGCCTGCAGAGTTCCCGAGGGACTAATTAAGAAACACAGTGTTCCTCTCCAAGGAATTATTTAGTGGTAGGTTCTCCCTCGTGAACTTGCTTGAATTTACTTTCTCTCAAATCATCATCATGTGACTCACAGAAACAGCCTAATTAATTTTTTGTTTCTCCTAAGAAGTAACTACAGTTTCCGGATCTACAATTAAGCAATTCTACACATTAAATACTTTCTTCCCTCTGTGGTTTTGAGGCAGGGTCTCATGCATTGCAGGTTAGCTAGCGCTGAACTCACTATGCAGCTGAGGGTGACTTTGAACATCTGATCCTTCTGTTTCCACATTCCAGAATGTGGAAACATGGAATAACAGAACGTGCCACCATTCCTGGCTTACATGGGTCTGGGGATGGAACGTGGGTCTTCATGTATGTTAGGCAAATACCACTTCCTCAGCCCCTCAAAACTGTCCTCACACATTCCTTACTTCATGTGAGTGCGCTGGGAGCACACACGCCACAGTGTGCACAGACACCTTGCTTGTCTGTGATCAAGACCATTGCCACCCAAGGGGTTGTGTCAGCTGACACTTCTAGGTCACGGTCCATCACTGAAAAAGGGCAGGCAGGAACTCAGGCAGAAGCCATGGCAAAACACTACTCACTGACGTGTCCCTCATAGCTTGCTTAGCCTGCTCTCCTATACCATCTAGGACCGCTTGCCCAGGGATGGCCCCGCCCACAATTGACTGGGCCCTCCCATATTAATCATTAGTCAAGAAAACACCCTACAAAGCTAATCTGATGGAGGCATTTTCTCAGTTAAGATTCCCTCTTCTCGGATACAGGTAGGTTTGTGTTGAGGTGACAAAAACCAAACAACCATGCGAGTCCCATCCATCAAATTCAGGTTGTTTGGCTTGGCAGCTGACATCTTTACCTACTGAGCCATCAACTATAGGTTTACTGAGTCCTACTATAGGTTTACTGAGTCCTACTATAGGTTTACTGAGATGGAATCTGACACAACACAAGGTGGCTTCCAACTCACTACACATCTAGGGGTGACCTTGAACTTGTGTTTTTCCTGCCTCAAGGTGCATTTCTGTTTTAGCCATCTCACTATGTAGACCAGGCTGATTTCAAACTTACAACCTTCCTACCTTCCCAGTGCTAGGACTAACCTATTCATTTTATTTTATAGTTCCACTGTGTACTTCTTGTGTGTATGTATGAGTGTTTATGTTTGGAGGAAAGCTTTAGGTGTCATTTCTAGTGCTAACACCTTTTTTGAAGACAATATCTCATAAGCCTTGAACTCACTTGTTGTGGGATATTTGTACACCGAGTGAAGATGTACCGCTGTGATTGGTGTAATAAGGAGCTAACTGGCCAACAGCTAGGAAGGAGAGGACAGACAGGCTTTCTGGGAAGAGAGAGAAAGAGGAGGGAAAATCTGGGTGCACAGATTTTTGCTAATAGACTTGGAGCAAGTTGGGCGTGCTATACTAAGGCTGGTGGTCCCCAGGAGAGAACACAACTATATATGGTGCTCAATACGGGACACCAAATGAAGTATTTATCTAATTATTCTTTATTGATAAAATTTCAGGAGTCAGATATTGGAGTAAGAACCTGATAGATCAGAGAAACATCCAATAGCCTCCCTTCTCTCCTTCTTTGATCCAAAAGGGCCATGAATCTTTCCAAACCCCTCCCAATCACTTCCCGTGTCTCTCTCTATATCCTCAGTTCTCTAAAACCTCTATGGCTATTTGGGTCAGCTAGTAGCTAGCTCCACCCTCTTTACTGGCAATCTTGGGAGTGTCAGGGTGCACGAACTATCCCCTACACTCATCACATAGACTGTACTAGCTGGCCAGAGTCCAAGGGACCTGTCTTCACCTCTTCAACACTGGGAATACATGTACATACACCACAGCTCCAGGCTTCTTCTACACAGGTTCTGGGACTCAAACTCGGGTCCTCTTACCAACTGAGCGATCTCCCAGTCCCCTGTGTTTTCAGTCTATATTAATTTTCCTCCTTTAATGTAGTGTTTCCTAATTACTTTGGATCAGTTCATCTTTGATAGGATAATGAAAGGAAACATTGCATTTTGCATCTTAACATAAGATTTTTAGCCGGGCGGTGGTGGCGCATGCCTTTAATCCCAGCACTCCGGAGGCAGAGGCAGGTGGATCTCTGTGAGTTCGAGACCAGCCTGGTCTACAGAGCTAGTTCCAGGATAGGCTCCAAAGCCACAGAGAAACCTGA
>NC_022014.1:63266323-63272349 GCF_000317375.1 Microtus ochrogaster
AAAAAAGATTTTTAAAAACTTTTTAAATATTTTTTTTTTTTTTAATGTGCACTGGTGTCAGAACCCCTGGAACTGGAGTTACAGACAGTTGTGAGCTACCTTATGGGTTCTGGCATTGAACCCAGGTCCTCTGGAAGAGCAGCCAGCACTCAGAACTGAACTCTCCACCTTCTGAATAAGATGTTTTTAAACATTTACTTATTTTATGCACGTGTACACATATGCATGGAAGTCAGAAAAATTGTGGGATTCAGCTCTTCTCTCCTACCATGTTGGGTCCCTCAGATTGAACTGCCTGGCAGCAGGTGTTTCTGCCCATTTTCCTGCCTGTGATCTAGATTTAAAAGCTGTGAAGGAAAGCAATATTGGTTCAGCTCCTTCTACAAACTTTCAGATGTTTGCATATGAATTGATGTTTACTTTCCTTGGAGTTTTTGTCTGGCCACCATTATATCCTCATATATATGACATACAGTGTGCTAGCGCAGTGTTTATAAAACCAATGAAAAACTGCAGCTTCAGCCACAAGAGAATAATCTTCAAGCCACATGATGGTAGCATGTGCACAACACTTGAGAGACAGAGGCAGGCTCTATGAGTTTGAGGTCAGCCTGGTCTACAGAGAGAGTTCCAGAACAGCTAGGGCTACACATAGAAACCCTGACTTAAAAACCAAAAACAAAACAACAAAAAACCTTAAATAAACTAAAAATAATAATAATAATAATAATAATAATAATAATAATCTCCAAAAGGAAGATTGGGGTGACAAATACCTGTGATGGCAGCACTCAGGAAGCTGAGGCAGGAGTATCTCAAATTCAAAGCCATTCTGTTCAAAGCCAGCCTGAGCTATATACAGTAAGACTATTTAAAAAGCAACAACAAAATGGCAAGGACTGAGCTGGATAGAGAGTGCAGTGGGTAAATCATTTGCTTCAGATCCCCAGAACCCATGCACAGGCCTGAAGCAGTAGAACCCAGAACCCATGCACAGGCCAGAAGCAGTAGAACCCAGAACCCACCGAAACGTCAGAAGTAGTAGAACCCAGAACCCATGCATAAACTGGAATCAGTAGAACCGGCATCTGGTGTGTAATCCCAGTTCCCCTACTTCTAGATGATAAGTTCAGGCAGGAGAAGCTCCAAGCCCCAGCTCAAGTTTCCTGGTGAGTCAGCTATGAACAATAAGAGGCTCCATTCCAAACAATGTGAAAGACAAGGACCAACATAGGATAGTGTCCTCTGACCTCCAAGCATGTGCTCTAGTATGTATGTTTTAGAAAACACACCAATCACCAACAGCTAGGCATGACAGCACATGACTCTGATCCCAGCACTCCGGGAGGCAGAGGCAGGCAGTCAAGGCTACCCTGCTCTAGAGAGTTAGTTCCAAGACAGCCAGGGCTATACAGGAAAAACAAAACAAAAAACAACAACCCAGTCTTTAAAAACAAAAGTGGGGCCGGGCGATGGTTGCACACGCCTTTAATCCCAGCACTCGGGAGGCAGAGGCAGGCAGATCTCTGTGAGTTCGAGACCAGCCTGGTCTACAGAGCTAGTTCCAGGACAGGCTCCAGAGCCACAGAGAAACCCTATCTCGAAAAAAACAAACAAACAAAGAAAGAAAAACAAAAAAACAAAAAAAACAAAAGTGGGAAACTGTGTTGAACTGACAAAACTCTACAAAAGAATGATAATGCATTTCTATGCCGTATTAGTCAAAATAGAAGCTATGGTCCCACACCTATACTAAACTCAGCTCCGGGAAGGCGGAGGCAGAGTTCCAGACCAGCCTGGTCTACATAGATAGCACTTGCAGGCCAGCCAGGGCTCCATAGCAACACTCCAACTTTGGAAACTCTAAAAACAAAAAACATTATGGTACTATGTCAAATTTTAGACTATAGAATTTATCATTAAACTGTACATGTCAAGAAATTTTTTTGTTTTGTTTTTGTTTTTTTTTTTTGAGACAGGGTCTCTCTTGTATAGCCCTGGCTGACAAGGAACTCCCTCCAGCTGATCTCGCACTCTATCTGGCCTCAAACTCAGAGATCCGTCCGCCTCTGCCTCCTGAGTGCTGGAAAAGGCGCCCGCCACCACCGCAACCACCATCAGCTCCATTTTAAGATATTTTAACCTGGCGTCAGATTCGCCCTAAAAGAAAATTGTAAAGCGACTGAAACAATTTTATATTTTATACATTATTATTGAGATGTAATGAAGTCACATTATTAAAAGTAACGCTGAAGCAAAGACATGGCTTGTTGTAGGAACTCCCCTTGATCCTTACAGCAATATATTTCTGCAAGGTAACTTTACCATCTTTTAAAAGACAATACTAATAAGCGAAATCATGTTTTAGTCTTTTAGAAACCCACGAACCATTGCTGGGGTAAATGGTGCTGTTCAAAATTAAAAACAACCAACCAAACAAAAAAGAAAGCAGGTACTAGGTTTGGAGTCCTCGGAACCAGAATCCTCCAAATTTCCTGTCTCACTTTTGTCCGTGCTCTGTGACCTTGGAAAAGTCCCTGGATTTAGAGACCTTTCTCTCCAGAGTTCAATTACGAATGCGTGGAGGGTGGGCCAGGTCACTAGGCACCGCTTGCTCCTCGGCTCGCTCCAAGTGTCTAGCCGATCCTCAGCCCTGCCTGAGCCCAAGTTCTTCCCCATGGACTCAGTCACCAGCTGGTTCCAAGCAGTCTGTTCTGTTCCTGGTTCCCTCTGCGGGTGTCTCCTGGATCTGCACCGGCTTTGTGCCTAGCTGCCAAGAAGGGTCCTCCCGATCATCCTTCCTCGGGCTGAGAAACGCCCCACTTCTCGCTCCCATTCTGCACTTCACCTCCTCACAGAAGCCCTGCCACCCTTGCTCCCGGAGACGCCCACCAGGACTGGAACACGAGACCGCTTTCTTCCCCTCAGGACGACTCATCTGAGGAAGCCCTCCAGTCACTGGAGCCCATCCTTCCTCGGTCTCTCCGGTACCCCTACCCTCCACCTCCTGCAAGGAAGCCACCCCCATCTCCGCCAACGGGTTCTGGGGACCCCTCTCACCTCCGCGGTGAGAGATGTGCCTACTGAGGAATCGCTGCTTCTTTCTCTGGTGCAACAACGCTGGGTATTTAAGCAACAAGAACGATGTGACCAAATACCCTCCGAGGGTAGAGAGAAGGCAAAACGCCGCGGTGGACGACATCCTCGGTCACCACCTTCTGGGCCTCTGAACCCCACTGCGCTGCGGCGGTGGCAACGGCTGCGGCGCCGGCGGCTGCTCGAGGTCGCTCGCCCCCAGCCGGCGCCCTCGGCGCAGCGCACTTGTTCGTGCGGGCTCACCACGCAGGCGCAGCCCGACCCCGGTGCCGGAGCAACAAAGGGGCTCCGATACGCAGGCGCGCTGCGGCAGGGAGCGTTCAGCGTTTAGCTGAACGTGTGTCCCACGCCTAAGTGGTTCTAAGAAGGTCCCGAGGCAAGGGGTTGGGCACTTGCCAGTGTTTTTATTTGTTTGGGTTTTGTTTTGGCACCCTCAAGCGGGATAGCCTTCAGGAAAAATCTGACGTAATTGGGAAATGTACATCCAAGGAGGATTCCAGGGCAAGTCCTAGCCCCTTCGCTAGGAAATGCGAAGAATTGTTCCCAATGCCTCGAATTCGTCACATACTCGAGAAATGTTGACTCAACAGTTCGTTTAAGAAGCTTGGGGCTGGAAGGCGTAGCCCAATTAGTAAAGCGTACCGGTTCAAGTTCCAGCACAAAATAAATATAAATAAAAAGACTGGCAACGAAATCGTCTCCTATGAAGGCTGGCAAATAAATTTTCCATTTCCCTTTTTCATCTCACACATTACAAACTTGGAAAAAACTAGGAATCACGTTTTAAGGGGATAGGATATTGGTTTTGCGAGGTAGGGTCTTTCTTACTTAGTCCAGTCTAGACTTGAACTCACTATGGTAGAGGAACTCCCGATTCTCCTACCTCAGCCTCCGGAGTGCTGAGATTATAGGCATGCCCGTCTGTGGATCTTAGTTCATGCAAAGGAACTAATCACATCACAGAGGCTGTAGCTGTGGTCCGGTGGTAGAGCACTTTCCTCGCAGGTTCAAGGCCTCGGGTTTCTTTAGACAAGGTCTTGCTGTGTAGACCATGCTGGCCTCAGATCCACAGGGTTCAGCTTGCCTCTGCCTTCCAAGTACTGGGGTTATTTACTTACTATTTATTTTTGGAGACAGGGTCTCACTATGTACCCTTAGCTGACCTAGAACTCACCAAGACCAGGCTGGAGATCCACGTGTGTCAGCCTTCCAAATACGAACCCCTCAAAACCAGAGGTTTGATTCTCAGTAAGAAATAATAAGAAATAACCAGCAACAACATACTGATTCACCTTGTTTAGCTCAGGCTGGCTTCAAACTCCTATGGCCAAGTAGTTGTCTTGCTTCATCTTCCTTCCTGATTGGCTGGAAGTGCAGGCAAGGGCTGCTGCATCTGATCTCATCATTTATATTTATTTACTTATTTTTGGTTTTTTGAGACAGGGTTTCTCTGTAGCTTTGGAGCCTGTCCTGGAACTAGCTATTGTAGACCAGACTGGCCTCGAACTCACAGAGATCCTGCCTCTATCTCTGGAGTGCTGGGATTAATGGCGTGGGCCACCACCGCCTGGCTCATTGTTTATTTTTTATGCTATGGAGCTAGTTCTGTCCTTCCACCATGGGGGACCTGAGGTGGCAGCTTCTTTTCCTACTAAGGGTCTTGCTGGGTCAGGAAACAGCTTTTGGAAATGTGATGATAAACACTGTATTTCACATACATTGAGACTAAAATCTCTAATTCTGTTAGTACGATATTTAAAATGTATCTGGGAAAATAGAATCAATTACACTACTTTGGGTCTCCAATTTATTTTGCACTTATCTAATGGATGGCATAGCCACAATTGGTGATATGGTGGTATGTTGGGAAAAGTTACTGTAGACTGGTAAGATTTAAACACTTAGCAAATTATTTCATGGAATTGGTTTTTGTTTTTTTTTGGTTTTTCGAGACAGGGTTTCTCTGTGGTTTTGGAGCCTGTCCTGGAACTAGCTCTTGTAGACCAGGCTGGTGTGGAACTCACAAATAGAGCTTGGCATGTGGGAATTCTTTAGCGTCACCTCCAAGTTATGTTTTTTGGGTTTTTTGGTTTTTGTTTTTTTTTGGTTTTTCGAGACAGGGTTTCTCTGTGGTTTTGGAGCCTGTCCTGGAACTAGCTCTTGTAGACCAGGCTGGTCTGGAACTCACAGAGATCTGCCTGCCTCTGCCTCCCAAGTGCTGGGATTAAAGGCATGCGCCACCACTGCCCGGCTATGGAATAGGTATTTAATTAAAGAATATTTATGCCAAGCCTGAGGGTACAGGCCTGTAATCCCAACTACTCTGGAGGCTGAGGCAGAAGGATTTGAAGTTCTAGGCCTGCCTGGGCTACAGAATGAATTCAAAGCTAGCCCCAGCTAGGTACTGTCTCCAAATATAAAGAACAGGAAAGGGGATATAACTCAGTGGTATGCATGAGACCTGAGGTTCAGTGCCTAGTGCTGAAAAAAGTTTTTGTTAGCACACACCTGCAATCCCAGTATTAGACAGGCTAAGTCAGGAGTGTTGAGAGTTTAAGGCCAGGGGCTAGAGGAATGGCTCAGTCAGTAAGAATACCTGGTGTTGTTTGAGGCGGGCCTCCAATTTGGGAGATCTGCCTGGCTCTGCCTCTCAAGCGCTGAGATTAAAAGGCATGTACCAACACTGCCCATTAAGAAGACTTGTTTTGTTTTTCAAGACAGGGATTCTCTGTCTAACAGCTCTGGCTGTCTTGGAACTTGCTCTGTAGACCAGGCTGGCCTCGCATATATCCACCTGCCTCTCTCTGCCTCCCGAGGGCTGGGATTAAAACTGCCGCTGGGGCTGGAGAGATGGCTCAGAGGTTAAGAGCATTGCCTGCTCTTCCAAAGGTCCTGAGTTCAATTCCCAGCAACCACATGGTGGCTCACAA
>NC_022014.1:63272449-63276582 GCF_000317375.1 Microtus ochrogaster
CCACAGAGAAACCCTGTCGCGAAAAACCAAAAAATAAAATAAAATAAAATAAAATAAAATAAAAAAATAAAAAAAATTAAAAAAATTAAAAAAAAAGTGTGGCTCAAGACCACCTGGTTTAAGAGCATTTTTCCTTACTGAGGATCTGGGTTCAGTTCCTATAACCACATGGTGGTTCACTTCCAAGATATCCAATGTCCTCTTCTGACCTCAGTGGGCACCATGCATGCGTGTAGTATATGTACATACATGCAGGCAAAACACTCATACATATAGTAAATAAATAGGTCAGGTATAGTGGTATACACCTTTAATCCCAGAACTCTGGAAGCAGAGGCAGATGATCTATGAGTTTGAAGCCTGCCTCCTCTACAGAGTGAGTTCCAGGACAGCCAGGACTAAACCCTGTCTCAAAAAACAAAAAACAAAAAACAAAAAAAGAAAAGAGAAGTGAGAGAGAGAGAGAAAAGAATATAAGGAATATCCCAACTGACACATCATTTCATCAGAAAGATGAAACACTAAATTATGATGAAAATATGCCTTATATTGTGGACAATGAAACAAAACATATATCAACTATACATTTTGTATCCTTTTTTCTAGAACAACAAACTTTTATTTATTTTACAATAAATATCAACATAATGAAATAATGGAACAATTATTGTCCAAATACTGAATACTTCTAGCCAAAACACATTTTGGTTTTGGGAAAACACAGAACACACATTTAAAACAAAATCTCACCGGGCGGTGGTGGCGCAAGCCTTTAATCCCAGCACTCGGGAGGCAGAGGCAGGCGGATCTCTGTGAGTTCGAGACCAGCCTGGTCTACAAGAGCTAGTTCCAGGACAGGCTCCAAAACCACAGAGAAACCCTGTCTCGAAAAAAAAAAAAAAAAAAAAAAAAAAAAAAAAAAAAAAAAAACAACAAAACAAAACAAAACAAAATCTCACACACATTAAAACAAGACGAACATCAGCTACAGCCTGGAACTGGATGGCGGGAAACCTATTGTGTCACTGCTTTCAGGACTCCACGGAGCACCTTGTAGCTCATTAGCTGCACATTCTCCTTAGGGGGGAAACAAGGTCCCCTCTCAGTCACATATGCATAAGGAAATCTCAGAACCCAAAGGCCATCAGGTGGGAGAGTGATTTCTTGTTTTTCTGGGTAAAATACTGGACATGGTGGTGGGCCTGGTTGAACCTGAAAAACACAGGTAACAGAATTACTTTTAGATTTCTCAATAGAAAATACCCGAAAGATGAGTGAAAAATGGGTTCAAAAACCACTGAAGATGAAGCGGCCACACTGAACAGGAAGGCGGAAGCTGCTGCACTTTCCTGGGTCCTCACCTAATCCCCTTGGTGTCTTATTCCCTCTGCTCTCTCTCTCTTTTTTTTCTGAGGGGCAGGGGGTTTGAGACAGGGTTTCTCTGTAACTTCAGAGACTGTCCTGTCCTCTGTAGACCAGACTGACCTTGAACTCCTGGAGATCCTCCTGTCTCCCTAGTGCTGGGATTAAAGATGTGAGCCCTCTACTTTTTTTTCCTATTTTCTGTTGACCAGGTTTTTTCGATTTGGATACAGGATCTCTCTTTTGTATCCCTAGCTCTCCTGGAACTTGCTCTGTAGACCTTGAACTCAGAGATCCACTGGCCTCTGCCTTCCAAGTGCTGGGATTAAAGGCATGAGTTACCTCACCTAGCTTGTATTGTTTTTTTTTTTTAAAGATATTTATTACATATACAGTGTTCTGCTTGCATGTATCCCTGCAGGCCAGAAGAGGGCACCAGATCTCATTACAGATGGTTGTGAGCCACCATGTGGTTGCTGGGAATTGAACTCAGGATGTCTGGAACAGCAGCCAGTGGTCTTAACCTTTGAGCCATCTCTCCAGCCCCTAGTTTGTATTTTTGTTTTGTTTTGATTGTTCTTCTAAATCAGCAGGTGTTGGGAAAACTAGAATTAAACTAAATTCTTACTAATGGTTGTCATAGTTATATCGATAAAGATCTTGGCTTTAAAAGAAATGAGGTACTGGAAATGTAACTTAGTGGGTAGAAGGTTGGCCTAGCATAGCAGTGTGCACACAAACAACAAATTAATAAAGAGACAGATAAATAAATAAATGCAAGTAAAAATATTCAAGTGGACATGGGGCTGGAAGGCCACTCAGTGCTAGAGCACATCTGGTGGAAGAATTCTGAGTTCTAGGTCAGCCTAGTCTATGTTTCGGGGTTCAGGATAACCAGCAAAAGCTTGTCTCAAAACAACAACAACAACAACAAAAAACTCAAAATAATAAATTAATAAATAAAAATGATCAGAACAGAGGGCTTGACATACAGCTCTGTTGGTACAGGGCTTGCCTAGCATGCACAGAACCTTCACTGAAAGCCGTAGCACTGCCTAAACTAGGTGTGGGTGTGTACCCTGCCGTCCTGGCACTGAGGAGGTAGAGAGAGGAGAATAATAAGTTCAAGGTTATCTTAACTACAGAGTGAGCTTCAGGATGGCCTGGACCACAGGCAAACATTATATCTAAATAAGCATCATGGGCTTGGGATACAGCACAGTTAGTAAAGAAAAAGGCACACACCTAAAATCCCAGCACTTGAGAGGTAGAGACAAGATGATCAGAAATTCAAGGCCATTGAAAACTATACATCTAATTCCAAGTCAACGTGGGCTACGTGATTTGTCCCATAAATACAACCCCCCCCCCCGGGAAAAGCATTGTTTTGTTTGTTTAGGGGAAGGGCTTGATTTCTTACCTGTGGCATCAGTATAATCTGCAAAGGAGCATCAGGAACCACAACAAAAAGCCTCATAAGTTGGGCATAATGTGGTTTGAGCCCTCTGCCCTGAGACGAGGACAGAATGTACAGGGGCATATCACTGTTTAGGGCTTTTAAAGCTGATTCCTTTGGTCCACTTCCCATCACCTTCATTACTTTGTCAGGCCCTGAGCACATGAATCTCCGACCTCGAGAGTCTTCATACTCAAAGCCAACAAAGGCTCTCGCTATGTCATCCCGCCGCCGTCCTCGCCCCACGACAACTGCACTTCTCTTTCCAGGAATAGCTTTATTTGGAGCAGGCCAGGAATTTGTGTCTAAGTCTCCTTCATCTTCAGCTCTAGCCCTGATGACAATGTCCCAAGGCATAAGATAGTTTGTTCCTGGAACGAAGCCCTGTTGGTCCAAACCTGTATGAAAGTTGTAGGACTTGGCTGGGCCTAGTTTAACCAAAGACCAGCTGGAGAATTTGGGTAACAGACCTTTTGGGCAATTTGAATGTAGCATGCCTGGGAGATATTCAACTGTGGATGCCTGCCGATCAACCAAGTTTGGCCTCTTGTCAGATTTCACTTCCCCTTGACCATGAACCTCTGGATTGTCTCCTCCGGCTTGTGGGTCAGCTGGGTAGGTACCCAGGCTATCTGTTGACTGGCCCAAGCTCAAAGCTAAACTCAGGCTTGTGCTCTCTCCTTGGGTTTGCGGTTCTTTTTCTTTAAGTTTCTCGGCATCTGAGTCAGGTGGGGCAGGAGATGGTTCATTTTTGGCAGGAGCAGGATCTGGAGTACTTGGCTCAAATACGGGGAAATTGATATGGTCCAACTTTCCACAACACTTTTCTTCCAGAAGCTATAAAGAGAAAAAAGATATGGAAACTTTTTGTTTCAAATAATATATTCTTCTTTGTATGCTTAAATAAGTAAAAAAAACCCAAGAAAACAACAACAACAAAAAAACCAAAAACCAAAAACCCACCAAACATGTTACTGAGCAGAGGGGGTAGTGCAGGCCTATCACACAGTTTTGGGAGGGTGGGCTGAGTGAAGCAGAACAGAAGGTTAGCTAGCCTGGGCCACATGACAAGTTCCAGACCATCCTGAGCTAGTCTGTCTCAAAACAAATGTAACAACACACACTTTATTCTAACAAGTAGGATTAGCAATCAATGTATTAGCAAAGAACATGCAGTTTTTTTTGTTTATTTCCTTTGACAGTGGATATGTGAATTCAATTTTCTGGTTATTGAAGTAGCAAGAACTACTTTTGTATACCAAAAGAATCCAGTGTGAGTTATTCCTTTGAGGCAGGCTCTGTTTTTTTTTTTTTT
>NC_022014.1:63276682-63278591 GCF_000317375.1 Microtus ochrogaster
CCAGGCTGGTCTCGAACTCACAGAGATCCACCTGCCTTTGCCTCCCGAGTGCTGGGATTAAAGGCATGCGCCACCACCGCCCAGCGGCAGGCTCTGTTTTTAATCCCAGTGACCGTTACTCTGATAAGAAATACACACAGAGAGTCATTGGACATATTTGCTGCACTGACCCACTTAAAGTCATTAAAAAAATTGTTTTAGGGGAGGCTGGGAGGAGGCGGAAACTTGTTTTTTTTCCTTTTCTCAATAAAAAAAAAGAGTTAAAGAAAATGACAATACATAATTTAAAATTAAAAAAAATTGTTTTAGGGAAGTGGTTTTTTTATTTGTTTGTTTTGTTTTATTTTTTGAGACAGGATTTCTCTGTGTAGCCCTGGCTGTCCTGGAACTCACTCTGTAGACCAGAGTGGCCTTGAACTCACAGAAATCCACCTGCCTTTACCTCCAAGTGCTGGGATTAAAGGGGTGAGCCACCACTCGGCTTTGGGAAGTGGTTTTATACCATAAATTTTCTCTTTTTCACTTCTGTTTAAAACCATATCAATGGAGATCAGAGAGATAGGTCAGTGGGTAAGAGGACCTGTTGCCCTTGCAAAGGATCCAGCTTTGACTCCCAGCACCCACATGGTGGCTCACAACCTTAACTCCAGACCCAGGGGATCCATGTCTTCTTCTGAATTCAGTAGGTACATGTGGTGCACACACACATACTGAAATAAAAATATTACTGATGAGGTATTTTAGTAAAAGGAGTAACAAATAAAATTGTAATAATGGATATTTATGAGCTGGATAATAAAGACTTCTTTTTAAGCCAGACACAGTGACTCATGCTTTTAATTCCAGCACTTGGGAGGCAGAGGCAGGCAGATCTCTGTTAGAGACCTGCCTGATCTATACTGCAAGCTCCAGGATGGCCAGAACTACATAAAGAGACCCTGCCTCAAAAATAAATAAATAAATAAATACATTTTAAGAGGCCTCTTTTCAAATAAATGAGTGAAAATACATCTTTAAAAAAAACTCTAGCCGGGCGATGGTGGCGCACACCTTTAATCCCAGCACTCGGGAGGCAGAGGCAGGCGGATCTCTGTGAGTTCGAGACCAGCCTGGTCTACAGAGCTAGTTCCAGGACAGGCTCCAAAGCCACAGAGAAACCCTGTCTCAAAAAACAAAAAAAACAACAACAAAAAAAAAACCCCAAAACCTCTAAGTGTATCATTCTAATAGTTTAATAGTTTAAATACTAAATATATATGCATAAAGTATGATTAAGGAAAAAAAACAAGAAGTGTATGTCACGAACTTGCCCTTGTTTCTATAGCACTGCAGTTACATTGGCTTTTCTAAGCATTCTGCTTCTGAATATTACTTTTACTTGGATAATATTCAGTAACAAAGAGAGCTTCAGAGCTTCAGAGTCTACCTGGTAAAAGTCATAGTTAGCGGCCTTGATGTCAAAGGGGTCGTCTCGAGGTGCCTGTTTCCTTCCGCAGTTGCAGGCTCCGGTGGAGCGGGCTCGGCTATTGTGGTAGAGCACAGGTGGGTTCCTATCCGCCTCTGGTTTTTCTCCTGGAAGATGTAACTGTCATTATTAATCTCACAAAGACAACACAGAGCCAAGTTTACTTTGTGTTTTACAACAAGTTCTCCAGATAGCAGTTCTCTGGCAATTAAGAAACACACACACAAACAAGCAAACAAACAAAAATCTTGATTAAACACATAAGCTTTAAGTTTTACCCCCTTTTTCAGTGCAGAGGATGAGACTGGTGCCTCACTCATATATGCAATGCAAGTGCGCTGTCTCCTAGCTACACCCCATCTTAATTCGAAATGGTTGGGAACTAGCCAGAAGTGGTGGGGCCATCTGGAGGCAGAGGCAGAAGAATCTTTAAGAGTTCAAGGC
>NC_022014.1:63278733-63291753 GCF_000317375.1 Microtus ochrogaster
TACATAATAAATAAATAAATAAATAAATAAATAAATAGATACATATTTAAAAAAAAAAAAGAGTTCAAGGCCAGGCTGGTCTACAGGGAGACCCTGCCTCAAAAATAAATAAGTTGAATTTCTCAGTGACTTTTTCCTTCTGTGTAACATCATGATGACTTTCCATTTCACTATATTCCTGTCAATTCAACAAATACTCTAAGAACACACATTTTCTGAAACTTCATGTTTCTTAATAATTATCGTCGACCAACTCACTAGAACTCATTGTTTAAATTAAAAAAAATAGTCATGGGTGATAGTTTCCTTTTAGAGGTAGAAGATAAAATTTAAGGTTGGAGCTGGCAAGATGGCTCATCTGGCATCTGAGTTCCATCCCCAGAACCCATGTGGTAGAAGGAGGGAAATGACCCTACAAGTAGTCCTCTGACCTCCACTTGAATGTCATGGTAATCACATATCTATAAACATACACACAGACACACACAAAATGCAATTTTAAAAATAAAAATAGATGGTTATTTACTTGTTGGGTGTGGTACAACACACACTCCAAAGGCAGAAGCAGAAGGATTTCTGTGAGTTTAAGTCCAACTTGGCCAACAGAGTTCCAGGACAGCCAGAACTAAATAAAGAATTGTCTCAAAATAATAATAATAAAAAAATGCTGGGCAATGATGGCACACACCTTTGATCCCAGCACTTGGGAGGCAGAGGCAGGCGGATCTCAGTGAGTTCAAGGCCAGCCTGGTCTACGGAGCTAGTTCCAGGACAGCTAGGGCTACACAGTGAAACTCTATCGCAAACAAACAAACAAAAACGGTAAAACAATAAAACAAAGAAAGAATAAAAAAAGAGAATTTACTCCTAAATTTCTGCAGGGCTCTTTATAAAACAAAAATATCAATGCCTACCAAACAAATCATCTTAAAATAAGAGTACAAGCACAGCTCCGGTGCCAGTGAGAGGCTCAGCAAGTAAAGGGCTTTCTGCACAAGCCTAACTACATGGGGATGGTTGCCCCCTGACCTCCACAGGTGCACTTCCATGAACACACACCATACAAGCCCACAATAATAATAAAGCACAGCTCAAGTTTTCGTTGCAAAAAGTAGGAAACTTGGGAGTTTACCAGATTTCGGTAAGGAGTGAAATTTGTGTACACAGTGCTGGTCAGTCAAACTTCTCTCTTCACAGAGCTGATGGCCGTTGCTCCAGAATTTGTAGCAGTCCTCATGCAATTGCATGGCGTATTTGTGAAAGGCTGGGCCTCGCGCGTGTTGACTGTATACTCGAAGGGCCTGGGCAAGCTGGTTCTTGTGGACTGTCATGGTGTAATTGTGAGGCAAGTTGGACTGGTAGGCACTATGAGCCATGGGTAAAGCTTTTTGGCACCGGTTTTCTGAGAATTTTGTGTCTATATCTAAAAACCCTTCTAAGACTTTAATACTGCTTAAAATCTTAGAGGTTAGCTCCCCAGTGGGTGAGCCCAAATCCTCTTCTTTCCCGTCAATAGCCGCTTCATACAGTTTCGCAGCCGCTGAGATCCACTTCTGGTAAGTGGGAAGTTCAAAATGGGAGGGCTGTGGGTTCCTGCCCACACTATCATCGAAACCTTTTTTGCTTAGGACCAGCTCCACGTGCTGCCACAGGAATTCTCGAAGGGTGAAATCCACTAGCTGGCCTGAAGAACTGGAGGTGCTGCTATCGGTGTGGAAGGAGAGCTGTTGTCGGCCGTGTTGCCTCATTACTTGATAACGCCTAGGTCCAGAGAGGGGTGCAGGCACCAACAAAGACTCAGGGTCCTTCACAGTACAGTGGCTCCTAAGCTGGTCCAGCAACATGCCAATTGGGTCCTCCTCCTGGCTTCCTGGGACTATGTACACAAAAGCTTGGTTGGCAGGTACCGTAAAGAGGCAGTTGATACTCTGATTCGTCAAGACTCGACTCTTGCGGAAGATTCTATAGATCTGATCCTCCAGGGCATGCTGCAGTCTTCTTTTGGGAGAATGCTTCTTGGGCTTATCTGGATGAGCTGTATCTTGGCTCCGAGGGGGTTCCACTTTGAGGGCTCCATTGAGTTGAAAGAGGAAAAGGAGTCTAGGTGGGCAAGGTCGGCAGTTTAACTTCCAGTCTTTGCCAACTGGACAATCCTTAATGGCTGTTTTAAGGAGGGGTAGTACTTTCTGTCTCAACCCATCCAGGGCTCTGAATACTCGATCATAAGTGATGTCAAAGGAACAAGTCGGATGGACCAGGAGCAATATATGACAGACAGAGAAAAGGTAAAGGAGACTGAGACACTGCAACTTCTCCTGATGCTTCCAGAACTCATGTGTTTCCGCGTGAGGTAAAGAGAGGCCGCCACCAGCTTCTCCGCTCTGGAGAGCCCGACAAGCACGCAGAAGCTGTGAATTGTCACAGATGGAAGTGAGAATAAGATACAGGACTTTGCTTTCCTGGTTATAGTAAGCCTGCAGAAGGCTAAAGTCCTGGGGACCTGGCTCAGCTTGGTTACCTTCCGCGGCAGCCATACCTCCACGAAGTGAATCCCCGGCGGCAGCCCCAGGGTCCCCGGCTCCCCCGGCTTCTCCGGGGGAGACTGTTTCCGTCTTGAATACAGGCCCGGGATCCCCAGGATCCTGGTGGTGAAAGAGAGGGAAAACCTGTCGGTCGCACACAGTGTTCACTAGAGAGAACTTCTCGGAGTTCAGGCGCAGAGCCGTCTTGCCGAAGATTCCCACCACGCAGATCTCATCTTCCCTCCACGGAGGCTCCGGCACGCCAGCCGCGTTCCCTCCGCCTTCAGCGGGGGGACCTCCGGGACTCTCAGAGCCCAGCCAGGCCGACGCTCCCATGAGAAGTTCTCGCAAGCTGACCGGCCCCGCCATGACGGAGAATGGGCTTCCTCCACCGTCCTTCCTGTCCCTCGCTAATCCCATCCAACCAGGTCCTACCGTGAAATACTTCCGCATGTCAATCCCTGCTTTTCTCTCACTTTAGTTCCGGTGTCGTGTTCCGTGCCTTGTGTCACTACGTCCGTCCCCTGTTGTCGTCGCCTCCCCACCCCACCCCCCGCCCCGCCTTTTCTAGTGTTCTGCCAAGATCTTTCTTAACCCTACATTTGCTCAATTCGAGAATATAGGGATCGAGATGTCAAAAACTAGATTGGATGCATTTTGTATTTTAATACGTCAAAAAAAATTCCAACAGCTTAGATTTTCTAACAGCTCAGCGGAGGAGGTGGTTGCTTATACTCTCACCGTCTCTTGAAACTGAGGAACGAGGATTCCTTTTTGTTTGTTTTTCGAGACAGTGTCTTTGGGTTGCCCTAGAACTCACTTTGTTAACCAGGCTGCATCACCGCGCAGCACTTTTTGTTTTTAAATTGGTTTTTCGAGAGTCTCTCCGTGTAACCTTGGCTGTACTGGACCTGTCTCTGTAGACCGGGGTGTAGGCCTCGAATTTAGAAATTCCCCAGCCTCTGCCTCACAAGTAGTGGGATTAAAGGCTTGAGACACCAGCAGGAAAGAGAGGGAAGGAGGGAGGAAGGGGAAGTGGAGGAAGAATGGGGGAGAAAGGGAGGAGAGAGGGGTAGGGAAGGAGGGGAGGTCCAAGCATATTGTCACATCCCTGTAATCCCAACGTTCAAAATGGCGAGACAGGAGTAGTTCAAGTAATGCATCAGTAATTGAGATCACTTCTCTGGCAGAGAGGAGCTCTCATCTTGCAGCACCCATGGCTGGAAACTTCTGGAGAACCTGATGCCTCTGGCATTCCAGAGTATTTGTACTAAGGACCAGGTACTTGCAGTCACAAGGGAACATAAAGAGATCCCCCTGACTCTGCCATCCCAGTGCTGGGATTAAAGGCATGCATTACCACGCTCAGGTCTTTTCTTAAAAAAAAAAAAGGAAAGAAACAACTTTTATTTATTATTATTGTGTATGTATACATGATGTTGAAACAGAATTTCTCTGTGTAGCCCTGGCTTGTCTTGGAATTTACTGCAGACCTTGCTGACCTTGATCTCATAGAGATTCACCAGCCTCTGTTTCCCCAGTGCTGACATTAAAAGTGTGTGCCAGCACTACTGGGGTCAAAAACATTTTTTTTAAGTTTAAAATGTGGTGTGGAGGTGCACGCCTAGCAGGTGAATCTTTGTGAATAAGGCACTCCAAGTCAGTCAGGAATACATAGAGATACCCACTCCTAAAACAAGCAAGACAAGATAAATACTGGACGCTCATGAGAAGCAGTAGTTTAATGAAAGTATACAATGTGCAGAGTACTCAAGTGGTTACAATGAAAAGCATATAAACTCTAAAATAAAAATTAGTAAACAATTTAAGTAGGGCACATTTTAATACTGATACAACAACAATAGCAGCTTTGTAAATATTTTACCTATACAATTTCTATTTTTTGAGACAGGATCTCACTAAGTTGCCCAGGTTGACTCCTGGCCTTGAACTTACATTTTCCTCCACCGCAGTCTTCCAAGTAGCTAGGATAACTGTCAGAAGCCACCATGTCCAGCCTAGCTATTTTATTTTTATTAAATGAACCTTCTATGCCATAAGAATTATTAAGTTATTTCAGTTACACTGGTACAGTGTATATTGGTTTATTAATGTTGTAAACATTATAAGTACCCCACAAAATACCATTTTATTATGAATTCTTTATTTTCAGTGATCATTTCCCTTATTTTTACATAATACCAAACTTAGCTAGCAGGTTTTCAAAAAAGCTCTGCTGGACTTGGTGGTACTGTCTTAATCCCAGCATTCAAGTGGAGGAAAGATCAGAAGTTCAAGGTCATCCCCAGCTAAATAGTTCTGGAACAGAACAGGCTATATGAAAACCTGGCTCAACAAACCACAAACAACTGTCTAGCTGGTTCTAGTTATAATATTTTTGTATTATAAAAATAAATATGGATCTCATAAATAGGACTGCCTCAAGGTGTGTTCCAGTCTGGTGACTTTCTGACAGCATGATTTGACTTCTCAGAGTTATGTCATTCAATGGAAATACGGAGATTTGACAATGGAGCTATTGTTGGGTTTCTTACCTACCATGTGCAAGGCTCTGGTTCAATCCTTAGAACCAAAAAAACTTAAACAAAACCCTCCAGGAATATTTAGGGGACTGCTAAATTACCTTTAGAGGTGCAGTGAACTGGAAGACTAAAATGTGAAGGCTGTTATCTCTGTGGCTCTTCCTATCAGACTAGAAAGTTGAGTGAACATCTGAAGTCTTTGAGGTTTTGTTTTTAATGGATAAGGGGGCCATTGCCTTTATTCTTGGAAGCGTAGGGGTGAATAACAGCCATGAGAGGTGACCCTGGAATTGATGGTATGGCTCAGTGGTGTAAGCACTTCCCTAGCATGCTCTAAGCCCTGAGAGCCCTCTGCCCTGGAGAAAAAGACAGCTACTTCTGCATCCCCGAGTCACACTCACATTATGGGAATTACCCATCTATTCTGCTTAGAATGGATATGATAGGATCCTGGCTGACGCGATACAGTGGTCACTGCCAAGAAGATATGTGTAGTAAACTGTGGGATCCCAGAAACAGACTGCAACTTTTCGGGGGTGGACAAATAAGGTAACTAAGTAAAAATAAATTCTCAGTTAAATGTGAATTTCAGACAAACAATAACACATAAATACGTACAGATGATTATCTGTTAGTTACTCTTCTAGTTGCTGTGATGAAATACATGCCTGTCTCAATCTAGGAAGGAAGGGTTTGTTTGGCTTACAGCTCTACCATACACTCTACCTGGAGGGAGGGGATCAAGACAGCAGGAGCCTGAAGCAGCTGGTCACATTGCATCCCTGCTTAGGGGATGGTGCCACCCACAGAGGGTAGGTCATCCACCTCAATTAACCTAATCCAGATAATGTCTGAGAAAACCCATCTCCCAGGTGATTACAAATAATAGGAAATAGACAACTGAGATTAGCCATTATATGTGTGTGTGTGTGTGCGCGCGCACGTGCGCATGTATTAGTAATGGGGATTGAACCCAGGGCTATGAACCTTCTAGACAAGTAGAGACCTAAATGTCATTTTTAGTCCCTGCAAAGACCTAAATACATTTTATAAAAATGTAATTGTTCCTCATTCAATATTAAGGAGATATTTCTACTAGCTCAGCATGTACACGGCCTTGAGTTTGATCTGTAATATTCAAATATTTGTTGTTTAGTAGGACAGATTTATACTTAAAGCTTATTTGTGGTTTATCTATAATTCAAATTTAATTGAGTATCTTATATTCTTATTTGCTAAATGTGACACTCTAGACTGGCAAGAATAAATGAAGACCAGTGAGAAACATATCATTATTGTTAGGGAATACCCAGACTGGTAAGGACCAGGCAGTGAGCTTCTTGGTAAAACTGCCGTGGACCACAGAGAATCCTTGGCAAGGCATTCTGGTAAACAGAAGTCTCATGCTGAAATCAAGAAAAATTTATTTGACTACAGGAAAATGGACAGTAGACATAAAAAGTAGAGAATACAAGGCTGAGGCTACAGCTCAGGGAATGTGTACCTTAGCATGTTGTGAGGCCCTGGGTTCAGCCTCAAAAAGAAGAAGAAGAAGAAGAAAGGTGTCTCAGTGAACCATATGAAACCAACTACCTAAGAGGCCATGCCATTTTAGCAATGTGTCATTACCTACTAGCCAGATATGGTAGCTCACCCCTGTAATTCCAGCATTTGGGAGGTTGAGAACCAAGGATTTCCATGAGTTCCAGGCCATAAGACTTCCATTTCAAGCAAACACAGGGTCTTTTCGAATTTTTCAAGTCACATTGAATTGTTTTCTTTTTTTTTCTCTAAATTACTTGTTTATTTACTTTAAGACAGGGTCTTAAACTATACAGGGTCTCACTGTATAGTTCTGACTGTTCTGAAACTAATATATAGACCAGACTGTCCTCAAACTCCCAGAGAACTTCAGGCTTCTGTCTTCTAAGTGCTGGGATTGAAAGCAGGTGTCACTACGCCCAAGTAGAGGGTCTTATTTTATGAATCAAGTTTGTAGCAATGAATGAATCAGCCTTAGATGAGCGGGAACCAGGTTATGTTCTTTATTTCTAAAATTTTATATTCTTAGTTACGTGTCTGTGTGCCTATGTACATGTGAGTGCAGGTGCCAGTCTGGGCCAGAAGAAGGCAGTGAGTCGCTTGGCTCTGGAGCTATAGTATGCATCTGTAAGCCACTTCAATTGAGTGCTGGGACCTGAACTTGGGTTCTCTGCAAAAGCTGGAGTGCTCTTAACTGCTGAGCCATTTTCTCTAGTACTCAGACTATTTTCTTAATGTCAGAACTATATTTATATAATAAACTAGTTATACCATTAATACTATTTTTAACAAGTTTATTAACTTGGTGTGTTGAAGGAAGCACATATCATAGCGTAAATGTGGAGGTCAGAGGACCTCTGTGAGAGTTCTTTCTTCTCTCCATCTGGGCCCTTGGTAAGTGCCTTTGCCCATTAAACCGTGCTGCCAGCCCCTATGAAATGAAATCTGAACAGCGACTCTAACCTAAATTGGCTAATTCCAGGAAAAACATTACTTTCCGGATTACTATCATAATCATCAGAATATATCTAAATTCTCTCTTTATGTCACAATGTGTGTATGTTACATACATACTCACTCTGATTCTTCAAGTAGAATTACATTCATAGAGCTATACATATTTTAGTACATTAAAATTTAGGGGGTTTGATCTGTCATCGTGTCGATTCCTCCTTGGAGTCAGGCAGAGCTGGCCTCAGTTCTGTTCATCGAAGCTGCTTGGATGAAGTGGTAGAGACTGAGTTGGGCTTTTAGGGTGAGCCAGCTATATAAAAGAAAGTCACAGTTATATCATGAGTGATGTTGCTATGACCAACACAGGTCTTCTTCCTTTAATAAAGCCTTGATGCCTTTTGCAAGGTAGTATTAGCATTCCTAGCTACCTTCCCCAGCTTTCCTGATACAAACAGAAGCTAACAAGCCTTTTGTACATGCTCTTTTCTCCTTTGCCTGAGACGTAAATATACGTCTACAGGAAGCAATGCCATTGTGCACCGTGAGGATAAAAACATGCATCAAGGATGGAAGCGATGAGGAAATGGTAGCTCATGTCTGGAATCCCAACACTTGAAAGTCTGAGGCTGGACTGCTACAAGTTTGTGACCAGCCTGGGATATATAGTGAGAGTCTGCCTCAAAATCAAAACCAACCAAACAATAACAACAAAACTAAACAAAGGTAAAAGACTAAAGAGCAGGAAGGACACGATGAAACTGCTGCACTAACTGTAGACTTCCTGTTGCCCAAAGGAATGTTCAGGTGAGAAATATGGATTGCAGCTGGGGTGGTAGCCCATGCCTTTAATCGCAGACAGGAGTTTAAGGCCAGCCTGGTCTAGGTAGCAAGTTCCAAGTTAGTTAGAGTTACAAGGTAAGACCCTGTCTAAAAAAACAAAAATGAAAATGAATTCCGGCAGTTGGAGACTTAGCTCTGCTGAGAGCTGTTATCATTTATTACAGGAGGTAGCAATTAATATTCAAGGTGTCAATTCACCAGAAATAACTTCTGATGGAGGAACCTCATCTTGCAAGGCCTGCAAGAAATACAGACTCTAGAATGTCTTTTGCTTCTGTCTTTAATTTTGCATGTACTCAACTGCATTCTTTCCCTAGGGGCTACAGGGAATTCCCCACAGTCTGTATCTAATGTGTATGTATCTCATGAATACAATTCCAATCTACTGGACATTTTTATCTGTGGATTGTTAAGAAGGTGGCTCCTCCTTATGCATATTGTCTAATTGATATTAATAATGTTAGCGTATACAGAGTTTTAATTAATAAAACAAATACAAAAAGATGCTACCCAAGTCAGGGCTTATAAGTTTCCATTAAGACCTATCTGGGACAAAGTTTAAGAAAATAGCTGTATTCTCCCTAGCTGCCAACATAGCTGTATACTATCAACAGATATAAAACTTCAAAGTAGCTTTAGATTAGACCAGGTGCCTTGCTAATGGGGTTTAAGATATTCACAGAAAAATATAGTCTTATTTACAAGGATACATAGCCAGCTGTCTGATTTGTTGTGTCAAGGTAAAAAATAGTGCAAAACAACTCAATTGTGGGGCCAGAGCACAGTGATTAACTCTGGACAAATTCTTGCCTCAGTTTTAGTGGCTTTTGTTCCGTTGCCGCAGGAAAAAGATTCCCTAACTGGCCAGGGCTACAAAATATAAATTAACTTCGTAGCCTTGAGAAAGAGTTACAAGTCTCCCTTTTATGGCCAAGGGTTACATGGAGGACAGAAAAAAATATATTTCCAGATTTAAAATGCTTTTAATGTCACTGTGCCTTGGAGAGGGCTAAGTGAGCTTATCTGTGCTTGTGCCTCTGCCCTGGCCCTGCAGCTCCAGGGGCCTCTCTGCCCAACTCAGCATTGCACTCTCTCTGACTACACACTGCTCTTTGTAAACAATCTCCAGTCCAAGAAAGCCCAGCCTTTTACAATTGCTAATCACAAAATGTTAGTGTAAAATGTTTATACACTTGGAAGTGTAGGATGCAGCACACAATTTCCTCACTCCCCTTAGAATCCTCAGTAGTTTAGTTGCTTTTTTTTTTTTTTTTTTGGTTTTTTTTTTGGTTTTTCGAGTCAGGGTTTCTCTGTGGTTTTGGAGCCTGTCCTGGAACTAGCTCTTGTAGACCAGGCTGGTCTCGAACTCACAGAGATCCGCCTGCCTCTGCCTCCCAAGTGCTGGGATTAAAGGCCTGCGCCACTACCGCCTGGCTAGTAGTTTAGTTTTTATAAGACACCTCTGTAGATAACAAAAAGACCTCTCTCTCCTTTTGCAGCTGTGTGTTGCTGCCCACTGATTAGGGAGGGAGCTGACAGAGAGAAAGTGCTTCTTCCTTGCTCTGTGACAGTTTATCTGGATTTATTGCTCTGTGAGCTATTGGAAGGACTCTGCTTGTTATCATTTTCTTAGAAATGTAATGTGACCTTAAAAGGCAATGCCTGAAAGATTTTGTAGGTATTTAAGCTGTGAGAACAAAGGAGCATCGTGAGAGAATAAAGAAGGAATCCATCAGAACAGGTGTCAGCGTGCATTTTTCCTTAGTTTCACCATGCTGTGGACCTTTTCTTTCAAGCTTTGCTTGTAGCCCAGAAGCTGGTTCTTTTGGGCTGCGATATAGTTCAAAGTAGAGTGCTTGCTGAGTAATTTTAAGGTCCTAGGTCTGGTCCTCAGCTTAGAAAAATAAAAATAAGAAGACAAACAAGAAAAGTGAGTTCATTGTAGGTAAACCTTAGTTACATGGCTACTTGAGACTGGGGGGTGGGAGGCAGAGGGGCAGTATATTTATATAAAAATAAGTATTTTTTCTTTTTTGTTTTTCTAGACAGGGTTTCTCTGGATAGCCTCAACTGTTCTGGAACTCACTCTGTAGACCAGGCTGGACTTGAACTCATCAAGATCCACCTGCCTCTGCCTCCTGAGCACTGGGATTAAAAACATGCGCCACCACCACCTGGCTCTATCTTTTTTTTTAATATTTATTTATTTATTTATTTATTATGTATACAATATTCTGCCTGTGTCTATCTTTTATATATATAAATGAATTGATATTTTGGTTAAGCCCTCTGTGGTCAAGTTCCTGTCACCTGTGCCTGGGTTCAAACTCTAGGCAGACGTGCATAAGGGCTGGGTGGGGAAAGGCACTCTTTAGCAATCTTACTGGAGAGCTTCCTCAGTGCACTTTTGGTAATATAACATACGGCAAAATTTCATCTGTGATTTTTGCTATTGCACAACATGTGAGTTTATTATTATTATTATTATATTTTCGTCTGTTTCCATGGTTCCTGGTATACCATACTAGCTATTGTGTGGGTCAAGGATAGCAAGGGTTCTTGTGCTAACAGAGAAAGGAAGTGGTTAAGGCCTTCCCTTTATCTTAGGAGTCCGTGGTGCTTCTGCCCCACAGGAAGAAGGAACTACAGTGTTCAAAGCCACAAAGGCCAGCAATCAAGACCCAGCATTCCAGCAGTGGAGGCAGGAGATGGCTTTTCTTCTGAACCAGTAATACAGGATATCAGAAAGACTAAGACAAACAGGTGGGAAAAGAGGAGATGGAGGCCAGTCGCCCTCCTTGCTTTTCGTGGGGCTCATCAAGCAACTGATGATGGAGAAAGCTGTCCAACCTTTCCCTTAACAGTGCACAGCACAGCCAGACTTCTATCTCCACCCTGCCTAGCACCTGTCAGGCCTGGTTTAGAGACTGTCACGTTGTCACTTTTCAGATTGATGTATAGACCATTATGCCCGGCAGGATGGGACACTGCTGTTCTCCTGTGGCTTAGATCTTTCTCCTCTCTGACATTTATGGTAGGATAATCCTTTCCTTCTTCATTCCTATTCATTCTTTAATTGTCTCTGCCTGAATCATTACCTATGGAAATCTCCCAGGCTAGACCATCTTGGCTAGGTCATTTCCTGTTTTGAGGTTCCACACAAACTTGTTCCTTTCCTTAACAGCACTTACTATGGGATGAGACAAGAAGGGATTATTTGGTTCACTGGACTGAAAGGTTCAGGGCAGCAGATCTGTGGAGGCCTTTTCTATACTCTAATCCTGGTACTTACTTTAGTATGGATCTCACCATACAGGAAGTACTTGATAAATTCTCAGCAAAGGGAATTAAACCATCAGACACTCATTAACAAAGGGGAAACGATAATCTTAGCTGTCTAGCAAAAATAGTTTTTCTTCACAGAATTTTTGTTGTTGTTGTTGTTTTTTGAGACAGGGTTTCTCTGTAGCTTTCGAGCCTGTCCTGGAACTAGCTTAGACCAGGCTGGCCTCAAACTCATAGAGATCCACCTGCCTCTGCCTCCTGAGGGCTGGGACTAAAGATGTGTGCCACCACCGCCCGGCTTTTCTTCACAGAATTTTATAATACTAAATAGTTAAAGCATTTTAGAAAGCATACAGAATGAAAAATGATCATTCTTTGATTCATTTGTTTGCATTTGCAGCATTAGAACCCAGGGTGTCCCACGTGCTAGGTGAGGGCTCTGCCACTGGGTTACACATCCAGCTGCTTCTTCTTCTTCTTCTTCTTCTTCTTCTTCTTCTTCTTCTTCTTCTTCTTCTTCTTCTTCTTCTTCTTCTTCTTCTTCTTCTTCTTCTTCTTCTTCTTCTTCTTCTTCTTCTTCTTCTTCTTCTCCTCTTCCTCCCCCTCCTCCTCTTCTTCCTCTTTCTCCCCCCCCTCCTCCTTCTTCTTTTCTTTTTTTCCCCAAGTCAGGGTTTCTCCATGTAGCCCTGGCTGTCCTGGAACTCACTCTGTAGACTAGGCTGGCCTTGAACTAAGAGATCTGCCTGCCCCTGCCTCGCAAGTGCTGGGATTGAAGGTAGCACTACCGCCTGGTGAACAGTATGCATTCTTAACCACTGAGCCGCTATGATATTAATTAATTACTATGAGAGCTACTTTAGGTAGTGGGACATGCCCATTATCCTACAACTAGGGAAGTTGAGTCAGGTCAGTCTGGTGGCTACATAGTGAGACCCTCCTTCAAAATAATAAATAGACTGTGCTTCTAAATAAATTAGCTTTCCCTCCCTCCCTCCCTCCCTCCCTCCCTCCCTTCTTCCTCCTTCCCGACTAAGACAAGCCCCCATGCATGCTGGGCTATACTCTCAGCACTCACATAAATTACTGTTCAGGAAAACAAACCAGAGGACTTAGTTGGAATTTTAGCTTTCACAGACTCACCTGGAACTTTCTCCTTAAGGCCCGAGTCATGACTGGAGTCAGTCCAGTTCCTGTTTCCATATTTTCTTTATTGGTAAGAGGGGTCCCACCTGGGCTCCTGGAAAAGTGTGAAAAATATCAGAGCTGTGCTTTATCCCTGTTTTTCTTTTTTTAATCTGTCTTATTTGTTTGTTTATTTATTTATTTATTTATTT
>NC_022014.1:63292036-63296757 GCF_000317375.1 Microtus ochrogaster
TAGACCAGGCTGGTCTCGAACTCACAGAGATCCGCCTGCCTCTGCCTCCCAAGTGCTGGGATTAAAGGTGTGCGCCACCACCGCCCGGCTCTATCCCCACTTTTCAAACTGTCTTAGAGAACACAAGGGTAAGAGACTTACCTGTCTACAGCGACTTTCCTCAGCAGTTTTCGCAAATCTATTTGACTTTTACCGGGAGTACTGAGAAGAAAGACATACGAATTAAAACTTTCCAGATTTCACCACTTTTCCAAAAACAGGACAGTTTTATAGGCAAGCTCCTAGAAAGTAGTTCTTTCTGTCACATTAAAAAAAAAATAGAAGCTGTGGCCAGGCAGTGGTGGTTCACACCTTTACTCCCAACACTAGGGAGGCAGACGTAGGCGGATCTCTGTGAGTGTGAGCCACTCTGGTTTATAGAGAGAGTTTCCAGGACAGCTAGGGCTGTTACACAGAGAAACCTTGTCTGGGGGGAAAAAAAATCGAAGGACAAAAAGAACTGGATTCGTCCACCATGCAGGAAATACATGGCAGAGGGCGCATAGGGATCTGGTTACACTGTACCCATAATCAGGAGTCAGAGAGGTTAATGAAATCTAAAAACAAAGTGTGTGTGTATGTGTGTGTGTGTGTGTGTGTGTGTGTGTGTGTGTGTATGTGTGCACGCTCGCACATGCGCCTGTGTGTCTTTGTGCCAGAGTTTGCATGTGAAGGCCAGAGAATAATTTAGATTTGGTTTTCTCTATGCACCTCATGGGTCCCAGGGATTGAACTCAGGTCTTTAGGCTTGGCAGCAAACACCTTTACCTGTTGAGCCATCTCGCCAGTCCTGATACTGGAAGTTTGAAAACTGACTGTTTAAACAGGGTCATGTAGTTCTGGCTGGCCTTGAGCTCACTATTGTAGCTGATGACAACTTTGAACTCCTGATCTTCCTGTCTCCACTTCCTGAGTGTTGGGATTATAGGTATGTGCCATCACACGTGGCTAAAAAAATTCTTGTTAATACTTTATTTTTGCCTCAAATTTGTTAGTAAGTCAGTGATACGTCATATAATAGACTGCCTCTTGGGGGAGGCAATAAAGTATGAATGCTCAGAAAAAAAGACTAGAATTATAAAAATTAAACAAATAACAATAATAAAAAATCATCCAATATGTTACCAGCAGCTGCCTCTAACGACAGGACGAACTTAGGTTGGAAGTTGAATGAATTACACATGAGTTTTATTTTTTTCTTGAATTTTTCTGTAAGTTTCAATTTTTTCTACAGTGAGCATATGTAATTTTAAAAGTTAAAAGTGCAGCAGGGTGTAGTGGCATATGCTTTCAACCACAGGGCTTGGAAAGTGGAGTCAGGCAGATCTCTGTGAGTCAGAGGCCAGTCTGGTCAAAATATCAAGTTTCAGGACAAGCAGGGGCTTCATAGAGAAATCTTGTCTTGAGACAAACAAACAACACTAAACAAAATTTTAAAATGGTCCCAGAAGGGGCCAGTGAGCTGTTTCAGTGGGTAGAGACCCTTGCTGCCTAAGCCTGACGGCCAATGTCTGGTCCCCAAGAATCCATGTAAGGGTGAAAGGTGAGAGCAACTCCACAATATTGTCTTCTGACTCCATACAAGGGCAGTGGCATGTGTACATGTTCCCCAACCCAACATACACATACAACAATAATAATTACATTTAAATCTTAAAAAGCAAAAGAAAAAAAAAGAAGCAAAAGAAAAATCAGCATTTTAAGTAGCAATGGAGCATAATAACGTGCAATTCCTTACATTAGGACATTTTTAACGCGTGTTGCTAACACCCTGGAGTTGGGCTTCAGAGTAATACGCTGCAGATCAGAGACAGTAACTAGTGGATTCCGTTGCTCTGGTGGCGATGGTACAAGCTTTAATTACAAAATGAGACATTAAATATACATATTCAAATATCATTCTAATGTAAACACACCAAAACAGCAAATGTTTGACTGCCAGAGTGTACGTTTTCCACGATTCCATTCTTTATTTCAAAGGTCAAGGGTGCTCTCGTACACTCCCCCCTCTCTCTCTTGGCTTTACTAGACAGGATCCTGTTGGTTAGACCAGGCGGGCATGGAACTCATTACTGTGTAGCCTTGAATTCAAAAGAAATCCTCCTGCCTCCATCTAAGTGCTAAGATTAAAGATAGGAGGCACCACACCTATCTAGTGTGTTTCTATCTTTAGTATGTCTCTCCAGCTGGCATCTTGACCCCCTGTGTATCCAAGCAGGACTCTGAACTCCTGATTCTTTGCCAGTACCTCCTATGTGTTAGGATGATTAGTGTGCACCATTGTGTCCATCTTAAATGGATTGGGTCCATACACCCATCCATTGTGTATGGGTGTATATGATGCAAGTGTGTTATCCACGGTTTTGTGTATGTGTGTGAGAGTATGTGCATGGAGGTCAAGGGTCAATGGCAGGCATCTGCATTAACACTTACTATCATTTTGAGACAGGGTCTCTCACTGAGCCTGGAGCTGACAGCCTGGCTAGACCAGTGAGTGTTGTTTAACTGGGATGACTGTCTCCACTTCTCCAGTGTTAGGAGCATATGTAGGGCTGCTTTTTAAAAACATGGGTCTTGGGGATCTGAACTCAGGCCCTCATGCTTGTGTGGCAAGCACTTTACCAACTGTGCCATCTCTCCAGCCTATTTATTTTTATTTTTTTAGTACTGGAGATTGAGCCTAAGGCCTCATAAATATTAGGCAAATGCTCTGTCATTGAATGTATACTCAGCCTCAAAAGAAGTTTGACTTCGATACACAGGTTTACTATATTTTCCCAAAGGAACAATCAGGTTAAAAAAGATGTAAGGCATGACACTGTGTTTCTTGTGAGGTTTAGGTATAAGGTATTCAAGGATTTGAAGCTGGCCCGGGTTAAGTAGCAAGAAAAACACACCTGTGAACTTGGGAGATAGCTTAGTTGGTAGAGTCTTTACAGTGTTAATCCCAGCACTTGGGAGGCAGAAGCAGTTGGATCTCTGAGTTTGAGACCAATCTGGTTTGTTTGTTTGTTTGTTTATTTATTTATTTATTTATTTTGGTTTTTCGAGACAGGGTTTCTCTTTTTTTTAAAGGGTAAGTCCCAAGCAGGGCGATGGTGGCGCACGCCTTTAATCCCAGCACTTGGGAGGCAGAGGCAGGCAAATCTCTGTGAGTTCGAGACCAGCCTGGTCTACAGAGCTAGTTCCAGGACAGGCTCCAAAGCCACAGAGAAACCTTGTCTCGAAAAACCAAAAAAAAAAAAAAAAAAAAAAGGGTAAGTCCCAGGACAGCCAGGAGGCCTTGTCTCTAAAATAAAAATAAATAAATAAATAAATGTAAAATGGAAAGTGATAGAGAAAGACACACTGTATTACCTCTGGTCTCCACACATGTACCCACAAACACACAAATATAACACACACACACCCATCCCAAAGGAAGAAGGCCTTGCATGTGCAGTGTCCTCTTACCTTCTTTCTTTCTTCAATACTCTGTGTCTTTTTCAATTTTACAGTGAGTAGATCTTTAACTGTTATATGCATGGGTCCATCTTTCTTTAACGGTTCAGTCTTAAAATACATGAAGAGGTTTGAATTAAAATTGGCATCAGGACATCTAGTGAAACCCAAATCCAAGTTCACTTTGTAAAGATTCAAAGTTGAAAGTTAAGTCGTTATTGTTATTTATTTATTTATTTTATTTATTTATAATTTTTGCTTTTCCCCTTTATTATTTTTGAGACAGGATATTGCTATGTAGTCTTGGCTGTCTTATTATTCCATATCTAGCTTAAATCGGCCTTAAACTCTGGCAGTCCTTTTGTCTCAGCTTCCAGATGCTGGGGTTACAGGAACGTACCACCATACTCTCCTAACGCTAACTCTTATTTACCCTAGGGATTAAACACATTCTATGCGAGCAAGCAAGAATGACAGGGGTATGAGAGGGTGATGGTGTAGGTGTGGGTGGGTGGGGTGGTGCCAGAGAACCTTAAAATTTTTTATTTGGAGCTGGAGAGATGACTCTGAGGTTAAGAGTACTTACAGAGGACCTGAGTTCTGTTCCCAGCACCCATGATTCACAACTACCTATAACTCCAGTTCCAGGGAATCCAACACCTTCTGAGTTTTTCAGGCATGTACGTGGTACACAGTCATATAAGCAAGCAAAATACCTATTCATATAAGATAACATAATTTTAAAATTAAAAAAGTTTATATATTTTAATGTACAGTTGTATTTGGACTGCATGCATTTATGTATGGGCATGACATCCATGTCTCGTGCCTTTGGAGTCTATAAAAGGATGTCAGATCTCCTGGAACTAGAATGATAGATAGTTGAGTCTCACCATGTGGGTGCTAGGAACCAAACCCTAGTCCTCTGCAAGAGCAGTAAGTGATCTTAACGGCTGAGCCATCTCTCCAGCTCCTCTGCACCAGAATCTTCTTTGTATGTTTGTTTTGAGACTGATCTCAAACTCCTAATATAGCCATTAGCTCAACTACATAACCAAGAATGACCTTGAACTTCAGATCCTTCTACTTTTACCTCCCCAGTGCTGGGATTAGATATATGGTCTAGCCTTGGAAATAAAGCTTTGAAAGCGCACAGTAGCCGGGCGATGGTGGAGCACGCCTTTAATCCCAGCACTCGGGAGGCAGAGGCAGGCGGATCTCTGTGAGTTCGAGACCAGCCT
>NC_022014.1:63296971-63298670 GCF_000317375.1 Microtus ochrogaster
CAAAAAACCAAAAAAAAAAAAAAACCAAAAAAAAACAAAAAACCAAAAAAAAACAAAAACCAAAAAAAAACCAATAATCGGAGCAGGGTATATGTGTGTGTGTGTGCACACGCGTATTATATATACCGTGTGTGTATGTATATTTTGTGGACTACAGTTCAAGCTTCTCAAAAGCTGAAGCAAAAGATCACAAGTTCGAAGCTAGTCTGTTCTACATAGCGAGGTCTCCGTCAGTCAGTCCTACAAATCAAGATCCAGTCTCAGAGAACAAATGAACAAAAACTTCCAACAACAAAAGCCTAAAACAAAACAAAGGAACAAGAAAACCCCAATAATTACATTACATTGGCAGACACCGGTAACGCCAGCTACTCGAAGGCTAAAGCCGAAGGATTTCTTGAGCCTAACAGTTCAAGACTAGCTTGGGCAACATAATGAGACTACATCTAAAAACAAAACCAAACTTCAACCCTCCTGCCCCCCAAAAACTCAACAAAAAACTTATAACTAAAATCAGAACAATTAACAAAATTAAGATATAGAATCAGCACAAAATACAGCCTTCATAACTAGGCCTTGGGCTCAGCCTTGAAAGGCTGTTTGGCTTTATTCCTGTATGGCAGTCTAACTAAAACGCACTGTTCCTGACTGTTTCTTACCTGAAGTACTCCAGTAGTGCCAGTTTTTCTGCGCAGCAAAGGTGCTAGGGGTGGTGGAGGCGGAGGAAGAGGAGGAGGAGGAGGGGGTGGGGGAGGAGGAGGGGGCGGATGACTGGCTGGCTGTGGCAGTGTGGGAGGAGGTACAGTTTGGGAGTCTCCAGGGGTTGTTGGAGCACAGGCAGGCACGTTTGTACGCTTATCACTCACGCCACACATATGACAACGACTTGAATAAGAAGAATTTTCTGAGATGGTCTGGAAGATATCATATTTGACAAATGAACAATAGATTAATTTGGTGGTGTATGTTTGGTTTTTTCTCCTTCCTTCCTTCCTTCCTTCCTTCCTTCCTTCCTTCCTTCCTTCCTTCCTTCCTTCTTTCCTTCTTTCCTTCCCTTTTGTGACATTTCACACTCTGGCTCAGGCTGGCCTGGAATTCACTCAGAATGACCTTAAACTCAAGTTAAACTGTTTCCTCATCTGTCTGGGCATTAGGGTTACAGGAATCCATGATCACTCCTGACAACAACAAATTTACTTCAAAAATTCCATTGCTCATGGGGCTAGAGAGAAGTTTGGCGATTACAAGCTTTCAGCACTTACAGAGGACTGGGTTTCATTCCCAGAGGAAATGGGGTAGTTCACAACAGTCCAACTCCACTTCCAGGAGATTCGACGCCCTCTTCTGGCCACCCCAACCACACCCAGGCCTTGTTTTTTGTTCTTGTTTCCAGCAGTGAGGATCACACAACTGAAATGTGTGTGTGTGTGTGTGTGTGTAATAATTTGAATATATGATCCTATATATAAGGACAAGTATCATGAATTTCAAGTAATGCCCGCCTCGGGAACAGACAGGGACTATCGGGAGAACTCTTTCCTGCTAACTTACATTTATCATGGTTACCCAAAAATAAAAGGATAAACTCATTCCTTCAAAAAAAGTTATCATGAGCCAGGCGGTGGTGACGCACACCTTTAATCCCAGCACTTGGGAGGCAGAGGCAGGCGGATCTCTGTGAGTTTGAGGCCAGCCTGGT
>NC_022014.1:63298904-63310839 GCF_000317375.1 Microtus ochrogaster
GGGGGACTCTTGGCCTCTCCTGCTTCTTTTGTTGCTTTTTGCCAGGCTAAGGATTGAATACAGGATACTGTGCATGTCAGACCAACAGACTGCCACTGAACTACACCCCCAGGCTCATCAATGTTACATGTGCACCCTCATCGCATGTTAGCCTTATTACTTGAAACTCTCTCTTCCCTCACACTGGGGGGCACATGTGGCCCATGGCAGGCAAACGCTTTACCATTGAACTATATCCCCAGCTAAAAGCAATTTTGTGACATAGGGTCTCAAGTATTCCAGGCTGGTCTTAACGTCCCTGTGTTGTTGGGGATGACCTTACTTCTAATCCTTCAGCCTTGACCTCCTAAATGCTAAGATCAGAGGTGCATACCATCATGGCTGATTTATTTATATAGTACTGGGGCCTCCTGCATACTAGTTGAGCATCTACCAACTGAGCTGATGCCTAGCTATTTCTGCAGAAAACACAAGACTTTTAAAAGATGTATTCATTTTATGTTTTACGTGTGTGTGTGTGTGTGTGTGTGTGTGTGTGTGTGTGTGTGCCTGCTTGTCTGTATGTGCACCGTGTGTGTAAATGCCTGAAAAGGTCAGAAGAGGGCATTAGATTCCCTGGAATGAGAATTATAGGCAGTTTTGAACCAACAAATGTGGGTGCTGGGAACCTGGGTTATCTTCAAGAGCAGCAAGTGCTTTTAACCACAGAGCCATGTCTCCATTCCCTCCAGCCCCAGCTGAAAAATTTGATAGCCATTTCGTTTGCTTCCCCACTGAAGTTTCATTAATTTATGTTCTTCTCAATATGTAAAAGAAAGTGTCCATTTTCCCCAATATTTTTAGCTTTTTTTCTTTTCCCAATTTAAGCTCAACGTTGCTCATTGAAATTCCTTTTCTACTTCTATTTTGTTTGTGTGGCTGAGATCATTAATTGTTCCTAATATACACTTAAAAAATTAGTTTTTGATTTTAATTACGTGGTTGTGTGTTGTGTACATGTGCATACATAAGAACAGGTGCCTAATTAAGGCCGGAGGGGTTGCAGCTGTAAGACTCCTAGTGTAGGTGCTAGAACCCAAACTTGATTCCTTGCATGAGCAGTACACTCTCTTACCTGGGGAGCCACCTTTCCAGTGCCCCCTTTTGCCTTCTTCCTTCACCGAAGGAAGTCTTTCTGGCTGACATTTGAGAAGATCACCAAACTCAGATCCAGAGTCTTTTCCTATTGTAATAGTCTTTTCAGATAAACTCTTTGGATTTGTTTGTTTAGCAACACCAACCTTCAGTGTTTCTTGGAGCTTGCATAAATCACTTTTCAAAACACAAAATTGTTGTTTTAGACTGTGAAGTTCTCTGTGGTAGACTCGGGAAGGGAAGATGGCATCTCTCAGTGCTTCTAAACTCTGAAATCCATAAAGAAACAAGCCTGAATCTAATGAGCAGCGTGATGAAGAAAGTGATGTCACAGAAGTTTATGTAAGCAAAGACAGGTGAAATCTCACAAATTAACCTTATTCAAGATTAGCCTCAGGGATATGTCAAGCCGAGGAACCATACAAGAACATAAATACTAAATATGACAGAACAAAAACAAAAAAAACATATAACTGAGGATGGGTTGATAAAACCTATACCTGGGCTACACAGGTCTGACAGTGATTGTATATGCACCATGCTCTATTCGTCCAAAGGTTTAGCACATCTTTGACATTGGGAAATCTGAAGCTCCAAGGTCGTCTTAGCCAGTTACTGCTTTGGGGTATATCTGTTGAAGAAGTAACCAATCTGTGGAAGAAACATTAAACAAAACAAATAGAATACCATAGGTCTTGGCTGGGCATGGTGGTGCATACTCGGAAAGCAGAGGCAGGAGGATGGATGTCTGGCAGCTAGAGTTTCAGGCAGTTGTGAGCTGGCTCATTTGAGTGCTGGGAAGCAAACTGGGGTCCCTTGGAAGAGCAGGAAGTGCTCTTAATCACTGAGCTATTTCTCTGGTTGGTGAATTTTTAGTTTTTGAGATTGGGTTTTATGTACCCTATACTGACTTTGTAATATGATAATGTAGCAGAGACTAAATCTGAACTCTGGTACTTGCCATTATCTCCATGACAACATTCCCACCAGGAATACAGGTATGAGCTACAAGCCCAACTCTATTTATTTATTTATTTATTTATTTATTTATTAAAGAGAGCTTTAGAGCTAAGGATATAGCTCAGCAGTCTGTTTTGTTTGTTAGTTTTGTTTTTTGTTTCCATGATCGACACCTAGAGTTTGATCCCTAGCATACCAAAAATAAATTAAATCAGCTGGTTGGGCAGGACATACCAACCAACTAGAGGAGAAATAGGGGAGGGGTTGAAGCTGGAGAATTTCCAAAAGCTCAAGGCCAGGCTGGACTACAGTCTGTTCCAGGGCAGCCAGGACTGGAGATAGAGAGGCTCTCTCAAACAAAACAACAAAGTAAGAACCTATCATCCTACACAGAGAAACCTTGCCTTGAAAAAACTAAACAGAACCTATCATCATCAACAACAACCTTTTGAGAGAGGGTCTCACTCCATAGTGCAGGATGGCCTGGAACTCACTGTATAGCTCAAGATAGCCTTCAGCTCTCAGCAAGTCTCCTGCCTCAGCCTCCTGAGTGCTGGGGTTACAGTTAGCACAAACTACTGTGGCCAGCAATCATTATAGTATAGACACATTTCAAATTTTACATGGGGCATGCCTAAAAATGATTTACTTAGGGGATGCAACTCGAAGGCTGAACTGGTAACTCTACGATGAGATTTAATATTTCCTGTGTTCTCTGTTCCACCTTACCTTTCTGGTGTGGGTGGTGGAGGGGGAGGGGTCAATAGCTGAGGCTGGACTCGGGAGGCTTCTTTTTTCTTAAATAATCGTTTGGCTTTGGCTCTTAGCTTTCTTCTTCGTTGTTTGAACTTGGGCATGATTTCTGTAGAGAAAAAAATTGAAGTTAAAAAAAGTTATGTACGAGTGTTTTGTCTGCCTGCCTGTGTCTGTCTTTATACCATCTGCATGCCTGCTACCTTCAGGGGCCAGAAGAGGCCATCATATCCCCTGGGAACTGGAGTTCCAGATGGTGGTGATCTGCCATGTGGAAGAAGAGCAGCTAGTGCTCTTAACTTTGAGCCATTTCTCCAGTACTTGAAATATATATTTTATTAAATAATGTATACATATAGAAAATGTATAAGCCTTCAGGGCATAGTTCTATGACTTATGATATAGGACCATTATATACCCTCATATACATCATCTTGGTTATTTTTGGTTTATGCCAATTTTTACCTCCTTCTCCAACCTTGAGTAAGAAATAAATTGTAGCTGTGGACATGTTGGTTCGAACCTCTAAAACCAGTGTTGGGGGATGGGATTTGAGGCAGAAAGATGGCTGTGAATTGGCGAACACCTCAAAGTGATTGTCTCCGAACACCTAAAAAGCTGGGTACAGTGTACACACCCACAATCTCACCACTTGGAAATTGAAGGCAGGTATATCAGGATTCAAGGATAGCTTCAGCTATCAAGTAAGTTCAAGGCCAGCCTGGGTACCTGAGACTCTGTCTCAAAACAACAAAACAAAACAAAAACCAGAGAGAAAAAAGGTTATCAGCATTCTGGGAAGAAAATGTAAACTCAGATTTAAAGTGTCTCTGGAGAATCTTCCCTGTAATTTACACTAGTCTCTCACTCAGCTTTTGTTGTATTCACTGATGAAATCAAATGAATTCTTTTTTATTCTCTGCAACTCCCCCCCTCCCCCCACCGGAGACCAAACCCAAGGCTTTGCCCTTGTCTAGGCAAGTGCTCCGCTACTGAGCTATGCCCCCTCTTTTTATTTTTTATTTATTTATTTTTTGGTTTTTCAAGACAGGGTTTCTATGTGGTTTTGGAGCCTGTCCTGGAACTAGCTCTTGTAGACCAGGCTGGTCTCGAACTCACAGAGGCCCCTTCCTTTTTAAAAAGTCATTTTGAGACAAGATCATATGTATCCCAGGCTGACCTTTGAACCCCTATAAACTAAGAATGACCCCTACCTCTGCCTAGACTGCTGACATTACCTCGAGATTGGCAGTCACATTGGGGTTATATAGTGCTGGAGATCCAAACCGAGGCTTCCTGTACGCTAGGAAAACACTTTACCAACTGGCTACAGTACTTAGCCATTCCTTTCCTTATAGTAGGAAAATGGCTGTAGTGGATTATAGTTTGATATTAAAAAGACAGGCTTACAATTCAGCAAGATAGAATGAACATCTACTATGATAGGCAGATGTCATAGTGGGAGGAATCATTTATAAAATGCCCCCTTAAATGTGGGGTACATTCCCCCTTTCCTCTGTCAATCTTCAATCTCCTCAACTGACAAGGAGAATTTTAGTCTTAGTTTTATACAAAAATAAGCTGAAGGTTAGATGAGATATCCGCCTAATGTAATACAGTTCTATGTTTTTATACTAATGTAATACAATAAAGTATAAAAACATAGACCTGTAAGTCTTCAGAGACCATGAATTTTCTTAATAGACCATGGGGCAATAGTCACTTAAATAGGCTATATACAATTATCCAAAATCAAAGACCTGGGCTGGTCCGAAGGTAGTGAGTTATCTCAATTGATTGTTCACAGTCAGTTACAGATTGAACTCCTATTCTACACTTTCCCCCCTTCTCACTACTGCACTTGACTAGTCTTTAAAAAAAAAAAATCAAAGACCTGTTTTAAGACAGTTATTTTGAAGCACTAAAGATATTACTTAATATATTTTGTTTTAACATATACCCTTTTTTGGATATATAAAAAATTCTGGCCAGGTGGTGGTGGCGCACGCCTTTAATCCTAGCACTTGGGAGGCAAAGGCAGGTGGATCTTTGTGAGTTGGAGGCCAGCCTGGTCTACAAGAGCTAGTTCCAGGACAGGCTCCAAAGCTACAGAGAAACCCTGACTTGAAAAACAAAACAAAACAAAAATTCTGGGTTCCTTTGGTCTGAAGCTCCAAAAGGCTTTGCAAGTTTTAGCTGTTGATTTCCGAGGAACAAAGATATTACTACTCTAGTAGCAGACATGAAAATGGCTTGCTTCCGATTTAGATATGAATACAAAAAGTCAGTGAAACACACATTGAAGGCCCTGAGTGGTGGTGCACAGCCTCAAAATCAACACTTGCAAAGCAGAGGTAGATGGATCTATGTGAATTCAAGGCCGAACTGGGCTAATAGCTTCTTCCAAGCAGGTCACGGCCATCTAGTGGGACCCTGTGTCTGATAATTTAACAGTCATTCTTCCACTTCTGTTCACTTGACCAGTTTTTGGAAGTAGGTATTCGCATATACTTCCTCAGCACCTGAGGACACCTCTCCACTTCCTTTACAGGTTGGAAAAAGTGAGAAGCGCCTTGGTATCGGCAGTGTAATCCTGGCAGCTAACCTTCAGGTCAAAAGGTAACAGTGAAGTGAAAGCATCTTATTGGTTAATGGTCAATCGAGTTTATAAGATTCAAATTTTTTTGAGACAGGGTCTTGTTATGTAGCACAGGATGGTCTGGAATGCAAGTTCCTCCTGCCTCAGCTACTAAATGCTAGGATTTTAGGCACACAAGGCAAACAAAATCATGACTGGCCTTAAAGTAGATGTAGCCCAGGATGCCCTTAAATGCCCTATCTTTCTGCCTTCATCTTCTAAGTGTTAGGGTTACAGTTGTGTGATTTCTCACCTTCCTACATTTTATTCATCTATTTCTTCAGCCTTACAACATAGCAACAAGCTTTTTCTTTTCTTTCATTTTTTCAAGACAAGGTTTCTCTATATAACAGTCCTCACTGTCCTAGAACTTGTTTTGTAGACCAGGCTGGCCTCGAACTCACTGAGAACCACCTGCCTCTGCCTCCCAAGTGCTGGGATTAAAGGCGTGCGCCACCACTGCCCGACCCCATTACATATTTTATCCAGTAAAGGAAGGAAAGATACCATCACTTTCCAGCAGCAGTCAGCAATGATTCTCTTTTCACTTAAGCAATATCCTCTAAGTCTAATACTTTTAGGATGTGTGTGTGTTGGGGCGAGGGTGTTAGTTTATTCAAACCAGATCATATCTTTACAGTTAAAGGGTGGATCAAAAACTTCCAAGTATGAAGTTCAACAAATAGCAGAATGAGCATTGGCTCATTGGCTGATCTAGCTCGGTTGGAAGAGTGCCGACCTCACGTACAAGACCCTGAGTTTAATCTCCAGTGCCATATCAATTATAGCGTTGGCACACAGGCCTGTAATCCCAGAACCCTGGAGGTGGAAGCAGGGGGATTCAGAGTTCGGGGTCATCCTTTGCTTCAGCCAATTCCTTGCCAACCTGGGTTACACAAGCCCACCTCAGAATAATAATTAGTCTTCTCATAAGTTGACACTGCTGCTTCTGTTAAAACTCCATCAGGCACATGAAAAGTTCTTCGGCTGGGAACATTTCTAAAGCCGCGGCAGCAGCGGAAATGACAGTTGCCATTTCATCACCAACGTTCTAAAACACATTTTCACGCCCACAGAAATTGCCCTTTGTCAATTTAATTCCATTATCAACTCAGTTGGTTCAGCCTGATTACTGTGACATGATTACTGCCATTTTCCTATAGTTAGTGAATTTTGTTTTATTGTGGAGAAGTATTGTCCCCCCCCCTCCCGGTTCTTTTCTGTGTCTCTCTCGGAGTGACCACAGGTCTTTAGTGTCACCCAGCACAGTACTAGCACGTAGTAAAAGGGTGCACTTTTACATCGATGTTGGAAGTAACTCTGCCTCAAGGAACATTGTAAAACAACCCGTCAAAAAACATTCCTCCACAAACTTAAACGTGCTGAAGAATCGCGGGGGACAGCATCTGGTTAAATATATATTCTTATCCAGTAAAATTGGATGCACCCCTATAATTTGCATTTGTCACTAGCGACCAAAGAAGCTAAAGCCGCTAGTCTGTGGACCCACTTTGAGAGACAGAGTAACGAAGAAGACTGAGCAAAAGGCAATCGCTTCAAAACATATATTGCATGAGTGTTTAATAAAAATGTGGCTTGGATGTTGCCAGCGGAGCTCTTGTCCTGCCCCAAACCTTCCCATTTCTACTCCATCTCCCTCAAGTCCTGCCCAAGACCCACCTCCTTCAGCCATTAAGAACCCAACCATCAACAGTTCGAGTAACGGTAGATGGGACCAGGTAACAAAGAAAGAATCGTCCCTGCACTTACTAGTCTAAAAGTCTGAGGACTAGACGAAGTTCGGGTCGGAGCCTCTTCCACACCATAAAGAAGAATTCAAAATTAAATCCTTGCCGAGGAGTGACCAATCGTAGACGTGGTCTCTACACGGTTCGTTGTCCTGAAAGGACCCAAGTACAGCCTGGATTACGATTGGCTGAGGGCGCATCACATCCTGGCCAATCGGAATTGAGGCGCTTCTTGTATGAATAAGGGAAGGCGGGCGAGAAGGGGCGGGGAAGCCGAAGAGAAAAGAAGGTGTGTCACATCGCCTAGGCCGGCAGTGGAAGCTCTTATGGCATTGGCTGCTGCTGCTTCCGAGTACACCAATCGTAAACTCTTTCCCAAGTATGAAATTGAAAGTGGAGAACCGAAGGCAGCCAATGGGAATAATCACATATTCAGCAGCCAATCCTCCTACGGCGTTTTGTGTCTTTGCCCAACAGGAAAGTGTGTTTCATGAGGAGGGGCGTTACCTAATCGCCAATGGGCGGGCGCCGGCGGAACGGACCAGCCAATGAGCGCGAGACGTTGAGTGACAGCTGTCCAATAGAGACCCTCCGTGCTAGCACGACTCGCCGCTTAAGCGCCTCCGCGGTCTCAGGAATGTCAACTATTCAACATGGAGGCGGAGGTCGATAAGCTGGAACTGATGGTGAGTGGAGAGCAAAGGAAACTGATTGGGTAATTGGTTTTCCCCACCGAAGGCCTAGAAGGCGAGGCGCCTTTTGGAGGCGCCGGAAACCCTGGGTGGCGGAGGCTGGAATCTGGATCGACTTCCCTCCTCCTGCATCGAAGGGAGCCACCGCCGCCTTGGTCTCTTAACCGCCGCGGGGGAAGGGGTTACATCCGGGGAACTCGGGAGGGAAATGGCGGGAGATGTTGAGGGTGTGGGCCTTTGTAATTCCCTGCTCCTCGCCTTCACCTCCACCGGCTCCCGGGGCCGCGCCCGGTACAGACGCCGTCTCGGGTTTCCACCTCTGTGCCCCAATGTGACCGGAATGGTCTTTAGGAGCCGGGAGGAGGAGAGAAGTCGTTCACGTTTCCCGAGCAGAGGGATGGAGGATGAGGCGGGGCATGAGTCCAGGGGCGCCGAAATTCGGGCTCCACGGCGCAACTCGTCGCAGGCGAGCTGAGACGCTCGGAAAGAGGACGCTAGGCTCGCTCGAGAAACTTCACCGCGGTCCCGTCGAGCCGGCTCGCAGCGGCTCGGAGGTGGCGTGGGAGAGGAGCGAGCCGCGGGCACCGAGCCTGGAGCTCCTTCCAGGAGCGCGTGCGGCATCGCGCCAGGCCAGGCCGCTGCTTTCAGCTGCCCCCTCTCTCCTCTGTGCAAGTAGCGCCAGGGAAGAAGGACCTCGGTGGCCGCTGGCATGTCCTGCCGTGCACTGGGCGCCCAGCCGCGGGGCCTTCTAGTTGTCTCTGGGAGGGTTTCCCTAGTACTCGGTCTCTTTATTCTCGCCCTCCTGTCTTTGCCCTGGCCGCTTGGTCGCCGCGCCTTTTTTCTTAGTTCCCTTATTCTGTCTTCAGCCTTCTTTTGCCTGGTCATTTCCCTCCTCCCCTCCCCCCAGATTGGAAAAGCTCCCTTAAAAATATAGAATGTGAAGGAATCATTGAGGTTCCCCCCTTAAATAACAACATTAATATTAAAAAGTAAAATGCTTCTTTCTTCACCCATAATCTGTCGTTCCCCTCTTCAAGGAATATCTTGAGTCTGTTACTCCTGCTGTGGAAAGGACTTTAGGGTGATCCTGGAAGATAGCGAGCACCCCCCCCCCCATTCCCACTCCAGAAAGTGTGACGCCTCAGTTTCTTTTCTCTTTCATTAATGAATTCAGGTGTTTCACGTACGTTTTATTAGAGGCCTTTTGTTGCTTTTAATATTGTATTTTAAACTTTCTTTGTGGAGAGTGTGGGGAAGGGGGAACGGGGAGAATTTTTTGCAGCTTTCCAAATCTTCATAAATGAAATGAATATTTGACTTCAAGGGTTTTGTGTGTGTGTGTGCGTGTGTGTGTGCTTGTGTGCGCGTGCTATTAACGTATTAAACACACACCCAGAATGTTAATATTGTGGTTAGAGTTTGTCAATAGGCATGTGCTCTCCCGCATTATGGAATCCTTCCTTTGGAGTAGGTGGAGATAGTTTGCCTTGTTAGAGGCTAATTCTTTTTTTTTCAACAGGTTATTGTCTAGTTGGTGGAGCTTTAGCCTTTCCAGTACAATCAATACTCAGACTTTTAAAAAATATTGAGCAGGTGATCTTAAGGAAAACACAAGTAAACATCCTGCAAAAAGTAAGTTTTAGGAAGTTATGAGATTGCTGAACTTTAACATTTTTAGATATTGTATCAATTATGGTGAAGCTTTAAAATTTCTTTATGAAGAGGATGAAAGGCACACAGCTTTTCCTTTTGTGACATTTCCTGAAATATATTCATGGTAGCATTTTAATTTTCCAAGTTACTTTTTTTCTTTATCAAGGGCTTAAAAACACATTCAATTTTTTTATCATGATTTTCAATATTAACTTTAGCTTTTTATTGATTAAATAGCAAAAGACATCTCATCTTCAAATGAACCAAATTCCTAAAAGAAAAAAAAAGTATCTGTTGAAGTTATCATTTCCAAGCTGAAGATAAGTGATGTAAAAGTCTTAACATCTCTAAAAGGTTTGCTAAGGAGCCTTTGGGTGTGTGAAAGGAGTGTACAATATTGTAAAGGTGATAATTACTCTATCTCTGTAAAAAAAAAAAGTTTTTTTTATTCTCTGTGTTTTTCTTGTGTTAACATCTAATTTAGAAAATTAAGTTTTTTTTTTTAAACACTTGTTTTTAAAATCTAGTGCTTGGTTAGCAGAGTTAAATATTCCCAAATTTGAGTTTTGTGGCCCAGCATCTGAGGATAAGTTCCAGCTCTTTTGAGTCCATTTTTTAGTAGGTTTAATCTGTCTAAGAAACTGAACTGGACCATTTAAAGGAAGGTCAATGAAAATAATGGGAATGTATTTTTGCATCAATCAACATTACTAATGGTGGAATAAACTCATTGTAGAATAATCTTTGTCCCTGACGTTTTCCCTTTGCCTGCTGATTGAGTGGTACTCCTGCCCTCCCTTTGTGATACTCTAGGGATTGTTCACAAAAGGTAGTGTAATAGGATACTTGGGTTCTGTTTCTTGGTTTACATTTGACTTTCAAGGAAACTTTTTTTTATCCCTCTCACTGTTTTCTTGATATTTCTAAGTTTGAAGGGAATGGATTTGCTTTTCTTCACTTTTTAAGAGTTAAACTGAAATATTAAAAATACTTTTGCCTAGTGTTAGGTTAGGTTGGGTTAATGTCCAGTTAAGAATATATCAGTTCCCTGATAATCTCTCTTTTTTTGTATTAGCCCTCAATAAATTCTCGAGGCACAAGATTTGTGTTGTGTGTGTGCACGTGTATTAGATTCCATATAGGTAAATTAGGTATATAGTCATTTGTTTTCTTTTTTTTAAATATTTATATATTATATATACAATATTCTGTCTGTGTGTATGCCTGCAGGCCAGAAGAGGGCACCAGACCCCATTACAGATGGTTGTGAGCCACCATGTGGTTGCTGGGAATTGAACTCTGGACCTTTGGAATAGCAGGCAGTGCTCTTAACTGCTGAGCCATCTCTCCAGCCTCTTGTTTTCTTATTTTTTAAGATTTATTTTATGAATGAGTGTTTTGCATGCATGTATGTATGTCTGTGTACCACATGTGTGCCTAGTGCCCAAGGAGATCAGAAGAGGGCATTGGATCTCTTGCAGCTGTTGCAGATGATTTTGAGCCACCAAGTGGGTGCTAGGAATCGAACCCAGGACCTGTGCAAGAACAAGTGCTCTTAACCACCGAATCATTTGCATTTGTTTTTTCCAGTCCTTTGCATTTGTTTTCTTAGAATTACTCAAATGACTTGCTTTCAATGGTAGGTAACCAATTGCTTTGGAAAAGGAGTGAAGCAACATTACTTTTCAGCAGAGAACAGAAATATTTTTTCATACATTTGCCTCAATAGTAATTATAGCATATCTTGTTGATATCAGTCCTAAAGTATTACTGATGCCCATGTTAATTATTAAAGGCTCAGGACATTTATAAAATTCCTCTACATCTGTGTGTGTTTATGTTTGAATGCTGCTACTTACCAAGTTAGTTATCAGAAACCAATTATTACTTGGGTTTTAAGTCTTTTGCTCTTCAAAAAATAAACCTTGGTATAAATGTTTTTAGGTTTTGGATGTCTTCTGACCAAAACTAGCAACTCAGCTTTAAGGTCTTTGCACACTGGAGCTTACACTCCTTTCCTGCTCACTACTGCTGGCGAATGCTCTGACTTTATTGCACTACTGTACTTTACAGCTAGCAGTGCAATAGTATTGTCAAAGCATCCGAAAGCAGCTCACACCTTTCGTGGCTCTTCTCTTACTTCTTTAGTATTGCGAAAATTTTCCTATAGCTTCCAGTGCTGAAAACTATAATTTTGTGACAATGTATATTTTTAAAAAGTCATCATTTGAAGAAGAAAAACCTTAATATTAAAAATGCATTGCTAGCCGGGTGGTGGTGGCGCACGCCTTTAATCCCAGCACTCAGGAGGCAGAGGCAGGCGGATCTCTGTGAGTTCGAGACCAGCCTGGTCTACA
>NC_022014.1:63310939-63316711 GCF_000317375.1 Microtus ochrogaster
AAAAAAAAAAAAAAAAAAAAAAAAAGCATTGCTGTATCGCACTGAAAATTAATGTATCTGTAAAGTCATGGCTTCTAAAAATAGTACTTTGTAATTTGCTTCTTTTTGTAATAGACTTGAATAGCAACTCTTAGGTCTCATTAGATTGTAAGTGACGAACAGTTTCATGTCTGCCTGCTTTGGTAACTTGCTAAGTCTTAGTGTTAATTTTGGTATTACATAGGAAATGCTTGGATTTAAAACTCAGGAAGGGGACTAGAGAGATGGTTCAGCAGTAAGAACACTACAAGGACCTGCGTTCCCTTCCCAGTACCCACATCTAGTAGCTTACAGCCATTTATAACTCCAGCTCCAGGGGCTTCCATGCCATTTTCTGGCCTCTGCTGTCACATATTGATACATAAACACAATAATAAAATCTTTAAAACTTAGAAATGCTTGATTATTGTCATTATAAAATATAACTCATCATTTTTGGTAATGCTTACTGCATATTTTACATAAGTAAAACTCAATTTTAAGTGTACACTTTAATGAGTTTTGGCAAATGTATATAATCATGTTACTACCTCCACTGCTAAAATAAAATATTTCCATCATATTGAAAAGTTCCTTTGTGCCTATCAGTAGTTTTCTCAAACAGTAGTTTTCTAAAATTTCTTATGAATGAGCTGATACATTATTTGGTCTTTTATGTTTGCCTTTTGCACTTACTGTAACTGCTTTTGTCATTTTACCTTTGTTGCATGCATTGATAATTGACTTATTGTTATTGCTGAATAGTATTCCATTGTATAAAGTCTGACAAATTGTTTCTTGGATGGTTTCCAGGCTTTGCCTATTATGAATAAAATTGTTGCAAGCATTGCGTGTTTTTGTGTGGACATAATTTCTTATTTCTGTTGTGTAAATACTGAGAAATAGGATTACTAGGTATTGTGAATATATGTTTGATTTTGTAAGAAATTGCTAAAGTCAACTGGGGAGTGGTGGCATTTGCCAGAGCAGGTATATCTCTGGGTTTGAGGCCAGCCTGGTTTACACAGCTAGTTGGATAATCAGGGCTATAATGAGAAACCCTGTCTCAAAAAAATACAAAAAAAAAAACACAAAAAACCAAAAAACAAAAAAAGAGAAAAATTTGATAAAATATTTTTCATGGTTGCCTTAATGATATTGAATATTTTTCATGTGTTTATTTGCAATTGATATATCTTTTTTTTTTTTTTTGATACAGGGTTTCTCTATAGCTTTGGAGCCTGTCCTGGAACTAGCTCTTGTAGACCAGGATGGCCTCGAACTCACAGAGGTCCACCTGCCTCTGCTTCCTGAGTAATAGGATTAACGGCATGCACCACTACCACCTGGCGCAATTGATGTATCTTTGTTGTCTTAAAGTCTCCTGGTATCCATGCATGTACATATGTGCATCCACATAACACACAGACACAAACACTTAATTTTTTCTCAATCAAAGGTCACTAATAATTTGTTCCTTGGAGATTTGTTGTTGGGAGTGAGAGAGATGGCTTAGTGTTCAAGGGTGCTTCCTGTTCTCCCAGGGGACTAGAATTTGCTTTATAGCACCAATGTTGGGCACCTTGCAATCATCTGTAGTTCCAACCTCAGGGAATCCTTCACCTTCTTCTGTCCTCTGAGCTAACTTCACACACGTGGCAAATACACTTACACAAACACATAAATTGAAAAGGGTTTTTTTTTTTTTTGTAAATTTTAAACTATTAAACTATTTCTATGTGTATGTGTGTGCTTGCTTGGGTTTTGTCCACCACATGTATATAAGAGCCAGTGAAAGCCCGAAGAGGGTGCTGCAACTTCTGAAACTGGAGTGACAGATGGCTCTGAGCAGCCATGCAGATGCTGAGAACTGAAGGAGCCTAGATCCTCTGTAGGAGTAGTAACCTCTCTTAACCATTGACTCATCTCTCCAGCTGTGGATTGAACACGGTCCTGTATCACACATCTTAGGTGTATTGGTGCACATGCCCTGGGGCATGTGTTAGTCAAACTTGTATGACAGTTCTTTGCTTTCATCATGTAGGTGTTTGAAATGGATGTAGCTTGGTGGAGCATACAAGAGGCCCTGGTCATACGTCTCCTTTAATCCCAGCCACTCCAGAGGGTAAACTGGGGGATTAGGATTTCAAGCTCATTTTCTGCTGTGGCCAGCCCTCTGTATACCTGGTTTACATTAAACCCTGTCTCAGACCAACAGAAAAAAGCACATGTCCTTCCCTCCACCATGTAGATCCTGGGCTTGAAATCAGATCATCAGGCTTGACCGTAGGCCTCTCCACCTGCTAAATCGTCTCAACATTCAATGCAGCCTTAGGTTTAAGTTTTTGTTTTTGTTTGTTTTTATAATCCCCCCCACCCCCCGCAACTGGTTTTTTGTTTTTAGTTTTTCCGAGACAGGGTTTCTCTGTGGCTTTGGAGCCTGTCCTGGCACTAGCTCTTGTATACCAGGCTGGCCTTGAACTCACAGAGATCCACCTGCCTCTGCCTCCTGAGTACTGGGATTAAAGGCATGCGCCACCACTGCCCGGCCTAGGATTATGTTTTTTTGTTTTTTTTTTTTTGGTTTTTCGAGACAGGGTTTCTCTGTAGCTTTGGAGCCTGTCCCGGAACTAGCTCTTGTAGACCAGGCTGGTCTCGAACTCACAGAGATCCGCCTGCCTCTACCTCCCGAGTGCTGGGATTAAAGGCGTGTGCCACCACCGCCCGGCCTAGGTTTACGTTTTTAATAGAGCGCAAATACTATGGATATTGTTTGCTTTATATACTACAAGTTTAAAAGAAGTGTATCCTATATTAAAATATTCAAGAATGAATAATTATGCCTACTAATACATTTTTGTTAACTAAATAATATGTGTGCTAATTTTTAGTTCCAGAAAGCTGATTCTGATTTGGATTACATTCAATATAGGCTGGAGTATGAAATCAAGACTAATCACCCAGATTCAGCAGGAGAGGTAATTGGGAAATTAGTAAATTCTTTTGTTTTTTTTTTTTTTTCAAGACAGGGTCTCACTCACTAAGTAGCTCTGCCTGTCCTAGAACTCACTATGTAGACCAGACTGACTTTAGTGTCACAAATACCTGCCTGCATCTGCCTCCTGAGTGGTGGCGTTAAAGGTGTGTACCTCTATGCCTAGCTAGGTAGTTTTTTTTAATAAGTGCTTTGTACAAAGATTTTCTGGTAATTTCTCTAATGTAATATGTTTTAATAATTATTAAGCACCAAGCTTTTCTTTTAAGTGCTAGGTTTGTATAGTCACAAAATCTTGTTTTGATGGAAGATTGCTCTTGGTATACTGAAGTGATTCTACTTCTTATTTTCCCAAGAGAAATAGGAACATATGTTTATAGAATGACATGTATGTAAATATTTTTTGTTGTTGCTTTTTGTTTGTCAAGACAGGGTTTCTTTGTATAGCCCTGGCTGTCCTGGAATTCACTTTATAGACCAGGCTGGCCTTGAACTCACAGAGATCCACTTGCCTCTGCCTGCCAAGTGCTGGGATTAAAGGCGTGTGCCACCACTGCAGTCTTATATGCTAACTTTAAAAAACAGTTAAGGAACTCAAAGTCAGGAGGAAGCCTCTGAAGTGACAAGGCAGAATAGTTCTACCTCTGGAATAGTGGTTTGTAACTGAAGGGAGAAGGGTTAGTAGTCATGATAGTCTCTGGGGAAGATGATATGTTGTTAAGTTTGCTTTATTACAGATATGAACAATGATTTTTGAATAAAGTTATATAATTATTTTTACTGGTCCCCTTTTCAACTTGACACACTCCATGGTCATTTGGGGGGAACGGCAATTGAAAAAAAAGACCTCTTTTTTTTTTTTGGATTTTTGAGACAGGGTTTCTCCGTAGCTTTTGGTTCCTGTCCTGGAACTAGTTCTTTTTTTTTTTTTTTTTTTTCGAGACAGGGTTTCTCTGTGGTTTTGGAGCCTGTCCTGGAACTAGCTCTGTAGACCAGGCTGGTCTCGAACTCACAGAGATTCGCCTGCCTCTGCCTCCCGAGTGCTGGGATTAAAGGCGTGCGCCACCACCGCTCAGCTGAAAAAAATACCTTTATCACGCTGGCCTGTAAGCGGGTCTTTTAATAATTGATGGGTATGGCCCAGCTCACTGTAAGCAGGGCCCTCCCTGGGCAGAGATGTCCCTGGGTTGTATAAGAAAGCAGGCTGAACTAGGGATGGAAGCAAGTGAGGAAGCAGCATTCCTCCATTACCTCTGCTTCCATTCCTGTCTCCCTCCAGAGTTCCTGCCCTGACCTCCTTTTCGGACGGACTGACTGGGATGAATATGCTAAATAAACCCTTTCCTCCCAGACATGGTTTTGGTCCGTGTTTTATTACAGCAATAGAAAGCAAACCAGAACAGTATTGAAGGTTACATTGCTTAGAAATTACAAACTATTAATTTTGAGAGAGTCTCACTGTTGCTTAGGCTGGTCTTCATTTCTGGGCTTAAGTGAGATCCCCTGCCCCAGCCCCTGAGTAGCTGGAATTACAGGTGCATGCCCACTGACGCAGAGCTCTGTTTATGTATCATAGCTCATGCATTTTAAGTATATATGAACATGGGAAATGAAACATCTCCATCTATTGTCTGTTGATAGTAGAGTTGACAGGACTTGACAGTAGACAGGAAATAGCACATTTAAATTAAAAAAACATACATTAAAGAAATTATTTTCGTCTGGGCATGATACTGTTCACCCAAAATTGCCAGTAATTGGGGGATAGGCTAAAGCATCACTATAAAGTTTGAGCTAACTTCTTTATGTGCATTTGGGGCAGTTAGGTCTACATAATGAGATTCTGTCAAAAAAAAAAAAACAACCCAAAAATTAAACTACATAAGACTCTCAAACAAAAGATTGGTTTTGCAAGTTCAAGGCTAGCCTGAACTTTGAACAAACAAATGCAGTAAGGTATACAATTCTGTGGATTTTCTTCCTGTAGCTCTTCCCACAATAATTTTTAAAAAATTTTTATTACTAGGCTGGGCTGTGGTGGTGTACGCCTTTAATCCCAACACTCAAGAGACAGAGGCAAATGGATTTCTATAAATTCAAGACCCGCCTAGTGTATAATGCGAGTTACAGGACAGATAGGGCTGTTAAACAGAGAAATTGGAAATCCCCCACTCCAAAAACATTAATAGTAGTGATGTGTGTGGGCCGTGGGAGGAGGTTAGAGGACAGCTTTTGGAGTCAGTTCTCCGTGGGTCAGTAATATGTTCAGACTGAATTCAAGTCATCAGGCCTACAGGGTAACTACTTTACTTACTGAGCCATATCACCAGCCCCTGCTTTAGATCTTAACGTTTACAATTTACATTACCATACTTTTTGAACGTCTTTATCATGAGAAAGAATCTCATTCCCCATTACCCTGTTCCCACACTTGCCAGGTCATGGCCTCAATTAATTTACTTCTCTTCCCATACATGTGTTACCGTAAACATTTTACAAAGATGGAAGTATAAGTATGTGGGTGTCTTATGTTTCACTTAACATGTTTTCAAGGTTCATCCATGTAGCATGAGCAGTTGTTATTTCCTTTCTATTGTTAAAATTATCTATTGTATCCCATTTGTTTATCCACTCATCAGTTAGATAGCAGTCTAGCCCAACTTTTAGGCTACAGTGAATAATGCCCCTGTGAACGTTCATGTAGAAGTTCTTGGGTGCCACATACTTTCTTTTTTTTTTTTTTAATATTTTATTTATTT
>NC_022014.1:63317156-63322160 GCF_000317375.1 Microtus ochrogaster
CCACCATGTGGTTGTCTGGAATTGAACTCAGGACCTTTGGAAGAGCAGGCAATGCTCTTAACCACTGAGCCATCTCTCCAGCCCAGCCTTAAACTTCTAAAGCCCAGGCGGTCTCAAATCTGCTATGTAACCCAGGATACTCTGGAACGTCTTATCTTTCTATTTCAACCTCCCATTTGCTGGGGTTACAGACATCTGCCGCTGTGCTTGACCTGGCAAATCTTTTGAAGTGTACTGTTCAGATGCTGTTGCACGTTTACCTCGTGTAGCTCTGTCTGTCCTGGAACTCACTCTGTAGACCATGCTGGCCTTGACTTCACATAGATCTATCTGCCTGCCTCTGCCTCCTGAGTGCTGGGATTAAAGTTGTGCACCATTATCACCCAGCTATTTCAGCAAATTTTTACCTTTCCAAATTTAACACACTGTACTTATTAAACAGTAACCTTCCATAATCCTTTCTACCCAACTTCATTGCCCCAAAACTACCATTCTACTTTTAGTCTTTATGAATTTTACTAGATTCTGTATTTGTTCATTTGTGATTGGCTTATTTCACACATTTATGAATATCCTCTGGATATCCAGATTATGCGCTTTCCAAGTAGGACTAACAACCTCAGTTCAAATCCCTGAACCCATAGTGGAAGGAGAGAATTTACCCTTGAAAGTCATTCTGCAACCTCCACTTGTCCACAGTCATGTGTGTGCTTTTACACACAGAGAGAGACACACACTTGATTCATTCATTCATCATTGTCAGGATTTTGTGTGTAAGTGTGTGTGTATATGTGTGTGCATATAAACAAGGAAGGGAGGCCCTCTATAACTTGGTATGGTGGTCCATACCTTTAATCCCCAGCACTTGGAGGCAGAAGCAGATGGATTTCTGAGTTCCAGGTCAGCCTGGTCTAAAGAGCAGGTTTTAGGTCAACCAGGGTTGTATAGTAAGTAGTAGTGACCAAACTACTACAAACTACAAATGTGATAGAATGTGTTGTACATATTACTTTCTAAAAATAAATTTAATTTTCTCACTACATCATTTAACATATATTAACCTTATTTTTCTGATATAGAAAAATCCAGGTGAAATTTTAAAGGAATTATCAGCAATAAAGTCTCGATATCAAGCTTTGTGTGCACGTTTTAAGCCACTTTCTGTTGAGCAAAAAGAGAACAAGAGCCGCATTTGTGCTACTCTGAGCAAGACAATGACCATGGTACAAGAACTACAAAAGCAAACAGACCTGGAGGTAATGTCCTTAGTTGACAGATTGGATTTATGAAGTTTTAGTTGTGAATATTGTTTTAAATTTAAAACCCCAATATGTTGTGCAATGTCCAAGGCACAACTTCCAGAATACTTGGATGTGATTGAGTTGGTGAGGGAATGAAGCAAAGACAGAGATATACAGACAGACCATGCTGGGATTTGGTAGCCTGTACTCTATTTAGAGAAGCCTTAGCATCCCAGAAGCTCTGTGTTTTTTATGTAGAGTTGAACAGGGGCAGGGTTATTGCACATGGCTGAACAAGGAAGTGGGTTTATTACATACAGAATTTATGGAATATAGCTAGATCGAGGAGACAGGTTTAGCTAATAGGGACGAATCATTTCTACAGGAGGGCAGTTTTCAGGCCATGAATATCTAGAGCGAGAAAGCTCTGGTGGACATTTTTTGCACACACTGTCAACAACACAATTCACTCAGGAGTTTAGTCACCAATGGCTTACTCTACTTCCTACCATATTGAGACGTAAAATTTAGTAGTCAGTTTAAACTATTGATAGAAATTATATTTTCTTGATTCCCTGAAACTTAATTGCTTTTCTTTTTTTGTAAAAGATTAAAAAAACAAAATCATGTCAATTTGAGTTAGTGAAAAGTACTGTCTTGGGTTTTGTAACCATGACAGAAGAGAAAAGTTAAATTTACTCAATTTATAAAATGAAGCAACTCTTTTTTTTTTTTATTTTGTTTTTGGACACAGGATGGTCTCATTGTGTAGCACTGGCTTGGACTCAAAGCATTCTTCCTGCCTCAGCCTCCTGAGTGCTGGAATTACAGACATGTGCCTCCATACTGGGATTCTCCTGGGTCAAACAGGAACTAGTAGTTGATGCAAAGTCAGACAGAGTGGCAGTTACCTAATCCTAGCACTTGGGAGGTGGCGGCAGCAACAACAAAAAATCCTCTCCTCTTCCTCCCCCAAAAGTTATAAACTCATCTGATCTATATAGTGAGTTCCAGGGCTAGGCAGTGAGACCCCTTCTTAAAGAGAAACCTAACAGCAAACTGTTTAATGGCGACCTGAGGTACAGAGTAAGATCCTGCTTCAACAACAAACCAACCAAACAAAAAAGCCCAGAAAGGGCTGGAGATGTGTAGTGCTTACCCACCATGCATGAGGACTCAGGTTCAGTCCCCAGAACTGCATGAACCGGGCATGGTGGGCTACATGTGTTATCTCAGGACTTGAAGCAGGAGGATTGGAAGTTTGAGGTCATCCTTGTCTACAAAGGGAGTTGGAGGCCAGTTTGTTATTCATGAGATCCTATCTCAAAAATGGAAGGAGGGGGTAAGGCCAGGGAAGCCCCATATCTAGTAAGACATCAAATGTTGATGGTACACCTGTAATCTCATGTCTTGGAAAACAGAAGCAGAAGGACTGCCATAATTCCAGGCCAGCTGGGGTTACATAGCAAGACACTGTCTGAAAAAGAAAAAGGGGAATAAAAGCCATAAATACAGATGATTTCTCAACCTTTCTTTTTTGTTGGTTTTATTTGTTTCAGATGTATGTAGTCTTGGCTGGTCCGGAACTCAGTATGTAGATCAGTAGACCAGGCTGATGTTGAATTTAGAGAACTCTACCTGTCTCTGCCTTCCAAATGATAGGATTAAAGGCATGCACCATCATGCTCTAGACCTTCCAGTGTGTGTGTGTTGGGGGATCAAAGTCAGTGTCTTGTTCATGCTTGGGAAGCACTCTACCATGGAGCTATATTCTGCTGGTTTTTTTGTTTTGTTCTGTTTTTGTTTTTTAAATCTCCTTTCCTGGAGTGGAGTAGGTATGATTGACTAGCTCGGACCTTCTTCATCCTCTCCTTCCATCCTCATCTTCATCTTATTTGATTTTTTTTTTTAAAAAATATTTATTTATTTATTATGTATACAATATTCTGTCTGTGTGTATGTCCACAAGAGGGCACCAGACCACATTCCAGATGGTTGTGAGCCACCATGTGGTTGCCAGGAATTGAACTCAGGACCTTTGGAAGAGCAGGCAATGCTCTTAACCACTGAGCCATCTCTCCAGCCCCCCTTATTTGATTTTTTTAAAAAAAAAAAATATTTATTTAGCTTTTTATTTTTCGTGATTTTGGTGTGATGGTTACAGAGAGTTGTGAGCTGCCATGTGGGTGCTAGGAATTAAACCTGGGTCCTCTGTGAAAGCAGCCAGTCTCTTAAGCTCTGAGCCATCTCTCAAGCCCCAAACTATTTGTTTTTTGTTTTTTGAGACAGGATTTCTCTGTAGCTTTGGAGCCTGACCTGGTACTCACTCTGCAGATCAGGCTGGCCTCGAACTCAGAGATCTGCCTGTCTCTGCCTCCTGAGTGTTGGGATTAAAGGTGTGCGCCACCAACGCCTGGCCTTACTTGGTTTAAGAATCCTTATAATTGTGAACTTACGTCACTAATGTGTAAAGACTCCTCAGATATGTTGTGATTTAAAAACATCAGCTACTGTGCTAGGCACCAAAAGTTTGAACTGAGAACTGAGTGATTTAATAGGATTTTCATGCAATATCAATGAAAATTTGGGGGTTCAAGACAGAAGAGATTGTCTGTAGAAGGGAACAAAGAATAGAACTAGATTAGATAAAGATCTTCAATTTGTTTGTTTGTCTTTTGTTTTTCAAGACAGGGTTTCTCTGTGTTACAGTCCTGGCTGTCCTGGAACTTGCTTGGTAGGTTAGGCTGGCCTCGAACTCACTGAGATCCAACTTCCTCTGCTTCCCTAGTGATGGGATTAAAGGCCTATGCCACCACCACCTGGCTAAGATCTTCAGTTTTAATTAGGGTGTTATTAGTACTGGCTTCTCTTTTGAATTTTTTTAAAGATTTATTTTTATATGTATGAGTGTAGCTTACATGTAGTTATGTACTATGTATGTACCAGATGCCCGTAAAAATCAAATAGAGCATTTGATTCTTCAGAATTAAAGTTACCTGTGTTTGTGAGCCATAATGTAGGTGCTGGGAACCAAACCTGGGTTCTCTGTAAGAGGAACAAGTGCTTTTAACCACTGAGACATCTCTAGCCTGATCTTGAACTTGATGTGTGCTAAGCAAGTATCTACCAACTAAACCACAGTTTAACCTGTTATTGCCATTCACGTCACACTTTCATCATTATGTTTGACCAAAATTTGACACTAGGAACACATTTTCTTGGGAAATAAATCTCGGAAACTATGTGGCTTCACATGTCCTTATCAACATATCTACTTATAGAACCATGAAATTGTAGAAAAATTGGAGTGAGTGACCAAAGAAAATTGTAATATTTTGTATGCCTTAGAATACAATATCTTGCTGGATATACTAAATAGTGCCATTATTTCTCACTAAACTATTAAGTCTTTCATTCAGCCACAAGTAAAAATATCTGAAATGAGCAATAATTATGTCACATAAAGACAACTCTGGGAACTTTAAGTTTTGGAACAGATTATGGCAAGTAGGAGAAATGATTGGAGAGCAGGTTATGAGCCTTGAAAAAGGAAGCTGTATTTCAGAGTTATGTTGGCCATTTGGGATGGTATGCATCTTGTACCCTTCACTTTAGAATGAGATGAGCAGGGGGCTGAGCAATTAAGAGTGGTAAGAGCGCCGGGTGGTGGTGGCGCATGCCTTTAATCCCAGCACTTGGGAGGCAGAGGCTGGAGGATCTTTGTGAGTTCGAGACCAGCCTGGTCTACAAGAGCTAGTTCCAG
>NC_022014.1:63322260-63325891 GCF_000317375.1 Microtus ochrogaster
GGTAAGAGCACATACTGCTCTTCCGAAGTACCCAGCACCATGAGAGGCTCACAACCTTGTGTTAACTCCAGTTGCAAGGGTTATTTCCTTTGACCTAGGTTATGATACATGTACACACACATCCATATAAACATAATTAACAACTTTATCTGTTTCTGTCTTTTGAGACAGGGTCTCAGTATGTAGCTCTGTGCTACCACACACCATACACATAATTAAAAATAAGAAAAATGAATGGAATTAAAAAAGTTTTTTTAGGCTATCTACCATGTAGCAAACAATTGTGAAATGTTTATCTTGTATGCAGTGTTCTGTCTGCATTTATGTCTGCTGGCCAGAAGAGGGCGCCAGATCTCATTACATATGGTTGTGAGACATCATGTGGTTGCTGGGACTTGAACTCAGTACCTCTGGAAGAGCAGCCAGTGCTCTTAACCTCTGAGTCATTTCTCCAGCCCCCCAAAAGGAATATTTATTAAAAATGAGATTTTAAAGTTCAGTGAAATTACAGATGTGCTATTCAGACTTACAAACGCTCAAGTTTAAAGGAGGTGGATTAATGAAATCCTAAAATTGTCAACATGTCTGTTATTTAAATGTGAAAGAAAAGAGAATGGCAGTTATTGAGGGTTGAATAGCCAAAAATAGCTCTCAACCTAGAGCTGTGTGTATAACTCAGTGGTTGGCATGTGTATAGCTCAGTGAGTATAACTTAGGTGTAGGTTAATGACTTGGCTTATGCAAGGCCCTGGGTTTGAACCTCAGTATTACCAGAAAGAGACTTTTGTAAAACAAAGTCATGTAGAATAGAATCTGCAAAGGAATTTCAAATTTATTTCTCCAGTAATGGGAACAAATGTTTGAGAATAAAGTCAAAGGCTACATTTAACTAAAGATTTGTTAAAATGCTCTAAAATATCCTAAAAGGCTTTCCCATTATTTTGTGAGCATGAAGAACAACAAAGTCTGTTCAAGGAAACTGGTATTTTGTTTATGTGCAGCAGAAAGTAAAACTGTTCAGGTGTTGCTATAATCTTTTCTAGTGACTTCATTAGGAAAGGCAACACAATGTCTTTGAATTAGCAGTATTCAAAAGGACACTTAAATTGAGCATCTCAATACATAGGAGCCAAGAACAGAAAAGGAAGTGGGGAAAAAGGCATTCATAGAACTTCTAAGACCTGGAGGCTTAAATGTGCTCAATTATAAAGGTTGTTACTAGAGAGAGACATTTGTACCTAAACAAGTTGAGTATGGTGATCATGCCTGTGAGTGCAGTGCTTGGAAGACCAAGGCAGGATTCATGTGAATTCCAGGACAGTGTGGTCTGCAAAGTAAGATTATTTTAATTTTTGAAAACAGACAAAAAATACCAAAACACCCAGAGCAAAAATATAATTATTGGCAATAAGAAATGCTTTAAAGAGTGTATCATATTTCATTGAAAGATGCTTCAAATAAATATTTCTTGGGAAAAAGTACTACAGGGATTGGAGAAATGGTTCAGCAGTTAAGAGTACTTGCTGCTCTTGCAGAGAACCTGATTTGGGTTCCCAGCACCATGTGGCCGCATATAGTTGTTCGTAATGCCAGTTTCAAGGGATTGGAGACTCTCTTCTGCTTCTCTGGGCCTGTACACATAATGTGCATTCACATAGATATACATACACATAAAATACTTTTTTGCTTGTTTTTGAGACAGGGTCTTTCTGTGGTCCTTGCTGTCCTGGAACTTGCTATATAGACAGGCTTGCTCTCTCTCTCTCTCTTTCTCTTTCTCTCTCTCTCTCTCTCTCTCTCTCTCTCTATCTCTCTCTCTCTTTTGGTTTTTTTTTTTTTTTTGAGGCAGGGTTTCTCTGTAGCTTTAGAATCTGGACCAGGCTGGCCTCGAACTCACAGAGATCCTCTTGCCTCTGCCTCCCAAGTGCTGGGATTAAAGATGAGCCCACCACACCTAGCCAAAACCAAAACCCAAAATAACAGTTACATCAAACTTCAGACTGATTAAGTGGGCCTTAATTGTAGGGAAAAGCCTTTGTAGACTTATTAAATATATGGCCTAGAACTCTTCCCTAGTAGTCATAGGAGCAATGGGGAATTATTGAAAATATGTGTTGTTACATTAATATCATTCCTTGATTTGAAGCAGATGAGCTCTGCAAGTGTTTCAGTTGCAGAGTTTGTGCTCATAATATACATGTGAACATGTTGGGCCGATGTTGATCTGTCAAACAAGATGATAGAAAAGGAATGGTGTGGGGGCAGGAAAGATGGCTCAGCAGTTAAGAGCACTCGCTGCTCTTCCAAAGGTCCTGAGTTCAATTCCCAGCAACCAAATGGTGGCTCACAACCATCTGTAATGAGATTTGGCACCCTATTCTAGCATGCAGGCATACATGGAGGCAGAATGTATGCATAATAAATAAATCTTTAAAAAAAAAAAGAAAGAAAGGAAAGGAATAGGGTTCTGAGATCTTGGGAGAATGAGGCTATCCCACAGCCACATATGGCTGTATAAAGTTAAACATGATTACATGAACCTGAAGATGCAGTTCATCCATGCTCCAGCAGTGCACCTACAGATTATTTCCAGCACCGTGGAAAGTTTTAGAGGATGGTGCTGCACTGGAGAAGCTGATTCTGTAGTTCTGCCATGCTCCAGATTTGGCAGTCTCTCTAGAGATGACCTATATAATTAGGCCGATTTATAACTATTTCAGAGCTTGTGTTATTTTCCCATATAACCCTTTTCTCAGCCAACCTGTTGGTGTTCTGTGAAAATCCTTTATTGCTTATTCCCCCCTACCTTTTTTGGCTCTTGCTCCCACCTGCTTTGAGTAGATAGTTATTTCTGTTTCCTCATCATCTGTTCTTATTACCTATTAGAGTACTTGCTTTCTTTTCTTTTCTCTCTTTCCTCCTGAGACAGAGTTTCTCTGTGTAGCCCTGGTTGTCCTGGAATTTGCTCTGTAGACCAGGTAGGCCTCAAATTCAGAGAGTCTCCTGTAGCTGCCTCCCAAGTGCTGGGATTAAAGGCCTTCGCCGCTGCTACCACTTGGCTTCTTTTTTTTTTTTTTAAATAGTTTTTGAGATGAGGTCTTCAAAATTTAGCACAAGCTTATTTCTCTGGGAAAAATGTCATAGTTTTTTTTTTTCCCCAAATACAGTATCCAAACATTATTTTAGTTCTGTTAAACAATAGTCCTTAATTTGTTTAATTTCTTTTTTAAAAAAATTATTTTTATTTATGTGCATTGGTGTTTTACCCTTATATTTGTCTGTGCAAGGGTGTCAGAGCCTTGGAACTGAAGCTACAGACAGTTGTAAGCTGTCATGTGGGTGCTGAGAATTGAACCTGGGTCCTCTGGAAGAGCAGTCAGTGCTCTTAACTGCAGGGCTATTCCTCCGGCCCAATTTGTTTGATTTCTTGATCTTGTTTGTACAGCCTAATTGCAAGTTCTTTGAAAGCTTATTCACGGTATATAAATAGCCAAATAGCCAGGCGGTGGTGGCGCATGCCTTTAATCCCAGCACTTGGGAGGCAGAGGCAGGAGGATCTCTGTGAGTTCGAGACCAGCCTGGTCTACAGAGCTAGTTCCAGGACAGGCTCCAAAACCACAGAGAAACCCTG
>NC_022014.1:63325991-63328168 GCF_000317375.1 Microtus ochrogaster
TGTGAGTTCGAGACCAGCCTGGTCTACAGAGCTAGTTCCAGGACAGGCTCCAAAACCACAGAGAAACCCTGTCTCGAAAAACCAAAAAATAAATAAATAAATAAATAGCCAAATAGCTATTGTTTTCCTTTGCCTTCCAAGTTTTATGATTAAATATATATAATCTTACAAAAACATTTGTGATACAAAGCAAAATTTAACTCATTTAACAAGCTCTGACGTTTTTTGAAATAAATATTTTGTAATTTGTTTTCTAGCTGACTCTACTGACTGAAGAGGAGAAAGCTGTGACAGAGCAATTAAGATCTCACATGGCAGACTTATGAAGACACGGAGTTTTAAAACGGAACTCTAATGGAAAAAAGATCCATTCCAAAGAGATTCAGCAAGATGTTGTATTAATGCTTGGTATCATTAATTCACCAAGGGGTGGGGGGCTGATAAGAAGATTGAGATTTTCCTTGAGTGTCAGAATCATATGAGAGGAAATTGTAAGAACTGTAGATTATCTTATGAATAAAAGCCAAAAGGTAAGGAGATTTAAATGCTGATCCCCACAGTTAATTTTGTGGTTACAAGTAATGAAATCCCCTAATACTATTTTTAATCTGTTTTCTTTTTGTATGATTGGGATAATTTGAGGTGTTTGGGGATTTTGTAAAAGACTATTCAAGTACATTTTCAATCAGTAGTTGAATGGGAAAAATACTGTATATTATAATTACTCAGGTGTTGTTTGTTTTTTGAGACAGGTTCTCACCATGTAGTTCTGGCTAGCCCTGGAGCTCACTAAGGAGTCCAGACTGGCATGAATCCTAGAGAGTACTGGGGGTTAAAGACATACACTACCACACTGGGCATTGTTTCTCTCTCTCTGAGACAAGGTCTTATGTATGCCAGACTGGCCTCAGAATTGGTGTTGCCAAGGATACTCTTACTTTGCTACCTCCCGGCCTGTATAATCTGGCCCCTACACCCGAGTGCTGGGATTCCTAGTCCTAGTGAGTCACCACATCTGGTTTATGTCATACTAGGGATCTACCTAGAGCCTTGTGCATGCCAGGCTAGCACGGTACCAGCCAAGCCACACCCGCAACCCTGTAATCTCTGTTTTGGAAATGCCTGTTACAGATGATAGCATATTTTTGTTGTGCGTCTATGATGTCCAGTATTTCACGAAACCTAACTAATATAATTAGTAGGCTGCTTTGTGAAAACTTGTTTTTCCCTTTCTTCCCATTGCTTGCTAATAATAAATGAGCCATTTTCAAATGCTCTTTTAAACTGTTCATCTAGTATTGCGATAATGTTTACCTTTAGTCTAATTTTGTAGTTGGTCATTCTATATGACTGGTAAAACACTTATTTACTACTATCCATTGTGTGTATGTGCGTGTGTGTGTATGTAATCAATCTCACTATATTTTTGTAGTTCTGGGCTTGAACCTAAGGTGTCGCACATACTTGGGATGCAATTTATTACTGAGTTAATATCCCTAAAACCCTTTTATTTATTTAATTTTTTATTTGCTTATGTTTTGAGACAGAGCCCTACTTTGTCCAGGCTTGTCTAGGGTTCCTTAGTGACCTGCCTACCTCAGTTCTTTAATGTTGGCATTACACGGATGAGAAACCATGCCCGGTTATTTGTTTTTGTTTTGAGACACGATTTTACTATTTAACCCTGGTGGTCTGGAACATGTTATGTAGACCATAAAACTCTTAGATCCAAGGGGGAGGGAAATGGGAGGCTGGGAGGAGGCGGAAACTTGTTTTTTTCCTTTTCTCAATTAAAAAAAAAAACCAAAAACCAAAACAAAAACCTCTTAGATCCTTTGCTTCTACTCTGCGTACTGGGATCAAAGGCAGGCCTTGTTTAATTTTTTAAAAAAGATTTATTTTTATTTTATGTACATGTATATTTTGCCTGCATGTATGTCTGCCTGTTTATGCCTGGTACCCAGGGAGGCCAGAAAAGGGTGTTATAGCCTCTGAAAGTGGCTGTATAAATAGTTGTGAGCTGCCATGTTGGTACTGTGAATTGAACCTGGGTCCTCTGGAAGAACAGCAAGTGCTCTCTCTTAACTACTGAGCCATCTTTTATTTTTTTTATTTTAATTTTTTTTTTTTGGTTTTCGACACAGGGTTTCTCTGTGGTTTTGGAGCCTGTCCTGGAA
>NC_022014.1:63328268-63333649 GCF_000317375.1 Microtus ochrogaster
CTCGAACTCACAGAGATCCGCCTGCCTCTGCCTCCCGAGTGCTGGGATTAAAGGCGTGCGCCACCACCGCCCGGCCCTGAGCCATCTTTTAAAAGACAGTTTCTCTGTGTAGCCTTGGCTGTCCTGGAACTTGTTCTGTAGGCCTTGAACTCACAAAGACCCTCTTGCCTCCTCCTGAGTGCTGCGATTAAAGGCAAGTGCCACCACTGCTCTGGTGCTGTTTTGTTTTTTGGAGACAGGATCTCACTCTCTAGGCCATGCTGGCCTGGAACTGGAGATGATCTTACTTCAGTTGTCCAAGTGCTGCGATTACAGACATGACCTATCATACCTGCTTTAAAATTTGTTACAGGCACAGAAGTCTGCCTGCCTTTGCCTACTGAGTTCTGGGATTGAAGGAGCACAGCCACACCCACCCTGACAGATTACTGTTTTGAAGTAGGTCCCAGCACATGGTGCATGATGACTTGGAACTGACGATCTTCTTACCTTAGGCACCTGTGAATGAGGTGGCTAGCACCACAACCATCCAGCTAAAGAATACACTGAAAGTACATAGAAAATTATTTTAATTCTGTGAGTTCGAGGCCAGCCTGGTCTACAAGAGCTAGTTCCAGGACAGACTCCAAAGCAACCCTGTCTGGAAAAACTAACTAACTAACTAACTAACTAACTAACTAACTAACTAACTAACTAACTAACTAAATAACTAACTAACTAAATAAATAAATAAATAAATAAATAATAAAAATATGGAAATTTCAGGTAAAATTTACACAACAAAATTAATAATTTTAAAGTGTAAACGCGACGTGGCACACCTTTGTACTATCCCAGCACCAAGGAAGTGGAGGCAGAGGTTCAAGGCCAGCATCTGCTGCAAAGCAAGTTCCAGCCACATGAACCCCCTCCCTACATGAGAACAAAAACAAACATGTTAATTGTTCAGCTGTCAACCTGCATCTATTTCCAAGACCATAGTGATTTGAAGTGAAAGCATTTTCAACCTCTGCTTTTCTTAAATTGTGTGTTGATTATTTTGGGTTATGTTCATATGTGTGCATGTGATTTCTCGTTTCTGAGGTGGCCAGAAGAACATGTCTGATGTGGAGCTGGAGTTGCAGGCTAGGAGTGCAATGGTGGAATCAGAAGCTCTGCTTCTCCCCTAGAGCAGCAAGTGCTCTTACCTCTGGGCCATCTGTCTAGAGCCTGCCAATCTTGTCTATGGTTCATTCCTTTTTAGATTATAATCTAGATTGTAGTTTATAAATAACTATGGAAGGAACTCACAAGAAAAATTAAGATTTAAGCATTTGACCTCCTGTTGTCTCACACCCCCTCAATTTCTTCAACCTGACTAGTCTCTTCCGGCAGGAAATTAGAGGCGACAGCCTAGGAAGGAAGTATACAGTTTTTTTTTTAAGTTATTCCCCCTGTAGCAGGAAGAAGAGAGCAGTGGGTGGGATGTGGCTCCAATTGTCTCCCTAAAATGAGAAGCCGACTTGGTAGAGCGCCTGCAATCCTGACACTCAGGAAGCTTCGAGACTATACCATATATCCAGTCCAATATGAACTACAGAGACCTTGTCTCGAAATAAGCCAAAACAAAAGAAACCGCTTGGTCACAATTGGAGCTTTCGAACTGTATTTCCTATGATAAAGGAAACGAAGTCTAAAAAAACCAATAACAAAAAAAAATTCTTAAAGTTTGCGCGCGGAAAACAAACACCCTAACCACGAGTCCAGGGGTTCCTAAAGTGAGCCACAGACCATAGAGATCAGCACAGAGGCTGCGGAGAGCGCAAACATCTCCCAGTTCCTACTACTTGGAGGCGTGGCTTCTAACTGAGGCCCTCCCGCTCACCGGGCGGGTGCGGCCTTTCGGGCGGTAAAACCTGAGACCCGGGTGCGGACGCCTGGCCCGCCGCACCGCCTCCCCGAGCTTGCGAGCTGCACGCCCCGCGGGAGCCCGGGCCCCGCCTCTCCCCCCGCCTCGCCGAATGAGCGTGCGCACCACGCTCTCCCGGCTGCCGCGCCTCTAGCTGCCCTGGTTACCGTTGGTGTTTGCGAATTCCCTGCAGCGCCGGTTTTGCCGCGGACCCAGCCCCGAGCCCGTTCCACACGCGCGCGCCGGCGTCACGTGGGCCGAGGCTCCCACGCGGACGCCGGCCGGCGGCTGAGGCGGCTGGAAGGCGCTGCGGCTACCGCTAGCCCACCGTCTCCGCCCCAGGGCTGGCGCGCGGATAAAAATGGCGAAATGGGGGTTAGCCGGCGGGGAACCTGACGGGATGGGGAACGGAGGTGGCACTGATGTGGAAGCCTGCTGAGGTGGGCGCAGTTGAGCTGGCGACCTCGGGCCGGCGGCTGACAGTGCAGACCACGGAGTCCGGGGGTCGCCGAGGGCCCCGCCGAGCGCCGGAGGCAATGGACGAGCAGAGTGTGGAGGTGAGGGGCGTTGCGGAGCGTGGCGGCTGGGCTCCTCGCCATCGAGGAGCCTTTTCTATCCGGGGCGCCATGCTCTCGCCTTCCCTGTGGGAGGCAGGCTGGCTCTCGGCTTTCTGCTGCCCTCAGGCTGCCAGGTGCTGAAGCTGTTCCGCAGTCAGGTGCTGAGAGTTTGCAGCGCTGCCTTGGCCCGTGTGTTCGTCCCGGCTCGCAGGTTGAGCCTTTCCAGAGCAAAATTGCAAATTCATCGGGAGGACTTGCCCTGCTTTCGCGCCACGACTTGCTCGGAATGATTAAACATTTTCACCCTCAGCGGTACATTTTGTAAGATACGCACACACCTCTCGTACACTACGGTCTTAAAGACTAGTTTCCAGCATTGGTTCTTGTAGAATGACTTCATGGTTGGGATATTTCCATGAGAGCTAGAAGCGTCAAAAAGATTGCTTTTTGGGGGGATACAACTATGCTATGTAGTGATAATTACAATTTGAACCTTTCAGACACTAAAGTACTATGTAATTTTGGCTTTTAAAAAGTAAGGAGGCCGAGCATTGGTGGCGCATATCTTTAATCCCAACTTTCGGAAGGTAGAGGCAGTTGTACGTCTGTGAGTTCAAGGCCTTCTTGGTCCTTGGGGTAGCCAAGGACAACTAAGGCTACACAGAGAAACCCTGTCTGCAGTGTGTGTGTGTGTGTGGGGGGGGGGGAAGGTAACTGACTGAGTGAGCACTGCACTTGAGATTAACCCAATTCACCCAGTGGTTTTCTCAGAGCCATTTAGAGTTCCCATCTCTCAGGTTCCAGCTTGCAGTAATGATTAGAATCATTCATTGCTTTTGTGAAAGCCGTAGAAAGGTTTTGTAAACTTTTCTTGGTTTTTAGGAGAGTTTAATTCTTCTGGGATGGAATAAAAACAAACGTCTTTCTGCAAAAATAAACTTGAAATATACAACAACAGTATTTTTAGTTTTGTTTTTTAATTTTAACTTGTCAGTTACTTTCAAGATATATTCCTCTGAAACTTGCAAAGAAGAATGGTATTGTGGTTTTTTTTCTATTTACAACCTTTTAAAAACTTTCCTGTTTACAATTTTTTTTTTATTGGTAACTAGATGTCAGAAGTGACACTAAAATTTTTAGTGGATGCAGATTCCCGGGCTCACATAATCAGTTGATTACATCAGGACAGAAATTCGGATTCTGAATTAGTTTCTCTTTGGGCCAGAAAACTTTTCCAATAACTAACCTAAATATCTTTCCAAATATGTTTTTCTTTATTTTGAGTGAGCCTTAATGTGCTCATGTGGCAGTCAGGACAGCTGTCAGTTCTCCTACCATGTGGGGCTCCTTGGGCTTGATGGTACAGCCTTTGCTGCTGAGCTACCTTGCCAGCTCCAGTTTATCTTGTAAAAATTTCCTGTTTGGATGTGGTGGTGCATTCCTTTAATCCCTGTCCTTGGGAGGCAGAGGCAAGCAGATCTCTGATTTCTAGGCCAAGATGGTGAGTACAGGGAGTTTTCAGGCCATCCGGAGCTCTGTAGTAGACTATTGTCTCTTAAAAACAAATCCCCATTTGTAATTACAAAAGCCATTCATCTCTTTTGTGAAGTTGCAGAACTAGTAAGTTCTCATTGTGTATTTAGTCATGCAATCTTCCTTTGCTTCTTAATGACACACACAGTTTCTGTACTACCATGTATTTCTACATGCTGTGTAATTGTCATAGTTTACTTAACGTACCCCAGGGAAGATATTTCTACATAAAGTTTATATTTGCATTTCATGTTTTCCTCATTGCGTGTGTGTGTGCGTGTGTGCATGCGCACATGTGTGTTCATCAAGGTGCAGGTGTGTGTGTTTATGATACACATATGGAGGTCAGAGGAGACCCACTGGTGATTACATTCCACCTTTTGTTTGAGGCAGGGTCTCATTGGAACTTCGCCAGTTAGCAAGGCTAGCTGGCAGTAAGCTTCTGGGGATCTGCCTGTCTCTGTCTCCTGTCTTGCCATAGCTGGGATGGCATACACCTACCAGCATCCTGGATTCTTCCTGGATTCTGGGAACGCTAGATTCTTTTGTTTTCAAGGCAGGCTCTTCACTAACTGAGCCGCTTTCTTAGTCCGTATGTTTTCTTAGGAACATCATCAAGCTTATGCTTGTTTTCCAAATATTCTGATTGGCCAAAGTTCTGATGGGGAGTATAGTAAGAGCTGAGAGGCACTATCAGCCCCAAGTGGAAATGCTGGGTGAATTGGTTTCTTTCTCTCTCTTTTCCTTTTTCTTTTTCTTGAGTCAGGGTCTCACTGAGTAGCCCAGGGATGCCTGGAACTCACTATGTATAGTCTCAGACTGGCAGAGATCCTACTGCCACTGCCCCCTGAATGATGGAATTAAAGTTGTGCACCACTATGCCTGACCTTGATTGAAGTCTTTTTATCTTGCTCTTTATGCTTGATTTGGTGTAATCTGAGAACCTTACTGTATCTTTTGTTTCCAGAGCATTGCTGAGGTTTTCCGATGTTTCATTTGTATGGAGAAATTGCGGGATGCTCGGCTGTGTCCTCATTGCTCCAAGCTTTGTTGTTTCAGCTGTATTAGGGTAAGTTGTATTTCTTTTTATGTGCATTCAGTTTTGTTTTTGTTAACTGTTTTGTTTTGTTTTGAGATCTTACAGTTTCTTTTGAGGTCTTTCATTGCAGCTCTGGCTGGCCTGGAATTTACTCTGTAGACCAGGCTGCCTTCAAATTCACAGAGGTCCACCTGCCTCTTTTTCCTTAATGCTGTCCTGTAAGTATTAACCATGACCCTTTTTCTTTTTCTTTTCTTTGTTTCTTTTTGTTTTTTTGCAATTCTTTTTTTTTTGGTTTTTCGAGTCAGGGTTTCTCTGTGGTTTTGGAGCCTGTCCTGGAACTAGCTCTGTAGACCAGGCTGGT
>NC_022014.1:63334064-63334582 GCF_000317375.1 Microtus ochrogaster
GAGCCACCATGTGGTTGCTGGGAATTGAACTCAGGACCTTTGGAAGAGCAGGCAATGCTCTTAACCGCTGAGCCATCTCTCCAGCCCCTCTTTTTCTTTTTTTTTGGCGGGATGTGGGGGTGGTTTCGAGATAGGGTTTTTCTGTGTAACAGCCCTGACTCTCCTGGAACTCAATTTGTAGACCAGGCTGGCTTCGAACTCCCAGCCTCTGCCTCTCAGGTGCTAGGCTTAAAGGCGTGCACCACTACCGCCCAGCTATGTTATTTTTTCAAACTGACCCTTATGTCTTTATGTCTTTTGTTTTGCCTGTCATTCAGACTTGTAATCTTGGACACCAGTGACGTTTTTTTCCCCTCCAAGATAGGGTTTCTTTGTGTGTAGCTCTGGCTGTCCTAGAATTAGCAAACTCACAGAGATCTACTTAGCTCTGTTGGACTCTAGCGTCCAAACACCGAGAAGGAGTCACCCCCAGAGACCATCTCACACACCACAGCCGATGCAAAAGCATGAGGATTTTA
>NC_022014.1:63334852-63348186 GCF_000317375.1 Microtus ochrogaster
GGTCCTTGGTTCCCAGGGGAGGAGGGGAAGCACTATGGCACAGAGGCTGAGAGGATTCAGAATTGTCAAAAATGGCTTCAGGATTGTCTTAAAGTCTTAAAACCTCTGCCTCCCGGCCATAGTGCTTACTTATGTTTTTAGGACTTATTTACATGCCCATAATGTGAATCTTAGAATTAGTTTGCTTTTTACAAACTAAATTTGGTACTACCTTAAACTTCGTGGTTTGTAGTTAGTTATAAAAAAAAATCACTGCGGCTTACTTTTGAGAGTGGAGTGATGGCATTATTATAAAGATTACATCTTCGTGAGTTATAGCTAGCCCTAGAATTTCTTGCTTTCCTAAGGGAGAGTATCCTCTGTACTATTTTGGGATAAATTCTATCCCTTTGAAAATTTGTTCCTATAATGATAATGATGAGTAGTAGATTGCCTGTTATTTCTGTATCTCTAAAATAAATTAGGCACTAGAGAGTTAAACTCATTAAATGTAGTTTATAATGATTAGATATATAAAGTAATGATGTTTTTATAATCAAACTTTAATTATTTTGCCTCCTCAGCGCTGGCTGACAGAACAGAGAGCTCAGTGTCCTCATTGTCGGTGAGTGTTTTGCTGTTTGCATATATGGAAAACGGTAAAAGAGGATGCCCTGGGATGCATAAAGGCAAACTTTCCTTTTCCCTCCATCCCTGCAGTTTCCCACATTTCTTTTCCTTAGGGATAAAGTTGAAGAGAAGACGATGAGTAGATTTAGAAGCAGAAGTGCAGGAACTGTATCCTGACTACATTTTATGTATTGTGCCATGTTTTTTCTTACATAGTGATTGTGTAGCTTAACATTTTTTTTTTCTTTCCAGACAGGAATTCTCTGTATAACTCTCTGGAACTCACTTTGTTGACCAGACTGGCCTCGAACTCACAGAGAACCTCCTGCCTCTGCCTCTCAAGTGCTGGGATTAAAGGCGTGCGCCACCACCACCTGACCTTCTTAACTTTTTAATTTAAACAAAAAATGTAAGACGAGCTTGGTAGCTCAACCTGTGATCCTAGAACTCTGGAGGCAGGAGTTTTGAAATGCATTTGGGGTCAGCTTGAGACCTTATCAACTGGAAAAAGGCGCTTTGAGAAGAAATGGACAGGCATGCTAAGTTTATATGCCGATGGTGGTGTAGATTCTTACATAGCTTTTCTTTTTTCTGTCTTTTTTTTTTTTTTTTTTTTTTTTTTTTTGTAGTTTTGAGACAGGGTCTCTTTGTGTCACTCTGGCTGTCCTCGAACTCAGAGATCCACCTGTCCCTGCATCCTGACTGCAGGGAATAAAGGCGTGAACCACCATCACCAGGCAATTATATACCTTTTCTTAAACCAGACAAATATAGTACTTACTGTTTGTGATTCTCTTGCTTGTCATTTGTTTACTCTTTGGGATGGGTGCCCCAGGCTGACCTTCACCTGTAAGGGTAAACTTGACCTCTTGGCAACCATGTTCTGTAGTGATAGGATTTACAGGAATGTGCTCCATACGTAGCTTTATTTATTTATTTTTACTGATTTTTATTGAGCTCTGCATTTTCTCTGCTCCCTCCCTGCCTCTCACCTCCCCTTCAACTTTCTCTCATGGTCTCCATGCTCCCAATTTACTCAGGAGATCTTATCTTTTTCTACTTCCCATGTAGATTAGATCCATGTATGTCTCTCTTAGGGTCCTCGTTGTCTAGGTTCTCTGGGATTGTGATTTGTAGGCTGTTTTTCTTTGCTTTACATCTAAAAACCACTTATGAGTGAGTACATATGATATTTGTCTTTCTGGGTCTGAAATAACCTCATTCAATATGATGTTTTCTACCTCCATCCATTTGCCTGTAAATTGCAAGATATCATTTTTTTTTCTGCTGTGTAGTACTCCATTGTGTAAATGTACCACATTTTTCTTATCCATTCTTCCATCAAGGGCATTTAGGTTGTTTCCAGGTTCTGGCTATGACAAACAAAGCTGCTATGAACATAGTTGAGCACATATCCTTGTAGCATGATTGAACATCCTTTGGATATATACCTAAAAGTGGTATTACTGGGTCTTGAGGAAGGTTGTTTCCTAATTTTCTGAGAAATCGCCACACTGACATCCAAAGGGATTGTACCAGCTTGCATTCCCACCAGCAGTGCAGAAGTGTTCTCTTTTCCCCACAACCTCTCCAGCACAAGTTGTCATCAGTGTTTTTGATCTTGGCCATTCTTACAGGTTTAAGATGGAATCTCAGAGTTGTTTTGATTTGCATTTCTCTGATGACTAAGGACTTTGAGCATTTCCTTAATTGTCTTTCAGCCATTTTAGATTCCTCTGTTGAGAGTTCTCTGTTTAGGTCTGTACTCCTTTTTTCTATTGGATTATTTGTTCTTTTGATGACCAATTTCTTGAGTTCTTTGTATATTTTAGAGATCAGACCTGTCTGATGTGGGGTTGGTGAAGATCTTTTCCCATTTTGTAGGCTGTCATTTTGTCTTGTTGACCATGCCCTTTGCTTTACAGAAGCTTTTCAGTTTCAGGAGGTCCCATTTATTAATTGTTTCTCTCAGTGTCTGTGCTGCTGGGGGTTATATTTAGGAAGTGGTCTCCTGTGCGAATGTGTTCAAGTGTACTTCCCACTTTCTCTTTATGAGATTCAGTGTGGCTGGCTTTATGTTGAGGTCTTTGATCCATTTGGACAGGAGTTTTGTGCGTGGTGATAGATATGGATATATGGATCTATTTTCATTCTTCTACATGTTGATAACCAGTTATGCCAGCACCATTTGTTGAATATGCTTTCTTTTTTCCATTTGATAGTTTTTGCTTCTTTTTCAAAAATCAGGTATTCGAACATACCTAGGTTCTCCCCCCCCCCCCCCCCGAGAGAGGGTTTCTCTGTGGTTTTGGAGCCTGTCCTGGAACTAGCTCTTGTAGACCAGGCTGGTCTTGAACTCACAGAGATCTGCCTGCCTCTGCCTCCTGAGTGCTGGGATTAAAGGCGTGCGCCACCACCGCCCGGCTCATACCTTGGTTTATAATCGAGTTTTCCCCCTCCTAAAATCACCATGTCACTGATGGTGTGTGTGTAAGTCATTTAAATGTGTTTGATAACTCTTTATAAGATGATGTTCATATTGAGAGACATTTAGCGCATTTCTGTTTCTAAGTATTTAGGCAACAGTGCCATATTAGTTTATGCGAAGAGCACTATAAACTAGAATTTGCTGTAGTGATTGTACTCTATATATACATTCCAGTGTGACCACCAGCTACATGTGCCGATGGAGGGCTTCAGTTGTGTCTAATGGGATTCGGGACATTTTATTTTTTTATTGAGACAGTCTTGCTATGTAGCCCAGGTTAGCTTTGAACTCTTCCTCTTGCCTCAGATTCCTGAGTGTTGTCATATTAGGCTTTTTTTTTTTTTGTTTATATTTTGGTTTGGTGTTTGAGAGAAGGTTTCTTGTATAACAGCCCTGGCTGTTCTGGAACTCTCTCTGTAGACAGGGCTGGCTTCAAATTTAGAGATCTGCTTGCCTCTGCTCTCCAAGTGCTGGGATTAAAGGTGTATACCACCAGTAACTGGCCCACCTCTTTTTTTTTTGTTGTTTTTTTTAAATGAAATACCCACATTTGACCAGTTATTGCCATTAATTTCTTATTGTTTTGTTCTATGGCTTGAGTTCAGGAAGTAACTCATACTAATAGCATTTATCTGCTGCTCCTGAACTGTATTCCAGGCCCATTTTGTACAGTCCAATTTAGCCTAAGTAATTAAAAAGTTATAATTTAAATTATCATTGTATTTGTTTGGTTGGTGCATGTTGTGTGTGTGTGATGTATGAATATGAGAAAAATGAATTACAAAGCATAGTTTTCATTGCCTCTTTGCTTTTTTGATACAGAACCTCCCTGTGTAGCCCAAGTTACACATTTTTCCACATTTTTTATATGTATTATTATTATATAATGTAATATATACATTATATAAATATATATTTATATTACTATTGTATTTATATTAAATAATAACTTATTATTTCACCCAAATGGGCCTTAAACTCTTCAGTTCTATATCCTTAGTGTTAAGATTACAGATGTGCTTTTCCATACTTGGCTTTTCTTACTGTTTTAATAATATTGTGGTCTCTTTTGAGGAATACTTATTTTAGAAAAATCTTGCATGTCTGAGCTAGAACATACATGTGTATGGATTTTCTTTTCAGTGCTCCACTTCAGCTACGGGAACTAGTGAATTGTCGCTGGGCAGAAGAAGTGACACAGCAGCTTGATACTCTTCAACTGTGCAGTCTTACCAAGCATGAAGAAAACGAGGACAAGTATGTGATTGGTCTTTTGTTCAGTAGTTAATACGTTAGGCCATGTGCTGTTTTCTAGACAGAAGTTTCTGTCTTACCCCCTCTCACAGCCATTCAGTTTCAAAGAAACACACAGAGGCTTAAATTAATTATAAACTGACCTATTAGCTCAGGCTTATTATTAACTAGCTCTTACAACTTAACCCATAATTCTTATTTATGTATAACCACATGGATTGGTACTTTTCTCAGCAAGGCATTCTTATCTTGCTTCCTCTGCATCTGGTTGGTGACTGCATCTGTGCTTTTCCTTTTCCCAGAATTCTGTTAGTCTTGTCATCCTTTCCATACTTCCTGCCTGGCTAATAGCCAGTCAGTGTATTATTAAACTAACACAAGTGATCAATCTTTACAGTGTACAAGATAATTATCTGTATACAGCAGCTTTATTGACACTTTATGTATCTGTATGCATACGTTTAAATGATTGACTTGTGTGTGTACCTTGTGTTTGTACTGGGAATTAAATCTAGGGTCACATGCATGTAAAAGTGCTCCCTGACTTGAAGGTCTAGTGATACTGTTTTGATAATTTTCTTTTATCTATAACTGAGAAAGTTAATGTTAACCTTTTAAATTCTTTCATTTGTTTTATCTAAAGTTTTTCTTTATATATTGCTTCTATATTTCATGACCACTCACTCATAGAGGAGCACAAAGTACTGTGTTATGTTAGTTGATACAAAGGCAAATATAGATGATTTCTGTTTAACTGATTAACGGGAACACAGTAATATACAATGGTATGGTCTTGTTAGAAAGTACAGTGAGGGGCTGGAGAGATGACTCAGTGGTTAAGGGCACTGCCTGTTCTTTCAAAGGTCCTGAGTTCAATTCCCAGCAACCACATGGTGGCTTAAAACCATCTGTAATGAGATCTGTTGCCCTCTTCTGACCTGCAGGCATACATGTAGGCAGAAACTGTATATATAATAAATAAATAGATGTTTTTAAAAAAGGAAGTATAGTGGACGCAAATTTTGGATAAAAAAAGAATGAGGCATTATATTGCATGTTACAGATATCAGTCATATCTGTATTAGGGTTATTAGAAACAGATCAAAAGTAGAAAGTTAGAGATTTCAGGAATGTTAAATTTTAAAAGATAACTATACATAGTATGTTAAATTTAGCATTGTTATTACTACTATTATATAGAAATAAAAGCATGGGGGCTAGAGAATTGAATCAGTCGGGAAGAGTGTGTATACTGAACTTGCAGAGGACCTAAGTTGGAGTTCATGTTATGTGGCGCATAAATCCCCGTAACACCAGTTCTAAGGGAATCCAATGCCTCTCTTCCATGGGCACCTGCAATTAACATACCCACAAACAGATACATATGCACATAATTTAAAGTAATAAAAAACAATCTTTTTTTTTATTTTTAAAGAAGAAGCAAAGGAAGTAACCACAGAAATGGGAGGAGACTAAACTGGATTGTTCTTGGTTTTGTGCGTGCGTACGTGTATGTATGTGTGTGTGCGTGTGCAAGCGCCAGCTTTTGCTTTGTATCCCAGATTGACCTTGAAATCACTTTGTAGTTTAGCCTTTTTTCTGCTTCAGTCTCTCTATACTGTACTCTCCGGTATAGAAATTACAGGTTTGTGCCACTTTGCTCAGTTGATGCTGAGCAAGTCCATAATTTTATATAAAACTGAGTATTATTCTACTACTGTTCTAGATAAACTACACTTTTTTTTCTTTTTTTGTTTTTTGAGACAGTTTCTCTTTGTGGCTGTCTGGGACCTCACAGAGCTCTGCCTGCCTCTACCTCCTGAGTGCTGGGATTAGAGGCATGCACCACCATGCCTGGCTTGCTAAATTGAACTCTTAAGGGTGTTTATTTTAGCATTATGGTGCTCATACCAAAAAGAGTAATTTAAGTATAATAACACATCTCATCAGTGACCTCTTGAATATTTTTCCCTGTAGGTTGATGAGATATCACTGTTTGGAAAAGTCTTTTTTTGTTGGGCTTTTACTTTTTTTCATTAGTGCCTCTCATAAAAGGAATAAATGTCCTACAGTTTCCTAATCTGACAATCTTTTGTTTTGTTTTGTTTTAATTTTAAGCCTTAGCTTCCCATGTGTATTACAGATCTTGGGTTATTTTATATATCATGTAAAGTAAGTATCTATATTAATATGGTAGGTGACTGGGTAGTTTTAGAGGCAGGAAATCCAAGATCAAGGTGCATGATGAAAGGCTGGTTTCTGGTGAAGCTTCTGTCCTTGACTTGTACATGGCTGCCTTCTTACTGAGTCACTTTGAAGGTTAAGACCTCATCGTAAGAATTTTGGGGAGAGCACAGTTATGTCTGTCACAGAATTGAACTTCGTTGTTTTGTATGTGAACATCTGTATTAAGGGAAAGTTTCAAATTCATTTCTCATGATGAACTTGTATTGACATTGTGTAGTCGGTATGTCTTGTTGTAGACAGAAGTTTCCATCTCCCCTGGTCCCACAGCAGTTCAGTTCCAAAGAAACAAAGAGATGCTTATATTAATTATAAACTGGCCTGTTAGCTTTTAGGCTTATTGTTAACTAACTAGCTCTTACAACTTAAATTAACCCATAATTCTTGTCTATGTTTAGCCACATGGCTTGGTACCTTTTATCAGTGAGGCATTCTTATCTTGCTTCCTATGAGTTTGGCTGGTGACTGTGACTCGGCCTTTCCTCTTCCCGAATTCTCTTAGTCTGGTTGCCATGCCTATACTTCCTGCCTGCTACTGTCCAATCAGCATTTTATTAAACCAATACTACCGACAAATCTTTACAGTGTACAGGAACATTATCCCATAACAAGGTGTTTGAAAAGTACTTGTACATATATATGCATTTGCTTTTGTCAAAAGATTAAGTCTTTATTAAGCAGTAATGGAATAGCATTTTTTGTATATAGTGATAAAAGGAAGTGGTGTATGTATTTTATTTAGAAATAAATCTGCAATTTGCTTGTTTAAGGTTTAGATTAATGAAAAAAGTACTTAAACAATTTTGTCCATGTGTAATTTAACCTAATTATTAGAAGCTGTTGAATGCATTTTACCTTTTTTATGATGCTTTATCATTTCAAATTGAGAGATCTATTTGCTTTAGCTTAGAAGTTTCTTGAAAATTATATTTCAGTTTTAACTTTTCTTTTTATATTGTATAGATGTGAAAATCACCATGAAAAACTCAGTGTATTTTGCTGGACTTGTAAGAAGTGTATCTGCCATCAGTGTGCACTTTGGGGAGGAATGGTGAGCAGAACAAATTCAGTATATACCCTTTGGTTTAGATACTAGAAGGCATTGGTATAACTAGTTGATTAGGTGGAATAAAGCATCATTTTACTTTGTTGGGTGAAAAATGTTTCTGTCTTATGCATTTTAGAGGTATTGTACCTTCTGCTGTTCCTGAAGACGCTTTTTGGTCAGGAGTGTAGATATAGGATGGATACTGCTTTCATAGCTTAATGTCCATAAAATATATGTTCACATTTAACTTTTATTTTTCTCCTTCCCTCTTTCCTCCTTCCTTTTTCTGTGATGTTGGGACCCAGACCTTATGCTTGCTGGGTCAGTGCCATGTCAGTAAGTTACATCCTCAGGCCAGGACCAGTGTCGTTGATTTGGGTACTGGTCAGTTGATCTTTACACTTTAGATGCTTCTGAAGTAATGTGAGTGCAAATAGCTATATTATCTAACATTTTTTTTTTTTAGTTTCTTTTTCTAATCTTGTTCAGAGGCCCTCACTGTTCCAGGGTTGTTGCCTCCTCCCACCATCCAGAGGTGGGACTACCAGCATGCAATCTTCTCCTTGGCCTAAAAGATGTTTGATTTTTTTTTTTTTTTTTTTTTTTTTTGAGACTGGATCTCACTATGTAGGATAGACTAGCCTTAAACTTCAAGGTTTTCTGCTTCAGCGTCCCTAGTCCTGAGATATAGTTATATGGTGTCTGACTAAAATATTATTTATTTTTTATTTTTATTGAGCTCTACATTTATCTCTGCTCCCTTCCCTGCTTCTCCCCGCCCCTTCAACCCTCTCCCAAGGTCCCCATGCTCCCAATTTACTAAGGAGATCTTGTCTTTTTTTACTTCCCATGTAGATTAGATCCATGTAAGTCTCTCTTAGGGTCCTCATTGTTGTCTAGGTTCTCTGGGATTGTGATTTGTGGGCTGATTTTTTTGCTTTTTGTCTAAAAACCACTTATGAATGTGTACATGTGATAATTGTCTTTCTGTGTCTAGGTTACCTCACTCCATATGATGTTTTCTAGCTCCATCCATTTGCCTGCAAAATTCAAGATGTTATTTTGGCTAAAAGATTTTTAAGCCAAGCTACCTTTATCAAGTCTGAAGTATTCATAGTAGCCTTTCTAGAAGCAGCTTTTGCTTACTATCTGTGTTCCATTACTTAATAGTCAATTAAGTCATTTGTATTTAGTACAACAGCATAAATAGGTTGAGATTGAATACAGTAAGAGTTTTTGTTTTGTCCATGTTGGAGATTCAGAACCCCCCATGTGCTATAAAAAAATGTTCTATCACTTGCCTCTAACCCTAGACTAAAACAATAGATTCTTAGTTTATCTACATTAGTTATTTCCTAACTCATGTTAATTATGAGACTTGATCATTCTGTGGCTATTAGGCTGTGTGTTTTACAGAGAATATGGCAGGCTGAGCTGGTTGAGTAGTGCTCAGTCAGAGAGCTTTGTCTGAGTTTGAATTCTTATGTACTGACTGGAAAAAATTTAAGTACCACAATTTGTTGTCTAAGCTAGTTTTATAAGAGGCTCAAGAGACATCCTCAGAATCAACATTTAAAAATATCCATATCAGGGGCTGGAGAGATGCTCAGAGGTTAAGAACACTGGCTGCTCTTCCAGGGGTCCTGAGTTCAGTTCCCCAGAAACTACATGTTGGCTCACAGCCATCTACAGTGAGATCTTGTGTCCTCTTCTGGCACTCAGGATAAATATGTAATAAATAAATAAATAAATATTTAAAAAAAATCCACATCAGCTGGGAATGGTGGCAAATGCCTTTAATCCCAGAATTCAGGAGGCAAAGATAGGTGCATCTCTGAATTCAAGGCCAGCCTGGTCTACAGAGAGAGTTCCAGGACAGCCAGGGCTACACAGAGTCGTGGGATCTGCAAGGTTACTCAGCAGATCAGTTGTCATTTAGAAAGCCAACCCAACGAAGATTTACACATCTGATGGACATTGAATTCACGTAGGCATGGCCCATGAAAAATACTGCCTTTTGAATAGCTGGCTGTCTCTAACTGTAGATTCTTTTGTTTGGTAACATGCTCCCCTGCAGTGTATTCTGCACACGTCTTGCACAATATTCCTGTGTTTTGTTAGTAGGATGATTTTTTCCCCCAAAACTATAGTTAATGCAAATAAAATAAGACAGTCAAACCTTTTGTCCCACACTGCAGTAAAAAAAAAAACCTTAGAAACCTGTTCTCTATAATTAATTCCATGACAGGACGAATTGGCCAGGCAGAAGTCCTTGTGGAGAGGGTAATTCAGGTGTCTGGCCTTGCTAGATATAAGTCCTTCAGAGATTTATAGTGAATTAGGGCGGTATTGCAGGTGCTTGTCCTTGTTATATCATAGTCCCTCAAGAAATCAATAGCACCTAAATGATTAATCAAGTCCAGATATTATTTATTAATCACACTTAAAAAATATAAAATAGTACACATATTCTTTGCCTCTTCCTTAGGTCTCTTCATTGGTTTAGTTCCTTCCCTTTTTAGCCTTTGTAGAGGCCCTTTAAGAGGTGGCTGAGAGTTCCTCACGGCTGAAGCTGTGGTTAGCTACAAAGCAGCTGATTAAGTTTTGCTACATATCTTCAAAGAATACCTGTGTCCCTGAGAATTTTTCTTGTAGTTTTTTTTTCATTCTTAACAAGTTGTTAATGAATGGGTATGCGCACATGTGCGAGAATTAGAGTTGGAATAGGAGTTAAGATAGAGAATTGGAGCTAAGAAATTAAAGCAGAACTATAAAGAGACATGACTGGAGCTGCAAACATGTGAGTCTTCCCTCAGGTTAGAGCTATCCTAAGATCCCTTTCGTTACTCCGAGGCAACCTAACCGAACCCTGGGAGGAAGTCAGCAGAACTGTGTTCTGCTGTCTTTCGATAACAAAGAAACTTTCCTCTTGAAAGGAAAAAAAAATCCGCAGTTCATCAGTTTAGAACACTTGTTGCTCTTGCAGAGGACTGGTTTCAATTCCCAGTCCTACATGATGGCTTATAAGCATCCATAACTCCATCTAAATAACCATCTATAACTCCAGTTCCAGGGCATCTTCTGATCTCTGTGGGGTACCAGGCGTACATGTAGTATACATACATAGACATTCAGGTAAAACCTTCATACATATAAAATAAATCCAAAACAAAACAAAAAAATTTCACATTTTTTTCTTGGAGACCATGGTGGGATGCTTTTGCTAAACAAAATACCCCTGACAGGGTTTTCTGTGGTGGGCTGTCCTAGAACTCTTTGTAGACCAGGCTAGCCTTGAACTCAGAGATTCATCTGTCTTTGTCCTCCACGTGGTGGGATTAAAGATATGTTTTGCCATGACTGACTCCATTATTTTTTTAATGTCTAGTATTTAGATTTTTGATGGATTTACTACATTTTTCTAGGTAATTTTTTGGGAGCACTTGCTTATGTTAAGAAAATGGTGATATAAAAAGATGAAATTCATTTGAAAATATTTACCAGTTTGATTGTTGTCCGTAGCATGCTAGAGAGAAATGTAAATGTAGCTGGAGTGCATGAAACCTCCTCACACTGCTCATATTGACTTCTGTAGCATGGTGGACACACGTTTAAACCTTTGGCAGAAATTTATGAACAGCATGTCACTAAGGTGAATGAAGAGGTAGCCAAACTTCGTCGACGTCTCATGGAACTGATCAGCTTAGTTCAAGAAGTGGTAAGATTACTTTTACATGAGAATAATAACCTTTTTTGATTCTATAATATATATTATTTATATGTTGAAAGTCATATAGCTTATATGTTATATGAGAGTCATATAACTTATATGTCAAGATTTTCAAAGTTCAAAGATTTGATGGGACAATAAACCTCAAATCTTAGTCAGCTTCAAACAGTAGAATTTATACCCATCGCTCTGGCATATAGGGATCAGTTGGAACCATAGAATTGCCTTTTATTTCTTTCTTTCAAGGTCGAATGTATTCTTTCTTATTATTGTGTGTATGTGTAACTCTGTGGGTGTACTTTTGCTATGGTGCACATATGGAGGTCAGAGGACAATTTTGTGGATTCTGGGGAGTGAACTTAGGTTGTCAGGATTGCATAGCAACTCCCTTAAGGTTCTGAGCCAATTCTCTAACCCAGGAATTGTTCTTTATAGATAGAAAATCAGTAGCAAATTAGAAAAATCTACTTATTAGAGGGTAAATTGACGCCGAAGTAGTGCTATTATCGACACTGTTTGTTGGGGTAGTGGTGCATGCGAAGGCCTGAAGTCATCCTCAGGTGTCATTCCTCAGGAGACATCTACTTAGTATTTTGAGACAGGGTCTCTTGGTGTGAATCTGTGGTCAACAATTAGGTGAGGCTGGTGGGCCAGCAAACTTTAGAGACCCCCCTCCCCTTCTTTGCCTCTACAGCACTGACTTTTGAATGTGGATGCTGTTGGTCAAACTTAGGTTTACATACTCATATAGCAAGCACTTCATTAACTGAGCCATCTGTCCAGCCCCAGTATTGACTTCGTAATCATTCAGTATTTAAATCCCCAGCTTTTGGGAGGATTCTGCTTCCAGTGAGTGAAGTATTTTAAAACATTTATTTAAAAGAATAAATTTATTTTTTGTTTTATGTGTATGAATGTTTTGCCTTTGTGTATGAATGTGTACCATGTGCATGCCTGGTGCCCTTGGAGTTCAGAAGTAGGCTTTGGATTTTTTGGAAGTAGAGTTACAGTTGGTTATGAGCCACCATGGCTCATTTTGTGTGTGTGTGTGTGTACGTACGTAACGTACGTATGCCTACTATGACCTGTGTTCGGAAGTCAGAGGACATCTTGAAGGAATTGGTTTTTTTCTCTACTACATAGATTCTAGGGATTGTGTTCAGGTTGTCAGGGTGGGTGACAGTCATCTTCACCTCCCAGGTCAACTTTCTGACCCCAAATTTACGGATTTTTTTATAAAAGCAGTTTTACCTGTGCAGTACAATTAAAATTTTGGTTATGAATTTTTAAAAAGTAATTAATGGATTTTGGTTATGAATTTTTAAAAAGTAATTAATGGATTTTAAGAGTAATCACAGTGTTTGCATTATGTTCTTGTTTGTCTTCCAGGAAAGAAACGTAGAAGCTGTAAGAAATGCAAAGGACGAGCGTGTTCGGGAGATTAGGAATGCAGTGGAGATGATGATTGCACGATTAGATACGCAGCTGAAGAATAAGCTCATAACACTCATGGGTGAGTGTGTTTTAGTCTGCTGGAGACCGTGGTACCCTGACCTTGTTTGTGCTCAGTCTTTAAGGAGTGAATTGATGAGTTGTTAGGACTAAAAGGAATCTTAAGATTATAGGCAACTCCATGCTGTATAATCTGGACTACAAATCTGACTTTTATTGAGAAATTATCAAAAACTTTTTTACAGCCACTATGAAAATCCTAAATAGTCTGTGAACCTCAGTGAACAGGTAGCTTTTTTTCTTCTATAACTAAGAAAAAAAATTCACTATCAGTGTCTCTTTTGTTTTATTCTGTCTTCATTAAAAGTGAAATACTGCTGGGTGGTGTTGGTGCAGCACTTGGGAGGCAGAGGCAGGTGGATATCTGTGAGTTCGAGGCCAGCCTGGTCTACAAGAGCTAGTTGCCAGGACATTCTCCAAAGCTACAGAGAAACCCTGTCTCAAAAAAA
>NC_022014.1:63348286-63349446 GCF_000317375.1 Microtus ochrogaster
ACCTCAGTGAACAGGTAGCTTTTTTTCTTCTATAACTAAGAAAAAAAATTCACTATCAGTGTCTCTTTTGTTTTATTCTGTCTTCATTAAAAGTGCTTTCTCTTCTCTTGGGAAGCCCCCAGCACTCAGGAGGCAGAGGCAGGCAGATCTCTATAAGTTCGAGGCCAGCCTGGTCTACAAGAGCTAGTTGCCAGGACATTCTCCAAAGCTACAGAGAAACCCTGTCTCAAAAAAAAAAAAAAAAGGAAAGTGAAATACTAGGCTGGGAGGTAGAGGCAGGTGAATCTCTGTGAGCTCAAGGTCTACATAGTGAGTTCTGTGATAGCCAGAGCTACACAGAGAGACCCTATCTTGGGGAAAGAAAGAGTGAAATGCTGATGTTTGTAAATATGAGCCATCTTAGCTTTTTCTGAGAGTTTTAAATTCAAGGTATTTGATTTTAAGTAGGTCTTACCTTAAATCTAAATTATATTTAATCATATTGCTTACTGTTTGGGTTCTTCAAAGGTTTCTTCATTCTTCTTTCTTTTTTTTGTTATGTAAATTAACCCATTTATTATTTATTTGGCAGTGCACTATTGTAGTTAGTAGGTTTGTGTATCAAATGGTAGCACTTTTACTGGTCCTTCAGTTCCTTCAGTCTTCTGATGGCAGACTTCACTGTGACGGCAGAAGTCGTGTTGTAGGTCCAGGCCCCGCCAGCCACTGTCTTCATGCAGGAGCCACAGTGCCAGATGCCAACGGCTCGTCTCTTCATCTTGGTCTTGCCACAGAGGGAGCACGTGTACTTGGCGTGCTGGCTGATTTCAATTTTCTTCACCATTTTCCGGAGGGAGGCACCATAGCGGGTCCTGTATTTCCCGACGATCCCGACCTTGGTGCGTTTAGCCATGTCGCCGGAACCTAAGCCAAGCACGGAGAGCTCATTCTTTCTTGTTTTTTTTTCTTTTTTTTTTTGATTATTGTTGGTTTCTTCATTTATCTTTTTAAAGATAGGCTCTCACTGTGTAGCCTCAACCAATCTGTCTTAGAACTGGCTTAAACTGTAATCTTAAATTATGCAGTGTTTTACTGATACTACTAGCTTTATAATTTTCATTATGGCTCAAAATGATATATATAATCCTTAATAAGGTATGACAATATTTTTTTTTTTTTTT
>NC_022014.1:63349603-63351353 GCF_000317375.1 Microtus ochrogaster
AGTGCTGGGATTAAAGGCGTGCGCCACCACCGCCCGGCGGAATGACAATATTTTATGCTCTGTTTTTTCCCAGGGTTTTCACTGTATCTTTCAGTTTGGGTATTCATGCATTAGTTCATGGATGTTTTCATATTATTAATTTATACAATTTGACTTCAGGTTGTTTTTTATTTTTTCAAATGTGGTAGTTTTAAAATATTTTGTTTAGGCTGGGCATGGTGGTGCATATCTTTATTTCCCAGAACTTGGGAGGCAGAGGCAGGCAGATTTCTTGAGTTTGAGGCCAGCCTGGTCTACAAAGCAAGTTCCAGAATAGGCTCTAAAGTTACACAGAGAAACCCTATCTCGAAAAAGCAAAGGTAAAAAGAACTAGAAGGGCATAACCAACTCTACATACATAGTAATCCTCAGAACAAACACCCACACATTACACACGCACACAACCCTCCACACCCCACCCACTCCCACCCCCCACAATTAAAAAAAGATTCCTGCCAGGCAGTGGTGTCACGTACCTTTGATCCCAGCACTCAGGAGGCAGAGGCAGGAAGATCTCGGTGAGTCCAAGAACAGGTAGAACTACACAGAGAAAAACCTGTTTTGTCACCATGCCCTCCCCAAAAAGAAAAGACTCCTATTGTTTAACAAGATGGCTCAGCCAGTAAAGGCCCCGACTGTCAGTCCTGATGATCTCAGTTCAGTTTGCACAGCCCACTCGGTGGAAGGAGAGAACTGACTCCCAAAGTTGCCTCTGACTGCTATACACATGCTGTGGCATGAATGGCCCTTACCTCCCACAATCAAAAAAATTTTAAATTTACCTCAGTTTTTTCTTGGAGACAAGGTCTTACTAGTTTCTGGCTGTTCTGGAATTCACTATGAAGATCAGGCTGGCTTCAAACTCAGAGATGAGATCCACTTCTCCCTGTCTCCTGAGTGCTAGGATTAAAAGCACCACTATGCATGTTTGGTTAAAAAAAATAATAATATTAAGGCAAATAAGCCACTTAAAGTATTTTTGACTTTTAATATGATTTTGAATAATTACCATATGCATGCTTGTAGCATTGCCTTTTGTTTATAAGTTTTCCTCTTTAATCAACTAAAAATCAAGTATATCAGCAGTTTAGGTTTTTAAAATTTAGTTAAGAAATATATGTGTGTATTTGTGGCATATGCATGTGTGTGTAAACACAGAACTTTGTGTGTGCACATGTGGTGGATAAAGGTTAAAGTTTGGGGTATCCTTCCCAACCCCTTTTTACTATTTTTAACTTTTTAAAGAAGATTTATTTATTTTTAATTTTGTGTGGATATTTGTACATGTTAATGCCGGTGCCCAAAGAATCCAGAAGAGGGCATTTGATTACCCCCACCCGGAGCTGGAGTTGCTAGTTATGAACTGCCCTGACAAGTGTGTTAGGAACCAACCTTGGTCCTCTCCAAGAGCAGCACATACTCTTAACCATTGAGCTCTTTCTCCAGTTTCTCCACCTTACTGTTTTGGGACTGTATTTATATCCATCAGTGAGCCTGGGATGCTGTTTTGGGTGTCCTGACTGATCACTGAGTTCCCAGGGATCTCCTTGTTCCCTTCACCCTCCAGTCCTGGAGTTACAGGCACATACTGCTGTCTTTGCCAGGTCCTAATGCTCCTGGAGCTAGTACTTTACTCATTGAGCCAGCTCTAAGGTCTCTTGATGTCATAATTGAACAAATTCTTGAATTAGGGTTCTTTTTTTTTTTTTTT
>NC_022014.1:63352438-63353887 GCF_000317375.1 Microtus ochrogaster
TGTGTATGTATGTGTGTGTGTGTGTGTATGTATGTGTGTGTGTGTGTATGTATGTGTGTGTGTGTGTGTGTATGTATGTGTGTATCCTTGGCTATCTTGGAACTTAATCTGTAGATCAAGCTGGCCTCAAACCTGCCTCTGCCTCCTGAGTTCTGGGATCAAAGGTGTGTACTACCAGCTGATGACCTTGAATTCTCGATCCTTTTGTCTCCATCTCCTGAGTGCTTCTGAAATTAAAAATTTCCCCATACCAGGTTTACACCCAGATGAGCATTAACCTAAAGTTTTGTGTATGCCAGGCAAGCGTTCTGCCAAACTTTAGCCCCAGCCCTGTAAACTTTTAAGATAAATTTTGTAGTCCTAAATTGAATTTTGCCTAAAAATAGGGTTACCTTTAATGTTCTTTTTCACAGCTACCCTTTAAAAATAATATATTTTGCGGGGTGGTGGTGGTGGTGGTGGTGCACACCTTTAATCCTAGCACTTGGGAGACAGAGGCAGGTGGATCTCTGTGAGTTCAAGGCCAGCCTGGTCTATAGATTTGAGTTCCAGGACAGCTGGGGCTCCACAGAGATATCCTTTCTCAAAAACTAAAAGACAATTATATTCAGCCTCTTAAGCTCTAGGAAAGTTATTGGGGTAAGTAATGAAGTTTTGCTCAGTTGCAGTGGATCTCTTTTAACTGAGTATGTTCATAGGATACTATCTCCTTAAGTCTGTAGTCAACCTGAATGTTGTTTTTTGCTCCTTTAAACAGGTCAGAAGACATCTCTTACTCAAGAAACAGAGCTGTTGGAATCTTTACTTCAGGAGGTAGAGCATCAGGTGATGAAATACATTTGTTTATGTGCTGCTGAGTGAGCATTAAATATTAAATAGAATGAAATAAATAGTCTTTGCTGAGCATGGATTATACAACTGTAATCTCTGGGAGGCTGAGATAAAAGGACCATGAGTTTGATTCCAGCCTATACTATATATAACTTGAGGCCATCCTAGGCACAAAGTAAGTACCTAGACTTCATCTCAAAAAATAATATATATTTATCTTTTCTTTATTCCTATTCTGTCTATCTCCCTATCTACTTATGTATGTATTCATCAATCTATCTTCATTTGTTGATTCATTGATATCATACTGTGGCTTAAGATGGCCTCAGAGTTTTGGCACATCTGCCTTTGTTTCTGAGGGATTTGATCACAAGGGATGGTGAACTGAATGAGATGTCTCATATCGTTAGGCATTTGAATTAGTCCATGGTTGGTAGTGCTGTTTGGGGAGGCTTAGGAGGTGTGTCCTTACTGGATTAAGTGTATGACTTATGGTGGACTTTGAAGTTTATTTTATTTAAAATATTTATTTATTTATTTTGTATATGATATTCTATCTGTGTGTATGCCTACAGGCCAGTAGAAGGCACCAGACCTCATTACAGATGGTTGTGAGCC
>NC_022014.1:63354312-63354765 GCF_000317375.1 Microtus ochrogaster
GCCTGGTTTATAGAACCCTGTCTTGGGAAAAAAAAAAAAAATCCCCCAAACCTTTTGCTGGAGTAATGGGAAAAGAGGAGATAGAAACTATGGCATCAAAAGATTGTGTGCTGTAGTGGAATTTTTTTTTTTTTTATAGAGAAGGTATTACCTGATTGTTAAGCTTTCTAGATAAGGTTTATAATATGTCAAAATAGGAAAATAGAAGTTTTTTTTGTTTGTTTGTTTTTTAAAGACTTGGAACTTTCTGTGTACACCATACTGGCTCCAAACTCTCAGATATCTGCTTGCCTCTGCCTCCTGAATGCTGGGAATTAAAAGTATGTACCACTACCATGTCTGACTAGAATTGCTTTTTGTTGGGAATAGCCCACAGACATTTGCAAATTTACAAAAGGTAAAATTTTTCCATATGACTTAAATGATAGCTTTAAGATAGATGATTATTAGACT
>NC_022014.1:63355135-63360701 GCF_000317375.1 Microtus ochrogaster
AGCAGGCAATGCTCTTAACCTCTGAGCCATCTCTCCAGCCTCAGATTTGAAAAATATTTTAAATACATGTGTGGGTATATGCATGTGAGTGCTGGTGCCTGTGGAGGCCAGAAGGGAGCGTCAGATCCCCTGCTGTATTTATAGGTGGTTGTGAGCCACCCAGTGCGGGTGCTGAGAACTTTACTTTGTACTTCTGCAAGAGCAGTCTGCACTTTTTAACTGTTGAGATGACTCTCCAGCCCCATTTTAGATGTTTTGGATATACCAGTGAACAAAATGGCAAAAATTCTTGCCTCATCAAGTTTATTGGGGTCAGTTAAGCATAGCAGAGTAAGTAAAACATATCTCATAAATACTGTTACATTCACTTGTCTCAAATTTGTTTTTTTCTAATGCTTGTGTTTTAAAGGTGTGTGTGTGTGTGTGTGTGTGTATGTATGTGTATATTTGATTGTTCACATGGTTCTGATAGTTGAACTTGGGTAAGAGTGGTAAGCACTTCTACTAGTGAGCCACCTCACTGACCTAGATAGAAATGCTTGTGTTTTTCTGTGTACCTGTTATGCAGCTGCCCCCCAGGGGTCTCTTTAATGGAAATTTTCTTCTTTTCTTGTGTTGAATCTTTATTTCTTGGTTTCTGTGGCTGCTATAGACTTGGTTTATTCATTTGCTTTGGTTTTGCACTTCCAGTAGCTTCCCAGGATAGCTAATCAGAATGAACCTTTTATTGCATGTCTGAAAACATTTTTATTTTGTCGTTATACTTGATTGACAGTTTGGCTAGTATTTAGTATTTCTTCTCAGTACTCTCATTCTTGTTAGTTTGTTTGAGATAGGGTCTTGATACATACCTAAGCCCATGGTATCCTGGAACTTGCCGTATAGCACAGAAGGCTCTCCCTCTCATGATCCCCTTGTAATTTCTATTTGCCTGTGATTGATGGTGTTGAGAATATTTTCTTATGTTTACTTGCCGTCCATATTTGTTAAGTTCTCTTTAAATCTTTGGCCTATAATTTTATTTTCTTTCTTTTGTTTTTTTTAATTTTATTTATTTATTAAGTATACAATGTTCTGCCTCCATGTATGTCTGCAGGCCAGAAGAGGTACCAGATCTCATTACAGATGGTTGTGAGCCACCATGTAGTTGCTGGGAATTGAACTCAGGACCTCTGGAAGAGCAGCCAGTGCTCTTAACCGCTGAGCCATCTCTCCAGCCCCCTTTTGTTAAGTTTTTATAACTCTTTCTTGTTTATCTCAGCTAGAGTTATGTTAACTTTTTGTTACTTGGACAAACTAAGAGAAAGAAAGGCCTATTTCCTCACTGTTTCAGAGGGTCTTGGACCAGCGCCTCTGTTGCTTTGGAGGTCATAGTAAGGCAGTATGTACATCACGGTGCAAGAAACACGTTTAACTTGCGCTAGGAATGAAGAAAGTGGCCAGAGTTCCAATATGCCCTTCAAGATATGGTCTAACCTTGATCCATCTTCTTCTTTTTCCTTCCTTCTTTCTTTCTTGCTTTATGTACTTTGGGGTTTTGCCTGCTTGTATGCCTGTGAGAATGCCAGATCCCCTGGGATTGGGGTTAGAGTAGTGAACTGCCACGTAGGTGCTGGGAATTGAACCCAGGTCCTTTGGAAGATAGCCAGTGCCTGAGCCATCTCTCTAGGCCCAGGCTTCACCTCTTAAGTGTTTTGTCACCTCCAGTAGCTCTATAGGTTGGTGACATTCTGTAGCACCTGCCCCTTTGAGTAAATTGAATATCATCCATAGAGAACTTTAAAGTTGTATTTGTTTGCTATAGCTGGAATGACAGAATGACAGAATCCCACAGATCTTGAACAACAGAAATCTTCTCATAATTCTAGATTCAGGCAGTTCAAGACCAAAGCGCTATTGGGTTTTGTTTTCTCTGAGGTCTCACAGAAATTTTTGTGAGCTCTGGTTGCTCATTTTAGCTTAATCAGCTCATCTTCATATATAATTGAGGACTAGAGGTTTGGGCCCACATCATATAAAATTATAGATGATAAACGATACAGTTCAGTCCATAATAATACACAGGTATTGTTGTTGTGTTTTTTTGTTGTTGTTGTTCTTTTTTTGAGACAGTGATAGCTGTATTGGAACTTACTCTGTAGACCAGGCTGGCCTTAAACTCACAGAGATCCTCCTGCCTCTGCCACCCGAGTGCTGGGATTAAAGGTGTACGCCACACTGCCTGGCCAATAATACATAGTTTTTCAAAGCTGCCTCATGGTCTTTATAATAAGCCAGTTGAAACAAGCAGTGGTGATACTATTCCAAATTGTAGTGTAAAGTGCTAGAACTTCAGACTGTTTTTTCTGAATTCAAAATCCATAATCTTTTTTTTTTTCTCAATTCATTTTATATATCAACCCCATTTCCCCCTACCTTCTCTATTCAGAGAGGGTAAGGCTTCCCACGGGGAGTCAAAGCTTGGCATATCAAGTTGAAGCAGGACCAAGCCCTTCCTCGTTGCATCAAGGGTATTGGCTTTAAAAAACTAGTTCATGCACCAGGCATAGATCCTGGTCACACTGCCAGCAACCCCACAGAAAGACCAAGGTACGCAACTGCCACCCACATTCAGAGGCCTTGTTTGGTCCCCTGCAGGCTAGATTTCATTATAGATGGTTGTGAGCCACCATATGGTTCCTGGGAATTGAACTCATGACCTCTGGAAGAAGAGTCATTGTTCTTAACCTCTGAGCCATCTATCTAGCTCTCCAGCCCACATTTCTCATTCTTTATCTCTGACTTTAATATTTTAAGAACTGATAAGATTGATGTGTGATATATGTGTATGACATTAGCATTTCTAGAGGCCACATTTAATTAGAAATGCTTGTTGTTAAAGGAGTATCTGCTCATTAATATATAAAGTAGTTTAACTGTATCAGTGTGAAAATATATTCGCAGTTGCTTTTTACTTAACCCTAAAATAGGAGAGATTTTATTAAAATCCCATAAATTTAATGATTTAGTTGCTAAATTGCAAAGAAGCCTAGAGTCTGCAGTTTAATTTTTCAAACCCACTTTGCAATTTAAATTTTTTCTTTAAATTTATTTTATATGTATGTCATAATTTCTGCTTGTGTATGTACCACTTGTGTGCCTGGTACCAAGGAAGCCAGAAGAGAGTGCCAGATCCCATGTAACTGGAGCTATAGAAAATTTTGAACCACCTTGTTGGTGTTGGGAACTGAACCTGGGTCCTCTGCCAGACCGAATGCTCTTAACCACAGAACCAACTCTCTAGTTCCTATTATATTTATTTTTAGGTAGAGTCTCATGTAAGCACAGACTGATTTCAGTTTCCTCATAGAACTGTAGGATATCATTGAATTTCTAATCCTTTACCTCCTAAGTGTGTGCTCACAGACTCAGTTTCTGCCCAGCTCTGGTTAAACCTAGGGCTCCTTGCATGCTAGGCAAGAACTATTACCAGCCCAGTTACATCCCTGCTCCTGAAAGTTATTATTTTCTTTTTTGGATTTTCAAGTCAGGGTTTCTCTGTGTAACAGTCCTGGCTGTCCTGGAACTCACTTTTGTAGACCAGGTTGGCACAGAGATCTGCCTGCATCTGCTTCCTGAGTGCAAGAATTAAAGGCATGCACCACCAAGGCCTGACTATTTTATTCTTAATTTAATTTTTTCACTAAATAACCAGATTAGCTTTGAAATTATTCACTGTTTTTAATGTTATTTTTAATACATTTTAATTAAAATATAATTATTTATATTATAATTAAATATAATCACTTGCCTCTTTTCCTTTGTTTCTTCCATTTCCATCCTCTCTCATGTCTCTTCCCTTCTACTACCAAGCTTCCCCACATTGGTAACTCCTTTTTCTTTGTTATATAAAAACTCACTCTGTTGAATACATTTTTGTTGTTTGTGTGTATGACTTCAGGACTGAACTTTGTATTGAAAAGCCATTTAGGGGGCTCATCCCTTGGAGAGGCTAATTCTTCTCAACTGTCTTTAGTTTCCTGGCTGCTCTGAAACTGACTATGTAGACTAGGCTAGCCTTGAATTCACAGATATCTGCTTGTCTCTATCTTCCAAGGAGTAAGATTAAAGGTATGTACCACCACACCTGGCCTCAATTTTTCTTAATTAAAATTCTCTTATTTATTTGGGGGAAGGTTTTACTGTGTAGGCCTGGCTGACCTGGATCTTGACATGTAGACCCAGACTGGCCTGGAGCTGCTGTGAGGACCAGTTTGGCATAAAACTCAAACAATTCTTCCTTTGTATCCCAAATTCTGGGATTAAAGGTACAGGCTTCTACACCTGACCCCTTAGAAAATTTTGAAGTGCCATTGAAGAATATTTTTGTTGGTTGAGATACTGTTTTTTCCTCCCACAGTTGCGGTCTTGCAGTAAGAGCGAGCTGATATCTAAGAGCTCAGAGATCCTAATGATGTTCCAGCAAGTTCACCGAAAACCCATGGCATCCTTTGTTACTACACCTGTTCCACCAGACTTTACCAGGTATAACCAGTTTTAAAATTTTATTTCCATTTTAAGTTTGAATATATAATGGTATGCACTTGAATAAGCTATTTTTTTTCTTTTCCTTTCATTTTCCTTTCTTTTTATTAAACAGATCAAATATAGATTTATTAAGGAAACATGAGAAAATATCCTGGAGAATGGAAGTGGCTTCAAGAGATACCGAATAAACTATTTTTCTCAACTCATTAAGAAATAGTTTCATATAGCCAAGCGTAGTTAACCTCACTAAGTAACTGAGGCTGGACTTGAACTTTTGGTTCTCCTATGTCCACCTCCTAAGTGTTGGGGTTACAGGTGTGTGCTAACATTACTAGCTAACCATCTCCTTTTAAGGTACTGTTAATAATTACAGTGATATAATCTGGTAAACTCATAAATCTGATCTCAAAACGAAAGGCCTGTGAGATGTCCCAGTGGGTAAAGGCTCTTTTACTTCATGTCCTGAACTGGTTTACCAGAATCTACTTGGTGGAAAGAAGAGCATAACTTTTAAGACTGTGATGGCGTCACACTTTTGGTTGTAAAGGGAAATTGAAAGGGAATTAGAATGTTTCTTTAATTAAAGCTCCATTTTCCATAGAAAACAACTATCTTGGGGCTGGAGAGATGGCTCAAAGATTAAGAGCACTGACTGCTCTTCCAGAGGTCCAGAGTTCAATTCCCAGCAACCACATGGTGGCTCACAGCCATCTGTAATGAGATCTGGTGCCCTCTTCTGGCATGCAAGCATACATGGAAGGAATGTTGTATACATAATAAATAAATAAATAAATCTTAAAAAAAAAAAACAACTATCTTACTGACTTCACGGGTGTCTACACTTCCTGTCTTTCCTTTGTATGTGGATTAGGAAGTGGTTTCTTCGTGCTGTGGTGCTCTTGAGGGCCAGAGGACAGCTTTGATCTAAGGAATTGAATTCTGAGGGTGTGGTTTGGCAGTAAGGGCCTTTACTGCTGTGCTCCCTTGAAGGCCCTAGTCATCCTTTATTTGCCTTTTTCTTTTCTTTTTTTTTTTTTTA
>NC_022014.1:63361701-63368016 GCF_000317375.1 Microtus ochrogaster
GAGACCAGCCTGGTCTACAAGAGCTAGTTCCAGGACAGGCTCCAAAACCACAGAGAAACCCTGTCTCGAAAAACCACAAAAAAAGAAAAAAAAATTGTCCGGTGGTGGCACATACCTTTAATCCTAGCACTCAGGAGGCAGAAGCAGTCGGACCTCTGTGAGTTCGGGGACAGTCTGGTCTACAGAGTGAGTTCCAGGATAGTCAAAAGCTACACAGAGGAAACCCTGTCAGGGTTGTAGGGGAAGAGAGAGAGATGGCTGAACGGTAAAGAGAGCAGAATTTCATCCACATGACCCTAGTTGAGTTCCCTGCCCCATATCAGATGGTTCATAGCTACTTTTGATGCCAATCTCAAGGGAGCAGTGTCCTTTCCCGGTGCTTTTTTTCTCAGAACCTCTTCCAGGCAGCTCTGCTGATCTCCAGGAAGGGTGACTCTCTAGGTTCTGTTGTTTACTCTTGGAAGGAAGAGGCCTAGTGAATCTGGTCAGTTACAGGGACTTCCTGAAGCTATTTGGAATTATTTACTCTGTTTTAAGGCACTTTCCTGGGAGATGTAATATCTCAATCTTGGAGGAAATTGCTGCATGACACTGCATCTGCCCTGGAAGAGCCTTGTCATGAGGCCGGCTAGTCGTGAAGCTTTAGTTTTTTTGTTTGTTTTTGTTTGTTTTTCTTTTAATACTTTATAGAGTGTAGTGGTGCACACTCTTAAAATCTCAGCACTTGGGAGACTGAAACAGGATGATTGATTATCCTGGGCTATGTGAAACTCTATCAGAAAAACAAAACTCATAAAAGAATGGTCTATGTGTATATGAATGAAAATTTTACCTTGTTTAGACAAGGAAGTGATTTCAGCCAGAATTTAAAGCGTTGTTTATTATCGGGCCTTGTAATGAGAAAACAGCTTAGGTGTCCTCAGAGAGGACATAAAGATAGAGGAGATTGTCAGTCTATAGTCAGGTTTAGATATCTGGGAGGGATGGTCAAGTTGGGAAGGGAAACTAGATTTTATGCAGCCCTTTGGGTCCCTTCTCCCTTTGTTTGTGGTGATCTGATAAAGTTAGTGATCTAAACATTTAAAGGTATGTTACTTGCAGATTGCCAGGATAGAGATAGTTTGAGACTACTTTCCCATACTCTGTGAAAACAGATGAATTGACACTCATATGGTGTGAATCTGTTTATAAGGACCAGAGTCATTTCAGGAGGACAGATAAGGGAACCCATGAAAAGCTAAAGCAGTGCTGAGACAGAGATCCTAGGATCAAGGCTGGTCTATGCTCTATGCTGTGCAACCTGTCTTTACTGAAGTTCCATAGCACTAATCCGTTACACTACTTGTGTGTGGAACTTTGTGTATTCAGAAATACACATGTTCTGTGCTGGTGGGTTTCTGGCAACAGGACACAAATGTAGATATAGCTGGGAAGTGGGAGTTAAGTTGAGAAAATTTCTCTTTGTCATTGTCCTCTTTAGGACATTTTCTTGGTTAATAATTGATGTGAGAGAGTCTTGGCTACTGGGTGGTGCCACCCCTTGGCAGGTCATCTTGGTGGACTAAGAGCAAGCTGAGTGAGCCATGGGGAGCAAGGCAATAAGCAGCACTCTCTATGGCCTCTGTTAGTCCCACCTTCCAGGTTCCTGCCCTGAGTTTTCTGCCTTGATTTTCCTCAGAGATGGAGTAAAATTGTAAGCTCAATAAAACTCTTTCCCAAGTTGCTCTTGGTCATGGTGTTTATTACAGCAATAGAAACCATTAAGACATAGAGAAATATCTCAGTCTCCAAATAAATGAATTTTTTGTGCTCTGAATCTGGCTCACAGCAAAGACAACCATGTCAATGGAATAAGCACATAGCAAAAGAAACAGCATATAGATCAGACAACAGGATAGTTAAAGTGTTTACATTTTGGAGGATATAGTGAATTGGTTGGTAAAATGACCAACATATGATTATATATTATTTTGGGTGATAGCCAAAAACATTTCTTTAGGTTGAAATTTGAAAACTGTTTTTGAGATGATCCCTTTAGAGTTCTCATTAAGTTTATGGTCTTTTAAAAAATTTTCTAGGTACTAATTGCATTGGTCTCACTAATTGAGGTTTTATATGTTGAGTGATAGAATACATAATTGGGAAACATTAGAGCAAGCCTCTGCATATTTGACTTCTTATGAAGGAGTAGGCAAGAATCATCAGGCACAGATCCATAGAGATGTGTCTGGCATGTGTGCCTTCTAAGAAGTGCCAACAGCTGCCTAGGGATTTTATAGGAGTGCTTGAGAAGGTCAATTTGGATAGGTACTATGGATAACACTCATAGGACAAAGTACATCTTCTTGCTCTGGAAAATATGTGATATATAGATAATTTCCTCTTTTATTGTTTTTGGGATAGGGCCTTATATAACCTAGGCTAACCTCAAACTTGCTATTTAACTGAGGCTAGATTTCTGCTGCTACCTTTACCTTCTAAGAGCTGCATGCATGATTGCCTTATCAACTTTTGATAAATTTTAGAATTTTTTTATTTGTACTAAACATGTTCTGGCAAATCACAAATTACTGTAGATATAGTCTATCTGAAGGTATGGTGAAAATGATTTTCAGTCTATTTTGTTCAATTTATAATCATACCAAACTTATGGCAACATATTATAATGTTGTATATATTACAATTTTATGTTAAATGATGTTTTAATGACAGTGCCACAAACTATCCACATGGTCTCAGGGTAGTTGACTGCAAGATATATTATCCTCTAGCTCATCCTATGTTTACAGGTTAGTTCTTTTTAGAGAAGATTATATGGAATTTAGACTAATTGATGTCATCCTACCTTTCCAAGAATGTCTTACTGTGCTAACCCATATCAGTTATCCCCTCAATTATATATTCTAATCTTATAATAAAAGTGTAGGAAAGCTATAGCCATAGCTTAGTGATAGAGTTGATAGAGTTATTGCCTGACATGCTTGAGGGTTCCAACAAAATAACCAAAATGTATAGGGGGTATTTGCTAGTAAATAAGCTTGAAGTAAATATTTGTTGTATTTTCATTCTAATTAGAAACTCGTTATGAGCCGGGTGGTGGTGGCGCACGCCTTTAATCCCAGCACTCGGGAGGCAGAGGCAGGCGGATCTCTGTGAGTTCGAGACCAGCCTGGTCTACAGAATGAGTTCCAGGACAGGCTCCAAAACCAAAAAAAAACCCGTCCACAAAAAACAAAAAAAAAAAAAAAAAAAACCAAAACTCGTTATGGTTTATGAACTGCTTTGATTTAATTCTCTGTTTAATCAAGATTTTGAAATATTTTATAGGTACTACTGCTGTCAAGTTTTCAAGGTAATTCCAAGGAACTTACTTTTTAAAAAATTTTTATTTTATTTCATTTTTATTTTCGAGACAGGGTTTCTCTGTAGCTTTGGAGCCTATCCTGGAACTTACTCTATAGACCAGGCTGGCCTCGAACTCACAGAGGTCCACTGCCTCTGCCTCCTGAGTGCTGGGATTAAAGGTGTGAGCCACCACAAACAAAGCTTTTTTTTTTTTTAACTTTATTTTTTAACTAAATGTAAATTGTAAATTAAGGTCATTGATTTTTTTTTTCCTTTTGTTCTTTTTAGTGAATTGGTACCATCTTACGATTCAGCTACATTTGTATTAGAGAACTTCAGGTAAGAGGTTTTAAGAATTCTGGGTTTTTCTTGTGTATTTGTGTGCAGAAGTAAGAGACAAGTGGTCTTATGTGGTAAGAATGAGCTAATGAGGTCCCTGACTAAAGTTTCCTGTTAGAAGCAGAGCTGGTCTGGAGAGCCCATGCTGGGCTTCATTTCTTATCTCAGAGGGAAGACATGTTTGGATTTCAGAGTTTAAAATGTTTGCACATAGAACTGCATGTGGTGATGCATACCTTCAGTCCCTATACTCTGGAGGAAGGGGCAGTCATCTCTAAGTTTGAGGGTAGTCTGGTCTACAGAACAAGTTCCAGGACAGTCAGGACTACAAAAAGAAACCCTGTCTCAAAAACAGGGAGAAAAATGCATATAGATAATGAGATATCTTGGTTATGTAAGATTCAATCTAAAGCAAAATGTATTTCTGTTTCATGTATACATTATAACATATACCCTGAAGGTAATTTTATAGAGTACCTTCAATGGCTGTGCATGAAGTTGGGAATACATTTTTCTACTTGATGACCTCCTTGTTTGATTTCTTTTGGTTTTTCAAGGCAGGGTTTTTCTGTAATTTTGGAGCCTGTCCTGGACCTAGCTCTTGTAGGTTAGGCTGGCCTTGAGTTCACAGAGATCTGCCTGCCTCTGCTGCATGTGACAGTACTGCCAGGCTCTTTGTTAGATCTTTAAAGTTTGTTTTTTTGAGATGGGGTTTCTCTGTGTAGCCCTGGTTGCCTTCATTTTATTCTGTAGACCAGGCTTGCCTAGAACTCAGAAATCTGCCTTCCTTTACATCTTGAAGACTATGATAAAAGGTGTGTGCCACCCTTGCCAGCTTTATACATATATTTTTAAATTTTACTTTGTTTTATGTGTATGGGTGTTTTGCCTTTGTTTGTGTATGTGCACCATGTGGATACTTGGTGCCACGGATGCCAGAAGAAACCATCAAATCTCCTAGAATTAGAGCTGCTGTGCTGGGAATTGAACTTGAGTTCTCAGGTAGAGCAGCAAGTGTTCCTAACTGCTGATCTATCTCTCCAGTTGCAAAGGAATTTTTTGTTACTGTTTCTGTTTTTTGAGACAGAGTTTCTAGGTATAACAGCCCTGTCTGTCCTGGAACTTTATAGACAGGATTTCACTATATACCCAGCAAACCTTGGAACTTCCTATGTAGACCAGATTGGAATTAAAGGAATGCACCATCATACTGGTCTAGAAGTAAATATATGAAATCACAAAGACTATAAGAGACTTCAAGGACAGGACAAAAAAGGGAACTTAAAATATGAGATCTTTGAGAAATACTGGGAATAGGTGTGCTGGTAACTAAAAAGCCATACTTGTGCCATCTGTTTTTCCCCTGTGGTGGGGATGGGTGGTGGTGGTATGTGTGTTTAGTATATGCTTGTATGGCTTCATGTGTGGAGGTCAGAAGACATCCTTAGGTGCTACCCATCCTTTTTGTTTTTAAATTCTGTATATGTGTGTGTGTCTGTGAGTATACACAAGTGTGAGTGCAGTTTTCAAGGAGTCCCGGAAAGGGTGCCAGAGTCCTTGGAACTGTTATAAACTACTTAATACAGGTGCTAGAAACTGCACTTAGATATTCTGAAAGAACAATAAATGTCCTGGAGTCTTCCCAAATGCATTAGGCTGGCAGACCATCAAGACTCGGATGCATCTGCCTCCATTTTCACAGTTTGGACATTGCCAGTGCAAACCACCATTCCTAGCAGCTTTTAACTTAGTTTGTGGGGATTGATTTAAGTACTTGTGCTTGCGGAAGGCCTTAACTGAGTTGCCTCCTCAGCTCATTTTGTCTATTTTTAATGGTGTAGTTTTGTAGCTAAAAATATAGCTGAATATCCCCTACAAATATTAAGGGTTGACACACATTCTTATTTCTCCTTTAAAAAAAATGTGCTATACAGAAATTGTCTGTTTCGTTTGCTTAATAATTTTTGGTGCTTAATATTGAGCTAAGACTGCACATGCTAAACACATGCTGTACCATTAAGTTATTCTCCCATGTTTTGTAAAGAATGCTTACTGAAGCAGAATTAAATTTGGAATACTTAGTTCTACTCTGTTTTCCCTTAAATGGCAATTTTTGAGTTTTTGTTGGGTTTTAATTATGAAGTAAAAGATACTGCTAAATGTTTCGGTATCATTAGTGCATATGTAAGTTCCTCCAGGCTTATTTAGAGAGTCTGACTTGTTCAGTCACCTTCTGTTGTTCAGTATTTTACATATTATTTTAAGGTATGTAGTTGCTTTTTGGTTTTGCTTGTTGCCATTTCACAATAGTTTCGATGTTGGAATTTGGTTGGTTTTCTTTCTTTTTAGCACTTTGCGCCAGAGAGCGGATCCTGTTTACAGCCCACCTCTTCAAGTTTCAGGACTTTGTTGGAGGTTAAAAGTTTACCCAGTAAGTTTTTTATATTTCTAAATTTTCAACTTAATTTTGAGATTTGCTTTAAGTATACTAGTTTACTTAATAGAGGAGTATGGAAATTGGCAATTTTCTGTTTATGCCATTTATTACTAAATATGTACAAAATGCGTTAAATATGAATACATAAGCTCCAACATCACTAATTTTTTTTTTTTTTTTTTTTTTTTTTTTTT
>NC_022014.1:63368372-63383048 GCF_000317375.1 Microtus ochrogaster
CACCATCTGTGACTACAATGTGACTCCTGGCACCCATGTGATCTGTGACTACAGTGTGACTCCCTGCACCCATGTGGTAGCCCACACCATCTGTGGCTACAGTTTGAAGGGATCTTTTGCCCTCTTCTGGCTTCCAAGGGCACCAGGCACACATGTGGTACACAGATATATATGTAGGCAAAACCTTCATACATATAAAATTAAAAAAAAAATTTTAAAAAAAGTTTAAATTTTTTTTCCCCCTGTGTAGCCTAGGCTGTCCTGGAACTCTCTCTATAGACCACACTGGCCTCAATTCAGAGATCCACCTACCTCTGTCTCCCAAATGCTGGGTTTAAAGGCTTGTACTACCATGTTGCCTAGCTACATTTTATTTTAATTTCTATATTTTATTTTGTATGTTTGAGTGTTTGCTTGCTTGTATGTAGGTGCATCACAATGGTACCTGGTTAAGAGGATGTTGGATACTTTGGAACTAGAGTTACAGCTAGTGGTCAGCCACTATGTAGGTGCTGGGAATTAAAAGTTCTTTAAAGATCATGAAAAGGGAAAAAAGATAACTTAGAGTTGTCTTGTAGCTCAGTTGCAGAGTACTTATCTGCCATGCAATACCCAGCACCCCAAAAGAAAATCACAGGTACTAAAAAACATTAAAAAAAAATGTTGATTGGATTTAACTGATGGTTGAATTTTAAATTAAATTTAAATGAAATAAAAATTAAATACTAAATTTTAGATTAAACTAAATATTTAAATTAAAAATTTCTTTTAAAAATTATTTTTATATTTTATATGAATGAGTGCCTATATGTACCCTGTATGTATATTTGTGCCTATATGTATATTTGTACCCCTTATAAGCATAGTGCTCTTGGAGGCCAGAAGAGGGCATAATAGTAAAATATTATCAAATCAGAAGTTTACAGCATTCTGCAGATGTTGTAACTGGAACTGGGCTTACGGGTGGTTATGGCCTACCCTGTGAGCGCTGAGAATTGTACTTGGGTCCTTTCCATGAGCAGCATGCTCTTAATCACTGAGCCATCTCTCTAGTCCAAGCCTAGACAGGGTCTTACTATGTAACCCGGTTGACCTAATCCTTAATCTGTAATATAGGTTAATCTAGAGCTCATGATTCCTCTGCAGTAGCATTCTGAATTCTGGAATTACAGCTATAAACCATGATGCCTAGCATTAGGTACATTCCTTTAGCAAGAATTAGTGTTCTTTTATTATGAAATGTCTTGTGTTTCCTTTTGTGGTATTGATAACTATTGATGGTCATTTTCTGTGTCATTTAATGGTTGTAATGCTTTCATAGTGAGATGTTTCCCTTCTATTATTTGGGTACCTATTATCACCCATCTCTCTCTTTCTCTTCCAATGTGTTTGTCAGATTTTCTTCAGAAAGCTACAGGTTTAAGTATTATGAACTATTGGATCTTTATATAATCTTACTGATTATGAGTTAGTGCACATTTCTTGCCACGATTTTAGTAGATGTAAGTGATTCTAGCCATTTCTTTTACTTCTCGTGTAGGATAAGTTAATCTAGGATCATTCTGTGTATTTGTGACTTTATGTCACAGTCACATCATTTGTCCCATTTTTTCTTGTAATTTTTTATTTTATTTAAACTTTTGAGCATTTATTATTTTTATGTGAATGGTGTTTTATCTGCCCATGTGTACCATGAGCTCCCATGTGGGTGCTGGAATCAGAACTATGGTCCTGGATGAGCAGCCAGTTTCTGTTAGGGGCTCATCCATCTACCCCGCCCCCAAAAAAGCATGAGCAACACGGTGTGGCTTCAAAGCTTTTCAACTAGCTAGGTACTATTCACGAAGGGCAATCTGTTCTTCACAAGCTGACAGTGCAGGAGGTCTTCCCAGCCAGGGGTTTGTTTCCTCAGCAACCATGGAGCATTTACTTCTTTGAAACTGAAAGGACATTTCATGAATTTTTCCAAGTATGTCTGTACATAACCATACTTTTGGTTCTGACTGAGTGAGTTTATAATGATATAGCAAGCAAAATTAAAGAGTAAATAGCAAGTTGCAGATAGAGAGATGAAGAAAAATAGTAAAATATCATCAAATCAGGAGTTTAGAACATCCTGCAGATAAAATAGAGTAACGTGACTGAGAGAGCAAACAAATTTAACATCTAGTTGGAGGCATAAAGTGAGCAGCTAGAGCTTAGTGAACCAGTGAGTTTATTGGAACTGGAGAAGTGTAATTGAGGCTTTGCTTAGGAGAGAGAGAGATGGATGGCTCAAAAGCAGCTGCATCACTGAAAAGCCTACAAGTGCAGAAGTTGCATCCCTCGAGCCCCTTGCATGTCTTGCAGGCAGTGGAATGGTGGGAGTCACCTGTATGCAACAACTGTTTGCTGCATCAGTAACCATGAGAGAGGGCTTATGGATTTTTTATTTGTTTTGTTTTTTAAGACAGGGTTTCTCTTTATAGCCTTGGTTATCCTGGAACTCACTCTGTAGACCAGGCTGGCCTCAAACTCACAGAGATCCACCTGCCTCTGCTTCTTTAGTACTGGATTTAAAGACGTACACCACCAGGGTTTTGAGTTTGAGTCAAGCCTCAGTCTTATAGTGAACTCCATGCTAGCTTCCCCTAGTCCATGAGATCCTGTCTCAAAACAATCAACTTTGAAATGCTCAGCTTTTTTTTTTTAAAGGCTCCTTTTTTTTCTTCTAGCTTCTGATAGGTTCTATTCTACATTCTACATTCTGTTTCTCTGAATTTGACTCTTGTAATACGTAAGTGAAATGAATCACATAGTAATTTATTATGACTGGCTTATTAGGCCCATCATAATGAGCATTAATATTCTTGTCCTTAAGTTCATCTTTTATTTTTGGCAGCATAGAATCTTCATTCATTGATAAAGATGGACCCCAATATGTGCATTTCACATTTGGTTCACTGATTTTTGTTTCTACTGAGCCATTGTTCTACTCCCTCCCCCGTTTCTTGAGCTGTTCTTTCTGTGTATCTCAGGCTGCCCTCACCTCTTGGCTGCTGTAAACAGTGCTGCTGTTAACATAGATGCCACTCATCTCTTTTAAGAAACCGATTTCAGGGCTGGACAGATGGCGTAACAGTTAAGAGCACTGGCTGCCTTTCCAGAGGACTGGGCTCAAACACTCCCAGCACCCACATGGCAGCTCACAAATGTCTGTAACTCAGTTTGGATCAGGAATCTAACACTGTCGCACTAATGTGCTTAAAATTAAATGGATTATTAAAAACGAAACTGTTTTCAGTTATTCTTGTAGATAAATATTCAGAAGTGGAATCACCGGGTCATAGAGTAATTGTTTTATTTTCTAAGGCAGCAGCATTTGGCATCATTTTCATCTTAGTATCAACAGTGCAGGGATGCTTCATTCTCTTCAAGAACCTGTGAGCTCTTCTGTTGTACATTGTCAAAAGTGACCATCCTAATACTCGTGAGGTCATATTCATCGTGGTTCTAGTTAATATTTCTTAGTAATTACTGATACAGGGCGTGTAGTCACGTGTTTGTTCACTATTTGCATATTTTTGTAGACTTACCTAGTCAGGTCTTTTGCCCATTTCTAATCAGGTTTGTTTCTTTTCCTGTTAAGTTGTAGGAGTTCTGTTTGTGGATATCTTCCCCTTATTTTAAAAATTCCTATTTGAATGTGGGAATGTAGCTCAATGGCAGAGTACTTCCCTGATATTCATGAGGCCCTTGTTTTGATACCTGGTACTTGGTTTCACTTACTTCTAGTGAAAATAAGTAGTCATTTGTCTTTTTTCACTGAGTTTTTGTTCTTAAGATTGGTTTGTAAGGAGTCTATACATGTTAAAACTCTGTTTTTATAGTTTTCTTAATATGTTAATGTGGATATTTTTACTTTTTTAATGTATAAATTTTTTTAATTTTAAATATTTTATTTTTAAACAGCTACAAGTGCTTTATACAGTATTTCCTTTTAAAAAAATATTTATTGGGCTGGAGAGATGGCTCAGTGGTTAAGAACATTGTCTGCTCTTCCAGAGGTCTTGGGTTCGATTCCCGGCAGCCACATGGTGGCTCACAACCATCTGTGGTGGGGTCTGGTGCCCTCTTCTGGCCTTCAGGCATACACACAGACAGGTCAGAAGAAGCCACCATGTGGTTGCTGGGAATCGAACTCAGGACCTCTGGAAGAGCAGGCAATCCTCTTAACCACTGAGCCATCTCTCCAGCCCTTTATACAGTATTTCAACATAAAGTCTCCTTAACAGATGTAACAAAATGGAAATGATAGTGAAAGGTTAAAGTGGCACAAATTCATCAAACAAGTATTAAACTACAAATTTTAAAAGGTAGATTACTTTTAAGGTTAAGTTAATGTATAAAATTTTAAAATTGATATGGACAAACATCTAAGTTTTTAAATTTTTTGTTAGTTTTTAAGGTTAGATATATATCTCAACCCAATTATCAGATGTTGGTTTGTAGGCTTCATCTTTGCTTTAAATTTGTATATTGGAATTGATGTCTCGTTTGTTTTGCATAACCTCTTTTCTTGTTTTAGGATGGAAATGGAGTTGTACGAGGCTACTACTTATCTGTATTTTTGGAGCTATCGGCTGGCTTACCTGAAACTTCCAAGTAAGTGGGTTTTTTGTTGTTGTTGTTTGTTTTTGTTTTTTTTTTTGCGTGGGGGGTGGGAGTGTGGGGGTGGGCAGGAGTGTTTGAGACGTGGTTTCTTTGTAGCTATGGCTGTCCTGGAACTCACTCTGTACACCAGACTTTCCTTGAACTCACAGATCTGCCTGCCTCTGTCTCCCAAGTGCTAAAAGCATGTGTCCCCACTGCCCTGGCAGGTAAGCAGTTTAATTAACTACTTTAATACAAAGTTACATGCTTCATGTCTTACTTAGAGTTTCTTTCTATTGCTGCAATGAAACACCATGACCACAAAGCAAATTGGGGAGGAAAGGATTTATTCAACTTACACTTCCTTTAATGAACTACGTTGATGTTAAGTACGAAAGGAAGTCAGGACAGGAACTCAAGCAGAGTAGGAATCTGGAGGCAGGAACTGATACAGAGGTCATGGAAGTGATGCTGCTTACTGGCTTGCTTAGCTTTCTTTGTTATAGAATCCAGGACCACCAGCCCCAGAATTGGCACCACCTACAATGGGCTGGACCTTCCTCCATTGATTAAGAAAATGCCTTACAGCTGAATCTTATGGAAGCATTTTTTCAGTTGAGGCTCTTGTTTCTCTGATGACTAGCTTGAGACAAGTTGACACAAAACCAACCAATACAACTTACCCCTTGTCAACTTGATACACAATCACATCATTATTAAGCCACAGCCCTTCCTTATTCATCCTCAAGATCTCACATTAAAAACATAACTTTAAAGTCCTACAGTCTTTATAAATTCAAACACATTAAAATTTTAGTCGCTTTAAAATAGCCAATCTCTTAAAATCCAACCTTTTTAAAAACTCAAAAGTTTCTCAGCCGTAGGCTTTAGTAAAATAAAAAATGAATACTTTCTTACTTCAAGAGAGAAAATTCAGGGCCAAGTCACAATCAAAGCAAAACTGCTCTCCAGTATCCAGTGTCTGGGATCACTCAGTCTTCTGAATTACTTAGGGAAGCCTGACTTCCTTTTCTTCCTGTCTTTGCTCCAAGCATGTTTCTCTAATATGTCTGGCATTACCTTATTCTTTTCCTAATGTTTCTCTCCACCTTGTGCCTGTCTTCCCAGCTTAAACAACAATGGCTTTTTCTGTTTTTCCTTCTCCATTCTCCACCTCCGGATATCTACTGAGATTTACAGCTTGCTTGCTCTGGGATTTTTCTTCTAAACACTAGTAAAATCGTCAGAGCTTAAAAAACAACAACAACAACAAAAAAAAGTACACATCAGTGGGTTCAGTTCTCAGTCCTGGGATTAAAAACATATACCACTTTGCCTGGCTCTGCCTCTTATTTCTTGCTTTTGGGAAATTTATGTTTTGAGTCTTAAATTTGAATATTTAAAATTTAAAATTCCAAGTTCTAAGTCCTAAGGGGATTTATTTGTCTTTGATTTTTTTCTGTCTATATTTTAACATTTTTATTGTTTTTGGTACTGGATTCAGCTTGATGCTATTCTCACTGACCAAACAGATGTTAGCACTTTAATTCATTTATTTATTTCAAACAAGAGATTGAGTCCAGGATTTAGGACTCTATTACTGCACTACACCTCCAATGTCCATTTCAGGAGTTTTCTAACATTCACATTGTTTTAGAAATAGTAGTACCTTGTTATTGATAATGTTATATGTTCATAGTACTGTGTTCAGAGAAGATTGGAATTTGCATGTGTGTGCTAGTTGGACACTGTCTACGTACTTTGATGTGAGTCTTCTATTTTGATAAATTTATTTAATGCTTCAGGAAGCATATTGGGTTCTCAATCCTCTTCATTAAATGTTGAAATGACGTTTAATTTTGCAGTTCAAGGTTTAGCAGTGGGGTAGTTTAACTCCCAAAATGTAGGATAAAAACATGAATCATTGTATAACAATCTACATAGCAGTCTAGTAGATGAGTATTCCGTAGGGTCTGTAGAAACACTTCATCACTTTTTCAAGCCTTAATCTTTTTCTCAGGGTGTGTGTGAACATATACATGTATGTTATACTAAAGTGAAAATTTTCTACATGAGACATTTTGGGGTTTGTTTTCATATAGTATTTACTGAGTGTGCTACCTAGTTTTATGTCAAGTTGACACTAGAGTTAAAAGCCTCAATTGAAAAAAATGCCTTCATAAGATTGGGATGTGGGCAAGCCTGTAGGGCGATTAGTGATTGTTGGGAAGGGCCCAGCTCATTGTGGGTTCTATAAGAAAGCAGGCTGAGAAATCATGAAGAGCAAGCGAGTAAGCAGCTCCCCCTAATATGGTGCCTCTGCATCAGCTCCTCCCTCCAGGTTCCAGCCCTACTTGGATTCCTGTCCGAACTTCCTTCAGTGATGGACTACCGTGTAGAAGTGCAGGCCATATAAACCCTTTCTCCCCAACTTATTTTTGGTCATGGGGCTTCATCATAGCAATAGTAACACTAACTAGGACACAGAGTAACTTGTGTTTTAGGGAAGCAGGTCCTCCCCATCTCAGTTTTCCCATCTTTTGTTCTTGTTGTTTTAAAGTGAGGGTGTTAAACTTGATATAGCCAAGGATGCCTTGAACTCCTGGATATTTCTCTATTTCTGCTTTCATCTCCCAGGTGCTGAGATTGCAGGTGTGGACCACCATATTTTGCTGAGAATTTTTTTTTCTTTTTTTCTTTTCTTTTTTGTTTTTTTGAGATAGGGTTTCTCTGTAGCTTTGGAGCCTGTCCTGGAACTCGCTCTTATATACCAGGCTGGCCTCAAACTCCCAGAGATCTGCCTGCCTCTGCCACCTGAGTGCTGGGATTAAAGATGTATGCCACCACCGCCCAGTGAAAATTTCTTTAAGGAGAGAGTAGAGTAGTTTTTCCTTAAAGAGGTTTCCCTCCAGATTTCTGTCCTAACTGCCTTCAGTGATGAATGGTAACATGGAACTGTAAGCCTATAAATAAACCCTTTCTTCTTTGAAGAGGTGTGGTAAAAAAAAATAAAAATAAAAAATAAAAAAAAATAAACTCTTTGCTCCCTAAATTGCTTTTGTTACAATGTTTAATCACAGTGATAGTAAGCCCAACTAAGGCAGTGACCCATCTGAAATACTTCTGTTTCTGTAAATGATATCATTTTTGAAAGGAGTTCAGCTGGAATAACAATTTTTTTTTGTATTGATACTTATTTTTACTTTGCTGACTGTACTAATGGTGTCTGTATTTTAGGTATGAATATCGTGTAGAAATGGTTCATCAGTCTTGCAACGATCCTACCAAAAATATCATTCGAGAATTTGCATCTGACTTTGAAGTTGGAGAGTGCTGGGGCTATAATAGATTTTTCCGTTTGGACTTACTTGCAAATGAAGGATATCTGAACCGACAAAATGATACAGTGATTTTAAGGTAGTTTGAGATATTCGATATTGTGACTTAAATTATGGAGAGTAATGTCATAAAAACTTTATTTCAAAGTTTATTCATTTAACAAACATAAGTACTGAAATTCACACTAACTGTAACTTTTATTTCAGGAGTTCCATGTAGTTAGATGAATAATAAAAGTGAAAAAAAGGTTTGATACTTAGTTATTGATTCCATTAAAAGGAAAATATTGCCAGATGTGATGCCCCATCCCTCTAATCCCAGTATTTGAGATGTAGAGTCAGAAAGATTAGGAATTCAAGACCAGTCTAGATTATATAACAAGTTTGAAGCCAGTCTGGGTTTTAAAAGAGACCTGTCTTAAATTTTTTTTTTGTTAAGGATGGCTTATAGTTTGAGCATACCTAACTAAAAATCCAGCATGCCCTCAAATCTGACATTGTGTAGTAATAATATGCTGCAGGTAGATAATTCCATACTTGGCTTCATGCGAAGAATCAGAATGGTGCTGTGCTAACAAGAATACTCATCATTAGCCTTCAGCCTGTTCATAGAACTGTAACTTAAAAGGCTTTCTAAGAATAGGGAGGCATTGAGTGGTTTATTTTTTCTTTTTTCCCCTGTTTGACAGAATAATATTTCAATGACTGATTTTACAAGCTTAATTTTATAGAGCATCTTTCATTTTCTGATAAAATCATGTTAGAAGTAGGGATCAGCCAGGCGGTGGTGGTGCACGCCTTTAATCCCAGCACTCGGGGAGGCAGAGACAGGCATTCAAGGCCAGCCTGGTCTACAAGAGCTAGTTCCAGGACAGGCACCAGAAACTACAGAGAAACCCTGTCTCGAAAAGGAAGGAAGGAAGGAAGGAAGGAAGGAAGGAAGGAAGGAGGGAGGGAGGAAGGAAAGAAAGGAAAGGAAGGAAGGAGGAAAGGGGGGAGAAAACTCACTGTTTGGTTTTTCTTATGAAGGTGATAATTTTGTTTTTCTAATTTACTAAAGGAAATACTTCGTTGCTATTTGATGTTACAGTCACAATTAAAACATCAGTTTACTAAACTAGAAGGGACAAATTTCCCCGTAATGTTTTTATTATTAAATATTAGTTTTACATATTGGGTTTCATAATGACATTTTCACACACGTGTATGTATCCCAGCACTTGGAATGCAGAGGCAGAAGGATCTCCAAGTTTGAGGCCAGCCTGGTCTACAGAGTGAGTTTTAGGATAACCAGGGCTACACAGATAATCCTGTCTCAAGGAAAACAAAAAAACAAAAATATATGATTTTAATTGAGACAACTGGCATTTAGGTTTAGACAATATTTTAGACAATATGTCATTATGGTTTTTGAGTACATGCATGGGTAGTGGGTAATAGAATTCATTTGAAATGGTTCTACATCAAATGGGAACTGTAGAGTTTATATAATTCACAGATTCACTATGTAGATTATTCTTCATGTGGAACTGTTCTTTAAGGTTTCAGGTACGCTCACCAACATTCTTTCAGAAATGCCGGGATCAGCACTGGTACATTACTCAGCTGGAAGCCGCACAAACTGGCTATATTCAGCAAATAAACAATCTTAAAGAGGTAAGACAATTGCATCTCTTCTGATTTGCACTGCCTATTGTCCTTTTGGCCTGCTGCTTTTTAAATTTGATTTTGGCTATTTATTTTAATGTTGTGGTAAAATTCTGGTTCTCCTTTTCCTTTGAGCCTCTAGATTCTGCACTACTTAATTGTGTAGCCACATTTAGCTACATTAGCTCAATTTAATTAACATCAACTATATTATTATTCCTTATTTGTAGTAACTTTATTTCAGGGGCTTGTGCAGACACTCTAGATATGCAATATTTTTATTATGCAGTGTTGTCTTATGCAGCACTAATCTGGTTTGAGATAAACATTGTTTCTCTCAGTAACTAAGGTAATTGTCTTTTATGAGCTGTATTGGATTTAAAGATTTAAAAATGGAATTGTTGAAAGTTGCCATACTTTGAATTCTTGCTGTTTTTGAACACTATAATAGATTGTTAATTAATTTTGATTTTGTAATAATGAAATTATGTTAGGAATTCTTTCCTTCATGTGGAATTTGAATTGTCTTATGTTGGATGTGTGTGGGGGGTGCTCTTGCCACTGTGCACATTTGGAAGTCAGCACGACTTCTGGGAGTTGATTCTCTCTCTTTCTAACATGTGGGTTCAGGGATTGAACTCAGGTAGTCAGATGTGGTGGCAAGTGTTCTTACTCACTGAGACAGCCCCTTTGTATAGACTTTGGATGGAGTGGAAGGTTTGGATTGCAAAAGTGGTAGTAGATGAAGCACAAAAATATGAATGAATGTAGATTTCAAACTGCTGATGCTGGACATGTAGGTTAGTAATTGGCAGTTAACCTCATGCTCAAAGTCCTGGGTTCTCGGCATCCTCAAACAAAACAGATGAAAACCCTGCCTGTATTTTTTTGTGCAGGTTGTGAACTATATGTATAGTTTAGACTGGATATGCAGAAGACAGTTTATCTTTCTTATAGTTTTTCAGAAAGAAAACAGCAAAAAATGAAAGAAGTAAAAGAAATGGTTTTTAAAATTAGGTTTAGGAATATACGGATCTGCCTTTTCCCCAGTGTTTTGAGACGGGGTCTTAGTGTGTAGCCGTGGTTGCCCTGGAACTATGTAGACCAGGCTGACCTCAGACTCACAGAGATCTGCCTGTCTCTGTCTCCTGAATGTGGGATTAAAGCTACTTAACACTATGCCCAATTCCCACTCAAGTGTCATTGTCCACAGACGACAAGTGCTTAGCCTTCTGGAGATTGCATGTGCACAGACATGTTCTCAGGCCCTTCCGTACACTAGTACTGTCGCATCCTACAGGTTGACAAAGCTTCAGGAGCCACTTGTTGTCCCCTTAGCCATCTCTTCAACTCCAACATTATGGTTTTTGTTTGGATTTTTTTCTTTTGACTATGAAGACCAGGCTAGAGATCATCCTGCTTCTGCTTCCCATATGCTGAAATTGATGACATGTGTTGTCATGCTCAGCCTATATCTGATTTATAATGTAAACATCGTTTGCTTTGCCACTGAGTCACCTCTTACAATTAGTATTGATTTGTACCGTTCTTATTTTCAAAGAGACTGACTATTGAGCTGTCCCGAACTCAGAAATCAAGAGATTTGTCACCACCAGATAATCATCTTAGCCCCCAAAATGATGATATTCCTGAGGCACGAGCTAAGAAGGCTGGGTCATGCTCTGACATTCTTCTGGAAGGTGGTCCTACCTCAGCTTCTGTAAGAGAGACCAAGGAAGATGAAGATGAAGAGGAGAAGATTCAGAATGAAGACTATCATGTAAGAATAGATTGAGATTGTGATCTATATGGTAGGATTGTCAGCTCCAGCATATAATGTAGAGCAGACAGTGTTCTAAACATCTTGTTCACCAGTTTTCATTATTGACGGATGCATGTTCTGTACATTTCATACTTTGAAAAAGTTAATTATGGAAGACCATTATCTGAAACTGTGACACATGGTCTAGAAATGGTTTAAATTGTAGATTTGTAAGAATATGTTATTTTGGGAGCTGGAGAGATGGCTCAGTGGTTAAAAGCACTTGCTGTTCTTCCAGAGGACCCAGGTTGAGTTCCTGCAACCCACTTGCAGTTCAGAACTGCTTGTAGCTCCAGTTCTAGGGAATCCTACACCCTCATACAGACATACATGCAGGTAAAACACTAATGTACATTTTAAAAAAAAATCATAGAATGAGCAACTTTTTTTAAATATGTTTTTTCCTTTACTAACTGGTAAGTACTTTATTTTTTCTGATAAGATGACTTATGATTTGGGATGCAATTAATTTTTGCCAAGCCAAATAATAGCTAGAATAAGAACTCACTAAGTAGATTTTGTTTGTTTTTAGTTAAGATTAGAAGGACAGAGTAGATTTTCTGTAGTTGTTACTTTTAAAATGGGAGTGTAAGCAGAGACTGCTGTTCATTTCCCGGCCACTCAGACCTGAATAATCACACAAAAACTATTATAACATTGCTTGGCCAGTAGCTTAGGTGTATTCCTTCCTAACTCTTATATCTTAAATTAACCCATTTCTATTAATCTGTGTATTGCCACCAGGCTGTGGCTTACTAGAAAGGCTCCTATGGCGGTGTCTTTCTCCTTCAGCAGCTACATGACTTCTCTCTGACTCCGCCTACTTTATATCTCTGTTTGGATTTTCCGCCTGACTTTGTTCTGCTAATCCACTGGCTGAAACAGCTTTATTCTTTAACCAATGATAATAAAACATAGTCACAGCATACAGAGGGGAATCCCACATCATGGAAGACATAGGTTTTATGTTTCAATGGGCTTACGGGGGAGAGATTGATGATAAGGTTAAAAGCTTTGTTCTACTAAGGAAAGAAAATAGGGCTCCAACTGAAACAGTCTGCTTTGATAGGTTGAGTAAAATGAATGGCAGGATTTCTATCTAAGACAACTAAAAGTTGGAGAAGGGGGTTTTGTTTTGTGTAGGTGGGACCAGAGATATGAAGATGAGAAAAATTGGAGGGGGGCCTTAGGTGATAGATTGATATAGGTAATTGGCTATAGGCTACAAGAACATCACTACATAACAAAGAATGACCTTGGATTTCTGGTTTTCTTGTTCTTGCTTCCCAAGTCTGAGATCACATGAAGAGAAATTACTGGAAGTTGACCTGGAGTATGTGAATTATTCTTAGTTGAATTGAGGACCTAGCTCAAATTGATAACTATGAATCAATCATGGTACCAGTCAGTAAGGTTGTATAGCTTTTCTGTGGAATATTAAGCAGGGTAGACATAGGATTTACACTGGTAGATCTCTGGTAATGTCCTAGGTGGGATGACTAACTAAGTAGAAACATTTGGAACAAAGGTCTTGTTTGTGCTTTCTTAACATCCTAGCACTCTGGAGGCTGAGACAGGAAGATTGCATGAGTTTAAGCCTGGACTACATAGTAAGTTTTGACTCAGAATCCTAAAAAAGTAATGAGAAGAAATCTTATTTGCCTTGTAGCATGAGCTCTCAGATGGAGATCTGGATCTGGATCTTGCCGGGGAAGATGAAGTGAATCAGCTTGACGGCAGCAGCTCCTCTGCGAGTTCCACAGCAACGAGCAACACAGAAGAGAACGACATTGATGAAGAGACCATGTGAGCATCCCGTGTGAACACTTTACATAGGAATCATTTAAGCACTGTGATTTAGGCTAAGTATGGGAATGATCAGCATTTTTTTTAAAAGATACAATCTAAATATAAACTAGGCCTTCTCAGCTATGAGTTTTTATTCTCTATTTAAAAAAAATCTTTTTATTGGACAGGAGAGATGGCTCAGTGATTAAGAGCTCTGGCTGCTCTCCCAGAGGATCTGGGTTCAATTCCCATTGCCCACATGTCAGCTTACAGTCACCTGTAACTGCAGTCCCAGGGGCTGTGATGCTCTCTTCTGTCCTCTGTGGGCACTAGGCACTCAAATAGTACCCAGACATATATACAGAGAAAAGACTCATACACATATGTATAGTTTTTTTTTTTCAAATAAAAAAGAAAGTGTGTGCATGTGTGTGTAATATGGGCATATGGAGGTCAGAGTTCAACTTTTGTGAGTTGTCTTCTCCTTCCTCTGTGGGTCCCAGAGATGGAATCAGATTTTCAGGCTGCACAGTCAATGATTTTTGCCACTGAGTTATACCACTAGCCCAAGCCTGGGACTTCTGATCAGGCTAGGCTGGCTATTATATGTTTTTCTGATACTCTTTTATAGCCTTCTTCTGTCCTTAGTGCGGGAAAGAAACCCAAAAACTTCTGGTTTCTGAACCTAGACTGAGGCAAAGGTACAATTCTCTGTCCTGCTTTAGAAACTGGATATTGGGAGAATGTGCCTTAGCCCTTTGATTGTCTTGTTGGCCCTGATGTCTCTGCTGGAAGAGTAAAGTGTGGTAAGCACTGTAGATCTGAGCATTTTCAGGATGCCCTCACCCAATAGAAGCTTTTCTGAATACAGGTCTGGACATAAGGGTACAAGTCTTTTTGGCCACACATACCTGGCCCTTGGCATCAGGTTAGGTGTTGGAGACTACCCACAGAATAAGAAATGCTGCTGGTGTCTTCCCCACTCCAGCAAACCGGAAGGCGTATGTTCTTTTTTATGGTGACCTAGAGTGGAATTGCTTGGGGGCTGAATAAGAGGGAAAGGATTAATCTTGACTTAAGTAGTATTTATGCTCACACTTTTGGGGAGTCTGTATTTTGAGACAGAGTCCCACTAAGTAGTCTTGGTTGACCTAGAACTTAATCTGTGTGTAGTCCAAGCTGGCCTCAACTCAGGGATACACATCCACTTGCCTCTTCCTCTCGAGTGTTGGAATTAAAGTTGTGCACTGCCACCCCCAGCCCTATGCTCTTTTTTATTACCATATTAATGCTTTTTTAAAATTTTCATTTCTTCATTTTTCTATACCTTTCAGAATATTTCCAGAGTGAGTCCGTCCGTCCTTCCTTCCTTCCTTCCTTCCTTCCTTCCTTCCTTCCTTCCTTCCTTCCTTCCTTCCTTCCTTCCCTCCTTCCTTTCTATCTTTCTTT
>NC_022014.1:63383593-63388783 GCF_000317375.1 Microtus ochrogaster
CCGCCTGCCTCTGCCTCCCGAGTGCTGGGATTAAAGGCGTGCGCCACCACCGCCCGGCTTGCCAAGTTTCTTATATCTTAAGATTTCTTCAAATATATAAAACTAGCAGTGTCTTTTTTACTGCTTCAAATAGTACTTTGTAGTTTGATTTAAAGCAGTTTAAAGTTGACTTTTTAAGAACAAATAGGAAGCAGCACCCTGTTTTGTAAAGTTGTCTTTGTCATCTCTAGAAACTGTTCTTGGTTATTGTCCTTCCTTCCTCCCCTCTCTTTCTCTGTGTGTGTGTGTGTAGGGGGGTAAGGGCAAGGTTTCAGCTGGCCTCATAGAACTTACTGTGTAGTTTAGGATGGCCTTAAAATCCAGTCCTCCTCCTGGTACTTCCCAAGTATTGATTGGGTATGCAGGCATGTTTCTTCTCTCCTGAGTTGGACTTTTTTCTTTAATATTAAAATGCAAGGTCTGGTTTTTGGTTTTTCTTGTTGTTATTTGTTTGCTTGGTTTTGGTTTTTCCTAATTGACTATTAGCATGTGTGCCTTCCCTGTTTTCCCTTTGAGAGGTCTCACCATAGCCTAAGCTGCTCACAAACTTACAATGTAACTTAGGATGGGAACTTCTGATCTTCCTGTCTCTACCTCCTTAATGCTGAGATTGCAGATGTGTACTGTGACTCCACGCCTGGCTCCCTGTGGTGATAAAAGTCAAACACTAGGCTTCCTAAATGCTGGCTGGTTAGATGAGCACCATTGTACTAACTGAGCCACAGGCGAAGCAGCAGTGAGAAGTCTTTATAGATGTCTAATCTCTCCTCTTTGCAGTGTTCTCCCAGATTTTCAGATATAAAGATCAAATATTTTTAGCTTACTTTGATGTTATTTAAAAGTTGTTTGGACATTAAATGCACAGTCATGATTCTCACTAAGATCATCTCATAGTTGTGTTTAGGAACATAACACTTATCAAGGTATGACAAATACAATTTTTTAATTTTTAAAATTCATTTATAATATGGCCTATGCACATATATATGCACATCTCTGCGTGTGTGAGTCAGAGGACAGCTTGGGGAACAGCTCTCTCTTTCTCCTGTGGGGTGGGGAGTAGGAACTGTAACTCACCTTACAATACAGCTGCATTTCCTTTGTGAGAGTGATGAGTTTTGTGAACATAATGGATTTTGTCTGTCCTCAGGTCTGGAGAGAATGATGTAGAGTATAACAACATGGAACTGGAAGAGGGAGAACTCATGGAAGATGCAGCTGCTGCAGGACCTCCAGGTACAGGGGCCAGGCTCCACGAGTCACCTGCTGTCGTAGTTTAGTGGAGGGCAACCATTGTTTGTTTGTTTGTTCTGTTTCTTGACTTGGGATTCCACTATGTAACCTGATTCTCCTGCTGTGGCCTTTCCAGGGGTGAAATTACAGATATAGACCACCACATGTGGCAAAATTTACTTTATCGTTAAAGAAACTGGTGCACAGGTAAATTAAGCAACTTACCCTGTTTTCACAGCTTAGCAAATAAGGAGAAATTGGATCTTGAGGTTTGTATGGATTTTGTGTACTCTTGACTCTGGTGTGTGAGTCTTATCTGTATTAAGCTTTGTTTACAGAATGATTTAAATAGCCACATGGAATATGAGCTTACAAAGGATATTTAGAAAGCTGATTTTCAGAGCTATACAAACTCATGTGTAGTTACCAGGGCACATATGTAGTTGTTGTTTCAACTAGTTTAGAACCCAGATTTTGTTAGACGCAGTCCTCCACCCTTCCCAAATCACACTGAGAAGATCTTATATATGTAATGGATGTTTTTCCTTATGTCTTTAGATCTTATTGTAAGAATTGGCTGGAACATTTAAAAGCTAGCTTTTGGCATTTATCTCTAATCCCAGCTCTTGGAAGGCTGAGGCAGGAGGATTAAGAATGCAAGGCCAACCTGAGGTAGATTATTCTGAGGCCAGAAGAAGATTCCCTGGGACTGCAGTTAATAAAAGTAATAAGCCACCATGTCCTCTTAAATAGCAGAAGTGCCAGTGTGATCTACAGAGTGAGTTCCAGGACAGCCAGGGTTACACAGAGAAACCCTGTCTCCAAAAACAAAAAGACAACAACAAAAAGTATTTACTGGTAATTTAACAAGAAGTGGATGCTGTTTGAACATGTGGATTCCAAGTATTGAATAAATGTCATTCATATTTTCATTTGTTTTTGTTTTGGGTTTTTTTGCATTTATTTTCTGTAGCTCTAAATATTCTAATAAAATTTAGATACTTTATCCTAGATATTAAAGATGTAAAGTGAAAAAAGACCCTTATTTTCATTGTTGAACTTTGCTGAAATTTATCTACTTAACACACATTGAATATAATAGTATATTTCTAGTTCCTGAAAAATGAAATGAAAAAGACTTCTGTACTTTATAACTAAAGGTGAATAAATGCAAGAATAATTAGCAAAAAATATGACGGTACACATGCAGATATTAAGTCATTTTTGAAAGACTCTTTCCTCCGTGAGATAGAGTATAACTCGCCCTCGTTTAAGTAAATGTTGTGCTGGGGGAAGCTTGACCACATCACATGTGATGGATGCATTTAGCATTGTCTGTGGTGAGACGTGTCAATATGTAGAGAACATTTACCTCTGTATTGTTGAATCAGAGAAACCCTTAACTGAGGGACATTGTACAGATTGTCCAAATAAGGACAATAATCACAAACCAAAGAAGACTAGTTTGATGTTCTGGATTAAATTCTAGAAGAGAAAAAGTCAACATGTGGGGAAAATTAATGATCTATATACAGTAGAATTTAGTTAGTAACTTAGTATATCAGTATTGGTTCATTTGTTGTGATAAATGTATCAAAGTAATGAAAGGTGTTAACAGAATTGGGTGTGAAATATATAGAAGCATTCTGTACATTTTCTATAATTCAGACTTCTAAAAATTAAAAACAATGAATCAGTGATTAAAAGCTGGCTTGGGGTTGTGTGCAGCATTCCCAAACCCCTGGGCCTGCCCAGTTGCACAGCAGCCAAACATAACATAAGAGACCCTGTTTCAGACAACGTGGAGGGCAAAGAGTGGCAGCTGAATTTGTCTTCTGATCTCTATAACCTTATTACGGCATGTAGACACATGTACTTAAAGGCAGACACGCAAACACACATGCACACACAGCAATACAACATTTCTAATTCAAATTGACATTGATAAGTTTATTACTCAAAACATTTGTTCTTTTTTGTTTTTGCTTTTGCTTTTTTTTTTTTTTTTTTTGAGATATGGTCTTATGTTTCCTTGGCTGGTCTGAAGCTCAGTGTATAGAACAGGATGGCCTTACACTCACAGAAATTTGCTGACTCTGCCTTTCAAGTGCTGACATTAAGCCTGGACCTTTTTATTGTTTGTTGTTATTTATTTTTGGTTTATGAAACCAGTGGGTTTTTTTTTTGTTTGTTTGTTTTTTATGTAGCCCCAGCTAGCCTGCAACTTGCTGTGTAGATCAGACTAGTCTTGAACTCACAGAGATCTGCCTGTCTGTCTCCCCCATGTTGCGATTTAAGATGTGTGCCACCATACCCGGCTTATTATGTAGCATCTTGATTATTTTCTTATGTATATATTTATAGCATTTTATTTTGTAGTCTAGGCCTGCCTGGAACTCAAGTATCCTAAACTGGCCTCAAATTCATAGCAATTCTGGTATTGCAGCCTCCTGAGTACTGGATTATAAGCATGAGCCACCATACTTGACTGGTGAAAAGTTTCATATTTCTCATCATATTTTGGAGTTCTTCAGTTATTTTTTTCAGATAATTCTTTGCAGTTTTTTCATTTTTTTTTTTGTGACTTAGTTTTATGTTGCTATGGTTTTTTTTTTAATTTATTATGTATACAATGTTGTCTGTGTGTATGCCTGGAGGCCAGAAGAGGGCACCAGACCTCATTACAGATGGCTGTGAGCCACCATGTGGTTGCTGGGAATTGAACGCAGGACCTTTGGAAGAGCAGGCAATGCTCTTAACCACTGAGCCATCTCTCCAGCCCCCTATGTTGCTATGTTTATGAGGGTTGCTGAAACTCTGTATTTTTTGTTTGTGTTTTGTCTTTGTAAGAAATGTGAAATTAGCCGGGCGATGGTGGCGCACGCCTTTAATCCCAGCACTCGGGAGGCAGAGGCAGGATCTCTGTGAGTTCGAGACCAGCCTGGTCTACAGAGCTAGATCCAGGACAGGCTCCAAAACCACAGAGAAACCCTGTCTCGAAAAACCAAAAAAAAAAAGAAAAGAAATGTGAAATTAGCCAGGTAGTGGTGGGATATGCCTTTAATGCCAGCATTCGGGAGGCAGAGGCAGGCAGATCTCTGTGAGTTCAAGGCCAGCCTGGTCTACAAGAGCTAGTTCCAGGACAGGCACCAAAGCTACACAGAGAAACTCTGTCTTTAAAAAACGAAACAAAACAAAACAAAAAGCCAAATTAAAACCATAGTAAGAAACCACTGCGCATTGACCATAATGGTTAATATATATTATTTAAATTGCTTCTTTTTTTCTTAGGCAGGGTTTCATGTAGCCTGGATTGATTTTAACTTGTTATGTAGCCAAAGATGGATTTGTATTCCTAATCCTTTAACCTCCACCTCTCAAGTGCTAGGATTACAGACATGTGTTACCACACCTAGTATGGTTAATATTTTAAACCTGGCAGTACTAAATGTTAAGTATAAGAAAAGATGGGAACCCTTTTACTCTCTGATGGGAGTGAAAACTTTTTCTTCCTTGACCTTGGCCTGCACTGAGTTGTGTATCTTTTTTTTAAAATTTTTTTATTTTAAGATTTATTTACATATTTAGGTATACAGTGTTCTGCCTGCATGTATGCCTGCAGGCCAGAAGAGGGCACCAGATCTGTAAGAAGTGATTGTGAGCCACCATGTGGTTGCTGGGAATTGAACTCAGGACCCCTGGAAGAGCAGTCAATGTTCTTAACCTCTGAGCCATCTCTCCAGCACCCCAAGTTGTGTATCTTGTACACATTTATTTTTTATTTTTTTTAAATATTTATTTTTATTTATTTATTTATTATGTATAATAATATTCTTTCTGCGTTATGCCTGCAGTCCAGAAGAGGGCACCAGACCTCATTACAGATGGTTGTGAGCCACCATGTGGTTGCTGGGAATT
>NC_022014.1:63389068-63402122 GCF_000317375.1 Microtus ochrogaster
AGTGCTGGGATTAAAGGCGTGCGCCACCATCGCCCGGTTGATTATTCTTGAATTATAGATAGTAACAAACCCCATGCTTAGTCATTGTTTTGATGTTTATTACTTGACAGTATGGTTCCTCTGTGCTTTTCATTATGAACACAATCTAAGACACAGATCTGCAGACAGGTATTCACCCACTAATTGGGATTTAAAAAAAAATAATAAAACATGTACAGATATATACAGTATGTTTTCTCTATTTCTTTTGTAGGTAGTAATCACAGCTATGTGGGTGCCAGTAGCAGAATGTCAAGAAGAGCACATTTATGCTCTGCCGCTACCAGTAGCTTATTAGACATTGATCCTTTAATCTTAATACATTTATTGGATCTTAAGGACCGGAGCAATATGGAAAATCTGTGGGGCTTACAGCCTCGTCCATCTACTTCACTTTTGCAGCCCACAGGTAAAATAATAATGTCTTTTTTTCCTTTGGTTCTCTGAAAGAACTATTGAATTTCTGGGTGTCTCATCTGAGTATTGGAATATAGTATGTTTCTCTAGTAAAATGATTTTTCATTCATGTCATATGAGTGATTTTTTTTTTCAACCTGTCTAATCCCCACCCCACCCTCCACCCCCATGTGTGTGTTCAGGATTGAACTCAGAATCTTGTTGTCCTGGGTGAACTGGACCTACAGCCCTTTGCCTCATTTTCCCTGTTGTTGCTCAAGAGTTGTGTCAAAAACAAATTTTGAATTTGTTTTTAAACCTTTGAAAAGGTTTTGGGGCTAGGGTGTGTAGCTCAGAAGATAGTAATCACCCAGCACACACAAATCCTTGTAATTGATCCCTAACACTGCAAAGAAAAACGAAGAAAGTTCTAAATGGTTGCCTTCTCTTTGTGCCTAACTGCTAGCTTGAGCCATAGGAAGAAGTACAGTTGTCTTCTTTGTGAATGGATTCAGTTTTTCAGGCCTACCTTTCAAGGGGAAATGTGTCTAAATAGAAAAACATTTACTTAATTATTCATTAAAGGAAAAATGCTTACCACTGCCATGGTGGCACATACCTGTTATAAGGATGGTAAAGACCGAGTCATGAGGATTGCTCTGAGTTTAACATTAACCTAGGCTTCATAGTGAGTTCAAGTCCAGCCTGGACTATATTGTGTGACCTGTTTCAAGAAATCAAACAAGGCTGGTCATGATAACATTTATCTTTTATTCTATCAGGTGTGAGGCAGAGACAGGTGGATCTCAATGAGTTCAAGGCTAGCCTGGTCTACGTAATGAGTTCTGGACCAACCATCAGATAACCTAGTATAAGACCCTGTCTCACACACACTTATGCATACAAATGAACATCAAAACCTGAGAAAATGTTGTAGCATAAATAATAAAAACCCAGAGACAGATTTTGTAGTTCAGCCTAAATATCAAAAAAGCAAAGCAGCCAGCCACTGGCTCTTACCTCTACCTTGGACCAAAAATGGATGAGATCCTGTCTCTACGAGTCCTGAAGACTCGACACCCCACTGAATTCCTGTCTCATCCACCTTATATTCTTCTTTCTGCCCAGCCATATTGCTCCTGTCTCCACCTCCCTAATGCTGGGATCACCTTTTTGTGAGCTCTTTTTCTCTTTTAGATATTCAATCTTGTGTAGCCCAGGGTGGCTTTGAACTACCAGAGATCCATCTTCCTGGGATTAAAAGTGCCTACCACCACCGCTTGGCCTGTATGTCTGACTAGTATGGCTGCTTTGCCCTGTGATCTTCATGCAAGCTTTATTTATTAAAACACAAATAGTATACTACTATAAAATGTGTATTAATTATCCACAGTATTTTATGCCAAAGCTATATAAGAGAAAAATATGCATTATTGTAGTAAGACAGCCATTTGTATAGTTCAGTCTAGGCTCTTTGAATCAGAGATAGAGTTGGTTTTTGTTTTGGTTTGGTTTGGTTTGGTTTTTGTTTTTTTGAGACAGGGCTTTTCTGTGTTGCTTTGGAGCCTCTCCTGGAACTGACTCTTGTAGACCAGGCTGGCCTCGAACTCAGAGAGATCTGCCTGCCTCTGCCTCCCAAGTGCTGGGATTAAAGGCATGCGCCACCACCACCTGACGAGATAGAGATTTTTTTCACAGATAGTGATTTACCATTAATGCTATTACAGTTTAAAGACAAGTTTTAGGGGCCTTTGGTATTACTAGGTAGTAATGTGCTTGCCTAGTATGTGCTAGGCCCTTGCGTCCCTCCCCAGCTTCCCGTTCCTGGGGTTGGAGAAACAACGCTTTTGTTGGAGTGCTTTCCACTGCATCCTTGGTATGTAGTGAAACAGACTGACATTCCCTACCTTTCTAAATCGTAGTATTCTATCCAACCATGATGTAGACAGGGATTTTGGTGATTTCTCAAAGCAGCAGAGCTCACACTTTCTGAACAAAATCATAGAACCTCTGTGTAGAAAACACAGAGCCACTGCAGCAGTTTGGAGGTTACAGCCTGAACCAGTTCATTTATTTTCTTAAAGCATACTTCTGAAAGTCTTACCCCTCCATTTGAAAGACTGTCTTCAGCTAGGTTCTGGGACAGTTGCTCTTCATTTATGGTTTGAGTACATTCTGTGTGAAGGTTCACTTAAATCAGTGGTTCTCAACCTTCCTAATGCTGCAACCCTTTAATATAGTTCCTCCTGGTGTAATGACCCCCAACTATAAAAAAAAATTATTTTTGTTGCTGCTTCATAACTGTAATTTTGCTACTGTTATGAATTATATTGTAAATATCTGACCTGCAGGATATCTGGTATGCGACCGCCAGGAGGGTTGCAATTCACAGGTTGAAAACTGTTGGCTTGAATGATAATTGGTGGTATGTCAAAGTCCAAATGAAGCAGGTCAAGTCTGGCTCTAAATAAACATGTATAATTGACTTAACTTTAAGAGGAACAATTTTACAATTTGATTTACAAATAGATTTAATAAATAGGTAAAATCATGTTTTTGAAAATATTGAATGTCATTGGAATGCATACAGACTATATTAACAGTAGTAGTCTTGTTCTGGAATGTTTAGTTCCAGGACAGCTAGGACTGTTACACAGGGAAACCCTGTCGTCAAAAACAAAACAAAAACAAACAAAAAGAACCAAATGAAGAGCCTTTTGGAAAAGAGAAAGACCAATAAAACAATATAAGGAGCCAAGTCAAAATAACCTGTATGTGTGTGGCTGGGGGTGGGGGGATGTTCATAAGGTTAATAAAGTCACAGAAAGAACCTTGTTTCTTTTATTAAAAAGGCTTGTGTGGAGTTTGTTAATTTCATTTCTTGGCATATTCATATTTTAATCATAAAGCTAATGGACATCTGCTATATGTCAAATTCATTGCCTGTTCATGGTCTTAATTGCTGTGCCCAGGGGATGTCATAAATGATACCAGGGTATCAAGTTGAAGTCAACTTTAAGGTATCTAGTACTAAACAGAATGAAGTAATCACATTGGTTCATCCTATGGAAGTTCTTGAATGCTAGCTTGAATTTAATCACAGTAGAGGATAGAGAAGTTTGATTTTAGTAGTGGTTTGATTTAAACTTTACTTTAGAAAATGAACAGTACTGATGAAACAGATAAATGAAAGTTTTTGACAGGATACTTAGTCTAGGGTTTCATTTCTGGTGTGAGAGAGTAAACTGACAATTTTTAAGACAAATGCTTAAAGTATATAGAATGGGATAAACTCTCAGGAATTTTTTTGGCATTAAAAAGTTCTAAGAGCTAAGGAAGTGGTCCAGCAGGTAATTAGATGCTCAAGCGACAAGAGCGAGGACCAGAGTTTGCTTCCTTAGAACACATGTGACTGTCGAGTGGATGTGGCAGCCTGCCTGTAATTCCAGCCTTTTGGAGGCGAGGACAGAAATGGGTTTTCTGCAGCCAGGTGGCTAGCTAGAGTTTGGGAGATCATGGCTCCAGAAGGTATGTGGGACTCTTTCTTATTCCCCAAAGCTGTGAGGAAACACTATAAAAGAAATAATACAGATTGAAGTCACTTCTAATTACCCTTAGAACTGTGGGCTATATCTGTTCTGGAAGTCTTCACCTAAGTGTGACTCCAAGAAGCTGGGGTGTGTGTGTCTGCTAGAAGCTGAGACTAAAGCTATCAGTAGATAATAGAACCTGGTAGTGTGGAGCTTGTGTGCAATCCAGTACTTTCCATGCGGCTCTTCTGAGCATAAAGTAATACCTGCTTTGGCCTTTAGAAAACATCCAATAGATGATCAGGAACTGAAAAGTCACACACAGGTTTGGAGTTCCAGGGGACACTGAGGAACATTGTTTTTTTGGGATAAGAAATTTATCGGAAGTTATTAATGTCATTGAAAGACAGAAGCATGGTAGAGCACTCTGAGGGGACTTTAGGCCCAAGAGGTGTGTGTGGGTCCCTTCTAACAGATTTCAGGAAAAAGGAAGCAGGAGTGTACAGCCTGGCTGTTTATGATTCCTGGGCAGCAAGGAGAGAGATGGAAGAGGGAATTCTGGGAAGGAATGTGGTACTTGAAGGATGTGGAGCAGTAAATTAGGGGAGTACACCTGTTAAACAGGTGGGGTCTCTGTCACTGGTAGTTCTCTGATGTCACCCAGGAACCTAGTAGCCTTTCATCTGTAAGCTTCATTGGGAGTGTGAGACAGTGTCTCTCATTCTCTGGTATCTGAACATCTGAGGGGGTCTGTTTGCAGGCTTGGAGATAGGCTCTTAGTAGCATCTCTTTTCCTGTAGCCACAGAGATTTCAGAATCCACTATGAGGATGGAGATGGAGAGGGCTGCTGATGGGGTGTATCTGGGGCACTGTTCCATCTGGAATTATATGTCTACATAGAAGAATAGGTAGAGCTGAGTTGATGACATGTTTGACTTCTAGGTTTTTCTTTTTCATTTTTTTAGATTGTGACTGTAAGAAGTATAGAAAGAAGCTGAGAAAAGTATTTAAAACAAGACAAAAAAACATAAGGCAGAGCAGCCTCTAAACTTTAGAATTAAGATATAATTCAGTGAAGTGATTATGACCCAGACTCTTAACTTGAAGCTTTAAACTTTGAATAAGGTTAAGATAGTTGGACCTGTGTTTTCTGTGGTAGAATTTAATGCATACTCTTAAGTTTTATGTCATCTATTTGTGTAGGTGTGTATGTGTACATGAGTGTGTGTGTGTCGTGGTGTGTGTGGAGGTTAGAGGACAGTGTGCAAGTCCCCGTGCTCTCCTTCCACCATGTGCTAGAATCCTAGGTTTGGGCCTCAGATTATTCGGCTTGGCAACAAGTGCCTTATCCACTAAGTCAGAGGAGATTCCCAACCTGTGGGTTGTAACCCCTTTGGAGGTTGCGTATCAGATACGCTACGTATTAGATATTTACGTTAAAATTTATAACAGCAGCAGAATTACAGTTACGAAGTAGCAATGAAATGATTTTATGGTCGGGGGTCACCACACCATGAGAAACTATATTAAAGGATCACAGCATTAGGAAGGTTGAGAACCACTGATACCAGCAGTCTCTCTAGGCTTGATGTATGTTCTTTTCTCATACAACGAAGCACCTTACCACATTTGGCACTTTAAATTTGTGGGAAAGAATGAGGTCATGAATGTTAAAATTTATTTATTTATTTATTTATTTATTCATTTATTTATTTATTTATTTATTTATTTATTTATTTTGGTTTTTCGAGACAGGGTTTCTCTGTGGCTTTGGAGCCTGTCCTGGAACTCGCTCTGTAGACCAGGCTGGTCTCGAACTCACAGAGATCCGCCTGCCTCTGCCTCCCGAGTGCTGGGATTAAAGGCGTGCGCCACCACCGCCCGGCATGGATGTTAAAATTTATATGAATATGGTTTTTCACTTGTTTTCTTTTGCAGCATCATATTCTCGAAAAGATAAAGATCAAAGGAAGCAGCAGGCGATGTGGCGAGTGCCCTCTGACCTAAAGATGCTCAAAAGACTCAAAACTCAAATGGCTGAAGTTCGGTGTATGAAAACCGATGTGAAAACAACACTATCTGATATAAAAGGCACAGGGATTGCTTCTGGAGACATACAGGCAAACCTGTTTTGTGCTGACCAGGCAGCTCTGGCTACCTGTGGACCTGAAAACTCTGGTAGACTACAGGATTTGGGAATGGAGCTCCTAGCAAAGTCATCAGTTGCTGGCTGTTACATACGGAACCGTAAGTGAAGAAGTCGTTTCTCCCATGAACTTTATGAAAACAACTTGACTCATTGTTTTCACTTAATAATCTATCAATGTCTCTGTTCTAGTGAGTTAAATTAAATTTTTTTTAATGTATATGGATATTTTGCTGGCAGGTGTGTGTGTATAATGTGTGTATGCCTGATGCCCACAGAGGCCAGAAAGAGTGCATTGAATCCCCTGGATCTGGATTTATAGATTGTTGTGAGTGACTGTATGGGTGTTAGTTAGGACTTGCACCTAGGTCCTCTGCAAAAGTAGTAAGTGCTCTTAACCACAGAGTTATCTCTTCTACCCTTCTTATGAGTTAAAATAGCCTTTGTTTCTCTCCATCCAAAATTGTTTGACGTTTTTAAAAAGAATTTGTGTATATGTGTATGTGCATGTGTGTGTGTGTGTGTGTGTGAGAGAGAGAGAGAGAGAGAGAGAGAGAGAGAGAGAGAGAGAGAGAGAGAGAGAAGGAGAGAAGGGGAGAAGGGGAGAAGGGGAGAATGTACAACATGTTACACTGAGAGAGAGAGACGGAGGGAGAGGGAGCGGGAGGGAGGAAGGGAGGAAGGGAGGAAGGGAGGAAGAGAGGGAGGATGTACATGGTGCACTGCACACTTCGGGAGATAAGAGGACAGACAGTTTTGTAGAGTCAGTTCTTTTAACACATGGGTCCCAGGAATGGAACTCAGGTCGTCAGGCTTTAAAATGGTGAATGCCTTTACCAGTTGAGCTACTTTCCAGTCCGATTCTAATATTTTCTTTCATATAATAGGACAGGACTTTCTTTGAACCATCAGCTCCCAATTAATGACATGGAGACTTGTTATTAATTATGAAAGTTTTGTCTTAGCTCACGCTTTTTCCCAACTAGCTCTGAAAATTTACGTTAACCCATTTATATTATTCTGCGTTCTGCCATGTGACTTGTTCCCTCTCCTCAGCATTTTCTCAACATCTAGCTGGATTCTACCTTCTTCCCAGAGTTTCTCGGGAAATCCCACCTATCCTATCCTGCCTAGTTATTGGCCGTTCAGCTAATTTTTAAAAATTTTTTAAAATGATTTTTATTGAGCTCTACATTTTTCTCTGTACCCCTTCCTCCCTCTGCCCTCCCCCTTCAACCTTCTCCCAAGGTCCCCATATTCTCTATTTACTCAGGATATCTTATCTTTTTCTACTTTCCATGTAGATTAGATCCATGTAAGTCTCTCTTAGAGTCCTCATTGTTGCCTAGGTTCTCTGGGATTGTGGTTTGTAAGCTGGGTTTTTTTGTTTTGTTTTGTTTTTTGTCTTTTTTTTTTTTTGCTTTATGTTTAAAAACCACCTATGAGTCAGTACATATGATAATTGTCTTTCTGGGTCTGGGTTACCTCATTCAGAATGATGTTTTCTAGCTCCATCCATTTTCCTGCAAAATTCAAGATGTTATTTTTTCTGCTGTGTGGAGGTCCACTGTGTAAATGTACCACATTTTCCTTATCTATTCTTCAGTCGAGGGGCATTTAGGTTTTTCCAGGTTCTGGTTATGACAAACATTTCTTCTGTGGACATAGTTGAACACATGTCCTTGTAGCATGATTGAGCATCCTTTGGATATATACCTAAAAGTGGTATTACTGGGTCTTGAGGAAGGTCGTTTCCTAATTTTCTGAGAAATCGCCACACTGACATCCAAAGGGGTTGTACCAGCTTGCATTCCCAACGAGGATTGCAGGAGTGTTCCCTTTTCCCCACAACCTCTCCAGCATAAGTTGTCATCAGTGTTTTTGATGTTGGCAATTCTTACAGGTGTAAGATGGAATCTCAGAGTTGTTTTGATTTGCATTTCTCTGATGACTAAGGATATTGAGCATTTCCTTAAGTGTCTTTTAGCCATTTTAGATTCCTTTGTTGAGAGTTCTACGTTTAGGTCTGCAGTCCATTTTTTTTTATTAGATTATGTGATCATTTGGTGTCCAATTTCTTGAGTTCTTTGTATATTTTGGAGATCAGACCTCTGTCTGATGTGGGGTTATTGAAGATCTTTTTCTATTCTGTGGGCTGTTATTTTGTCTTGTTAACTGTGCCGTTTGCTTTACAGAAGCTTTTCAGCCAGGAGGTCCTATTTATTAATTATTTATCTCAGTGTCTGTGCTACTGGGGTTATATTTAGGAAGTGGTCTCCTGTGCCAATGCGTTTAAGTGTAGTTCCCACTTTCTCTTCTGTAAGGTTCAGTGTGGCTGGCTTTATGTTGAGGTCTTTGATCCACTGGACTTGAGTTTTGTGCATGATGATAGATATGGATCTATTTTCATTCTTCTACATGTTGATATCCAGTTATGCCAGCACCATTTGTTAACTATGCTTTCTTTTTTTCTATTTGATATTTTTTTTTGCTTCTTTGTCAAAAATTAGGTGTTCAAAGGTGTGTGGATTAATATCCGGGTCTTTTGATTCGATTCTATTGGTCCTCCTGTCTGTATTTATGCCAGCATCAGGCTGTTTTCAGTTCATTACTGTAGCTCTGTAGTAGAGTTTGGGGGTTGTGATGCCTCCAGAAGTTCTTTTATTGCATAGGATTGTTTTGGCTATCCTGGGTTTTTTGCTTTTCCAAATGAAGTTGAGTACCATTCTTTCGAGGTCTGTGAAAAATTTTGCTGGGATTTTGATGGGCATTGTTTTGAATCTGTAGATTGCTTTTGGTAATATTGCCATTTTTACTATATTAATTCTACCTACTCAAGAGCATGGGAGATCTTTCTACTTTCTGGTGTCTTCTTCAGTTTCTTTCTTCAAAGATTTTAAATTCTTTTCATACAAGTCTTCCACTTGTTTGGTTAGAGTTACTCTGAGATATTTTATGCTATTTTTGGCTATTGTGAAGGGTGTTGTTTTTCTGATTTCGTTCCCAGCACTTTTATCATCTGTGTATAGGAGGGCTACTGATTTTCTTTTTAAGTTAATCTTGTATCCTCCTACATTACTGCAAATGTTTATAAGTTGTAGAAGTTCCTTGGTAGAATCTTTGAGGTCGCTTATATAAACTATCATATCATCAGCAAACAGTGAGAGTTTGACTTCTTTTCTGATTTTATCCCCTTGATCTCCTTTTGGTGTCTTATTGCTCTAGCTAGGACCTCAAGAACTATATTGAATAGATATGGAGAGAGTGGACAACCTTGTCTTTTTCCTGATTTCAGTGGGATCTCTGTGACTTTCTCTTCATTTAATTTTATGTTGGCTGTTGACTTGTTGTATATTGTCTTTATTATGTTTACGTGTGTTCCTTGTATTCCTGCTCTCTTCAAGACCTTTATCATGAAGGGATGTTGTATTTTGTCCAAAGCTTTTTTGGCATCTAATGAGATGATCATGTGGTTTTTACTTTTTAGTTTGTTTATATGGTGTATAATGTTAACAGATATTTGTATGTTGAACCATCCCTGCATCCTGGGGTAAAGCCAATTTGATCATGGCGGATAATGGTTCTGATGTGTTCTTGGATTCGATTTGCCAGTACTTTATTTAGTATTTTTGCATCAGTGTTCATGAGTGAGATTGGTCTGTAATTCTCTTTCTTAGTAATGTCTTTCTGTGGTTTGGGTATCAGGGTAATTGTAGCCTCATAAAAAAGAGTTTGGCAATATTCCTTTTGTTTCTATTGTGTGGAATAATTTGAAGAGTATTGGTATTAGTTCTTCTTTGAAAGTCTTGTAGAATTCAGAGCTGAAACCATCTGGTCCTGGGCTTTTGTTGGTTGGGAGACTTTTGATGACTGTTTCTATTTCTTCAGCAGTTATAGGTCTGTTTAATTTGCTTATCTGGCCTTGATTTAATTTTGGTAAGTGATATTTATCCAGAAAGTTGCCCATTTCCTTTAAGTCTTCCAATTTTGTGGAGTACAGATTTTCGAAATAGGAACTGATGATTCTCTGTATTTCCTCCATGTCTGTTGTTATGTCCCTCTTTTCATTTCTGATTTTGTTGATTTGGATATTCTTTCTCTGCCTTTTGGTTAGTTTGGATAAAGGTTTGTCTAATTTGTTGATTTTTCTCAACGAACCAACTCTTTGTCTCATTGATTCTTTGTATTTTTTTTTGTTTATTTCAGCTCTCAATTTGATTATTTCCTGCTGTCTAGTTCTCTTTTGTGAATTTGCTTCTGTTTGTTCTAAAGTTTTCAAATGTTCTGTTAATTCACTAGTGTGGGATTTTTCCAGTTTCTTTATGTAGGTATTTAGTGCTATGAATAACTCTTTCATTGTGTCCCATAAATTTGGGTATGTTTTGTGGTCATTTTCATTGAATTTTAGGAAGTTTTTAATTTCTCCCTTTATTTCCTTCTTGACTCATTGATGATTCAGGTGAGCATTGTTTTAATTTCCACGTGTTTCTGGGCTTTCTGTTATTAAGTATTGCTTTTGAATTCTAGTTTTAAACCATGGTGATCTCATAAGATGCATGGGGTTATTCCAGTTTTTTTGTATTTGTTGAGGTTTGTTTTGTTATCGAGTATGTGGTCAATTTTTAAGAATGTTCCATGAGGTGCTGGGAAGAAGGTATATTCTTTTATGTTTGGATGGAATATTCTCTATGTCTGTTAAGTCCATTTGAGTCATAACATCTGTTCTCTTATTTCTCTGTTCATTTTTCATCTGCCTGAGCTGTCCAGTGGTGAGAGTGGACTGTTGAAGTCTCCCACTATTAGTGTGTGGGGTTTAATGTATGATTTAAGCTTTATAAGTATTTCTTTTACATGAGGGTGCCCTTGTATTTGGGGCATAGATGTTCAGTATTGAGATTTCCTGTTGATGGATTTTTCCTGTGACTAATATGAAATGTCCTTCCTTGTCTCATTTGATTGAGTTTAATTTGAAGTCTATTTTGTTAGATATTAGGATAGCTACACCAGCTTGTTTATTAGGTCCACTTGATTGGAATATTTTTTCGCAACCTTTTACTCTGAGATGATGTCTGTCTTTGAGGTTGAGATGCGTTTCTCGTATGCAGAAGAAGGATGGATTTTGTTTTCGTATCCAATCTGTTAGCCTGTGTCTTTTTATAGGTGAGTTGAGTCAATTTATATTAAGGAATATTAATGACCAGTGGTTGCTATCTCCTGTTAATTTAGTTTTCATTGTTGGTGATGTTAATTTGTGCATTTTTCCTTCTTTGAGGTTTGCTACTATGAGACCATCAATTGTCTGTGTTTTTGTTGGTGTAGCCAACTTCTTTGGGTTGGAATTTTCCTTCTAGTATTTTGTGTAGGGCGGGGCTTGTGGCTAGGTATTGGTTAAATCTGGTTTTGTCATGGAATATCTTGTTTTGTCCTTCTGTGGTGATTGAAAGTTTTGCCGGGTATAGTAGTCTGGGCTGGCATCTGTGGTCTCTTAATGTCTGCATAACACTTAACCACGACCTTCTGGCTTTCATTGTCTCCAATGAAAAGTCAGGTATAATTCTGATAGGTCTTCCTTTATATGTATGTTACTTGGCCTTTTTCCTTTACAGCTCTTAATATTCTTTTTTTATTCTTTATGTTTATTGTCTTGATTATTATGTGTCGAGGGAATTTTTTTTTTTGATCCAGTCTGTTTGTTCTGTAAGCTTCTTGTATCTTCATAGGTATATCTTTCTTTAGGTTGGGAAAGTTTTCTTCTATGATTTTCTTAAATATATTTTCTGTGCTTTTGAGTTGAACTCCTTCTTCTATACCTATTATTTTTATGTTTGGCACAAGTCGCTGGCCCAAGTCGCTGGTGGTCGGCTGGTCAGCTCTTTAATAAACCAATTAGAAGGTGCCTTGGCTGAGACACATCTTCGCAGTGTACAGAAAGATTGTTCAGCAACAGAGAACTAAGGGGTTTTGACTGCTCAGTCTATGTTTGGCACTAAATGACACTTCACTGGCCTTGTGGATCCTGAGTTGTAGTGTTAAGAATCAGACAGTACATCTGTGTATAAATGAATGAAGATAGTTTTAATGCATGCTTACTACTGTGAAGCAGGAGTAGATGAAGAACAGCTTAGTTCTTGGGCGGTAGTTAGAGAAAGTCTCTGTAAAGAACATATTTGACCTGAGCCCTTCAGCTGGCTTGGGGAAGCAGTGTTCTGTATAAACAGGACAGAAGTGGAAATTCACTGGTACAAGATTGTCTTTGAAGGGTTGAAGGGAGACTAGCATGGGTGGGAATGATGAATAAAGCCGACTAAGAGATGAAGTCAGAGATGACAGGGTTTAACTTGGAATCTGATAAACTTCAGTAAGGAGTTTGAGCTCTCTATTTATTCAGGAAGCTGCATTGTGGAGGAAGATGTGATAACACTTCAGAGCAGAAGCTCCAGGTTTAATACCAGCCATTAGAGTGTCTTGTGTGTAGATTGTGATGTAATCTGGAGCTAAAGCCATGGTAGGTAGACTTGCTCTTAGTATGGCAGTCCTTTCTTACTGAGTGTCCCATCCTAAGTATGTAACCAGTCCTGTTCTAGATGCAGAATCTAGTCTCTTTTCGGCCAATAGGATTCAGGTCTGTCACAGTTGTAGTTATAAAAGCCTGCGTAGTTGAGAGAAAGACGGGAACTGAGAATATTTTTTTTTTGGCCTAAGCAACTTAGTGATTAGTGCTGTCCTTCACCGAGCAGCACTTCAAAGCCAAGTGTGTGTGTGTGTGTGTGTGTGTGTGTGTGTGTGTGTGTGTGAGAGAGAGAGAGAGAGACCCTAATCCTAGCACGCAAGAGGGAGCAGGAGGTCCTGAGATTAAGACTAGTTTGAGGTGTGTGGTAAAAGTTTGTGTCAGAGCGGGTAAAGTGAGAGTCGGGGATTCTGTTTGAATATGCTGTTTGTGTC
>NC_022014.1:63402512-63403563 GCF_000317375.1 Microtus ochrogaster
GAGCGGGTAAAGTGAGAGTCGGGGATTCTGTTTGAATATGCTGTTTGTGTCAGAGCGGGTAAAGTGACAGTCAGGGATTCTGTTTGAGTATGCTGTTTGGGCACCTGCAGGTGTGGTTGTGCATCTTCATTCAGACATACCTGCAAGCAAAACAATCAATGTCCATAAAATAAAAATAAATTACTTAAAAAATTTAAAGCAAACATTCTAAAAAGCAGTATTACTACCTCTGCTTTATACTTTTGAGAAGTATCAACATAAAGTTTGAGTGGAAGAGCACACCAGTTAGATCTGACATGAGAAAAGAAAGCTTTCTTTAACAAGTTAGATGTGAACTGAGGAGCATCTGATGGGCTGGGTGGATTGAGAGAGTTTGGTGTTGGGCACTGCCTATGTGTGTTTATTTCTCAAATCATATATGCTAGAAAAAAGTCTTTCAAATTATGGTAAAGGGTGGATAACGTAAAATTTGATATTTTAACCTTTAGTTGAGGAATCACATGTGTTAAAGTTTTGGGTAAAGTGTATGTCATACAAAATTTCCCGTTTCGGTCTCACAGTTGAGGAGCATTGGGCACTTTGGCATTGCTGTGCATGCCTCGCCACCGTCCTCCTCCACACTGAAGCTGCCCCCGTTTATAGGCATTCCCCATTCCCTGCTCCCGGAACCTGGGATTGGGGCTTTGCTCTGTGTCTGTGAGTGACTCTGTTAGCTGTCACATATGATTGGAACTGTTGCAGCATTTGACATTTGGGGTTTTCTGTGATTGGCTTCTTTTTTCGTGTATCTTCAAGGTTCATCCATATGATAGCATCTTTCAGAGCTTCCTCTTTTAATGGCAGAATCCTACTCTGTTGTATATAGGGAGCACATGTTGTTTATCCATTCATTCACCCTTTGGACACTTTCTTCTCTAAACACAGATATTTTTCTTTTGAACCCCTTTAAACTCCGACTGGCATTGCTGGGATACCCTGTCCTTAGCTTCTGTGATATTCCCTTAGCTGCACTTCTGTGATATTCCCTAGCTGCACTTCTGTGATATTCCCT
>NC_022014.1:63403733-63405693 GCF_000317375.1 Microtus ochrogaster
TAGCTGCACTTCTGTGATATTCCCTTAGCTGCACTTCTGTGATATTCCCTAGCTGCACTTCCAGCAGAGCACAGGTTCCAGTTCTCCACATGTTCACAGCGCTTACCATTTTCTGTTGTTTTCTTTAAACTAGTCTTCCCAATTAATGTAGAAATAGAATTCTGTTTTTCATTTATATTCAAGATAGACTTTTGTTGTGTCGCCCAGGCTGGCATGAAACTCCTGATTGATCCTTCTGCCTCAGTTTACCCAGTTTAGGGATTTCAGTTTTATACCATGATGTCAGTCCAAATGAGGTCTTTTATGTGTGTGTTTTTCCGTTTCACATGTACTTTCAAGGTTTGTACATGTTATGAGTTAATAATAATTTGTTCTTTTTGCTGGTCAAGGATATTGTATTTTGTTATATACTGTATATACCACATACTGTTTATCCGCTAACAGTTGATAGCGCGTTTGCGCTTCTTGACTATCATCACTGATGTAGCATAATGTACTGTGAACATGTATTATAAATTACCATGTAGACAATATGTTTTTTATTTTGAGTGCACACTTAGACGTAGAGTTGATTTATCTCTAGCGACCATTTCCTGCTAGCAGCTTTCCCCCACTGCACATACGGTAACTAAGACTTGTACTAGGCGCTTTGCCTTAGGCCCCTACTGCCACGAATCCTTAGGATAGAGTCATTCCACTTAATGTAGACTAGGGCTTGTCCCCAGGCTCCTTACTCCCTGAAGTCATCTCCCCAGGGCTGTCACCATTGTAGACTCCAGCCATCCCAACCCCGTCCCTACTTTGGCTCCCTCCTCGCAGACCTACAATCCTGGAGGAAGAAGGAGAACCACACCTCTTTCTGTTACCATTGAGTTGTCTTGGCATCCTTGTTAACATCAAGGTATAAACTGTTTCTGGATTCTCAGTTTTGATAGATATCTGTCCATATGCTGGTACCACCCAGTTGTTTTGTCCTTTTTTTTTTTTTGTGGAATCTTTTTCTGGTGGCGGTGTGGGGGGGGCACAGCAATGTTGAATGTGGAAATTGTACATTCTAGTTCTAACTGCACCATGATCCTGCGTTTATCCCTCAACCACCCACCTCTGTTTGAGATTGGATCTCACTCTGTAAACAAGGCTGGCTTGGGGCTCACTGTGCAACCCTACTCCTCTCAGCTCCCTTGCTCTGTGTTTCTTGTGTGTGAGGCAGCATTAGAGCTCTTTGAGAGGTTTGCGGAGCTGTTGGAGGAGCGCTGCCTTGCCCACTTAGTCCTGACTCCCCAGCTGTGGATCCACTCGTGGTGGGCTGGAAGCCTAAGGCTCAGGAGTTGTCCCTGGCAGTGGGTCTGAGAGGGAGTCTTCCTTTCGGGGTTACTTTTGCTGTTCTAGATCTCTCGGAGTTGGCCAAGGTCCCTTTTCAGCCTAGCCATCTTTCCAGACCCTAGATAAACAATAATTTAAAAGGCATTTTTACATAGATTGTGTTAAATCTGTAGATTAATTTTAGAAGTGTGACTTTAGCAATACTGTCTCCGTCTGAACACAAAGCTGTCATTCATGTTATAAATGTCATTCATTTATTTTCTTTTTATAATGTGTGACAGTTTTTGATATGTGAGTCTTTTAAGTGTTTCCAAGTACTTTGTCCTTTTTCATACTGTAAAAGAGATAGGTTTCTGTTTTATTTTATAAACTTTGTTATAAAAAAAACTTGCAAATGAAAACATCACAGGTCTTTAAAAAGGATATAAAGCTATTTTGTTTTGTTTTTCAAGACAGGGTTTCTCTGTGCCCTGGCTGTCCTGCGACTCGCTTTGTAGACCACACAGAGATCTGCCTGGTCTGCCTCCTGAGTCCTGGGATTAAAGATGTGCGCCACCAATACCCATCCAATTTTTTTTTTTATTTTATTTTATTTTTTTTTTATTTTTTGGTTTTTCGAGACAGGGTTTCTCTGTGG
>NC_022014.1:63405793-63407376 GCF_000317375.1 Microtus ochrogaster
GTAGACCAGGCTGGTCTCGAACTCACAGAGATCCGCCTGCCTCTGCCTCCCGAGTGCTGGGATTAAAGGCGTGCGCCACCATCGCCCGGCATCCATCCAATTTTTGTTTGTTTTTGTTTTTTGGTTAAGCTAATTTTTTTAAAGTTTTAATTCTGTCATAGATTTTTGGTTTTAGTGGTAGATAAGTGCATAAAATATATTCAGTGCTAAAAGCATAAAATCAAATGTGAAGCTCCACTGTATAGGAGTTCACTGAGTTGTGTAGTCTTTGGTCTGTGTTGTTTTTGATAGGAATAGTTTTTTAAAGTTTATTTTGAGGGGCTGGAGAGGATAAGAGCACTTCCAGAGGTTTTGAGTTCAATTCCCAGCAATCACATGGTGTCTCACAACCATTTGTAATGAGATCTGGTGCCTTCTGCAGTGATAATGCAGGCAGAGCACTGTATACACAATAAGTAAATGAATAAATAAAAAGTCTTTTTAAAAAAGTTTATTTTAAAATTTTGTGATTTTTTTTTTAAATTATATTCTTTAGGACAAAGCCAGATGTACTAACCCTGTTGTCAATAAATCTCCTGTGCTTTTCAGTTTTTATATATATATATATAATTTATTTAAATTTATTTTATGTGCATTGGTGTGAAGGTGCCCTTTTCAGATCCCCAAAAACTGGAGTTATAGACAGTAGTGAGCTGCCGTGTGGGTGATAGGAATTGAACCCAGGTCCTCTGAAAGAACAGTCAGTGCTCTTAGCCACAGAGCTGTCTCTCAAGCCCCTTTGGTTTGGTTTTTTTGAGACGGATCTCACATAACCCAGGCTGGCTCTGAATTTACAGTCTTTCTGCTTCTTGTCATCATTTTATTATTTACTATTTTGGTGATTTCTTAAGTGTGCCTGCACAACTGACTAGTCCTTGCTGTGGTGGTGGTGACATTACTGTCCCATGCTGTGTCTCCTCCCTACCTCGCCCTCTCCTGGTTATTTTAGGCTCTACATTTTGCTATCATTACTGCTTTTGTCACAGTTTTTGATTTGGTCACAAATATTTTGAAGTATTATACTTATGATCTGTTTCAGATTCAGCATTGATTACTTTTTGATCGAATCAAGCACAGTTTCCAATTGCTTAGATTAGAGCAGCGGTTCTCAACTTGTGGGCATTACTGCTTTTGGGGTTGCATAACAGATAGTCTGCATATTAGATATTTACAATACAATTCATAACAGTAGCAAAATTAAAGTTATAAAGTAGCAACAAAATAATTTTATTGTTGGGGTCATCACAGCATGAGGAACTGTATTAAAGGGTTGTAGCGTTATGAAGGTTGAGAACCACTGCATTAAAGGGTTATATTTTTGTTTACACTTCATTGTCTTAATTGATACAACTTTTTCAAAATGAGGTCATAGTTAATTAAGATTCTGTTTGAGCCGGGCGGTGGTGGCGCATGCCTTTAATCCCAGCACTCGGGAGGCAGAGGCAGGAGGATCTCTGTGAGTTCGAGACCAGCCTGGTCTACAGAGCTAGTTCCAGGACAGGCTCCAAAGCCACAGAGAAACCCTGTCTCAAAAAACCAAAAAA
>NC_022014.1:63407476-63409486 GCF_000317375.1 Microtus ochrogaster
AAAAAAAAAAAGATTCTGTTTGACAAGAAACAAAATAGAAATATTTTTGTCGCAGAATGCTAAGTAAACTGTCAGGACCACAGAGTACCCTATTGTTTTGGACATTGTAGACAAAAACCATCCACATGTGATGAGGATTAGACATTTCTCTGACTATATAGTGAGTTATGTGATACTTTATCATATTCAGAAGTGCTTCTAAATGTTTTTGTAGCCACAAATAAGAAGAATTCACCCAAGTCAGCTCGGGCCATAGCAGGCAGTCTATCACTCCGAAGAGCTATGGACTCTGGAGAAAGCAGCCGTTCAAAGGGAGACTGCCAGGCTTTGTCTGAAGGTAAATATAGGATTCGTAATATAGTTTTGCTGGGCACATGCTTGGAAATTGTAGCTTTATCCTTGAAAGGCACCAAAGATGCTAAAAGTATAGCTGAACTTCTGATTTTGTGGGACCTTTTATTTGTTTTCTTTTCAAGTTTATTTTTTTTCTTTTGTCTTATTTTTATGTTTTAACTCATGATTTTCCTTTCTTAGCCACCCTAGCTCTGGAATTGCTGACTTGGTCCCTGAGCTCTAGTATTTGAAGTTTCTTGATCTCAAATCAGAACAGTGTTTAACTATATATTTTGCACTTGTTAATATTTAAGTAACTAGTCAAAAAGATTGGGATAGCTTTTTCATTTTTTGAAGTTTTAACCTAGTTTAAAATGTACATATAGTAGGCTGGAAATATAAATGGCTTATGGTTTAGAGCACTTTTTTGTTCATGCAGAGGTCCTGGATTTGATTACCAACACCCACATAGTGACTCACGACTATCTGTAGCTCTACTTCCAGGGGATCTGATGCCCTCTTCTGGCCTCTATTAACACAGGCACACATGGTACACATTCATACATGCAGGCAAAACTACACTTATATTTAAAAAATTTTTTAAATTTCTTTTTCATGCACACTGGTTTGCCTGTATGAGGGCGTTGAATCCTTTGCAACAGGAGTTACAGACAGTTGTAAGCTGCCATGTCGGTGCTAAGAACTGAACCTGGGTCCTCTGGAAGAGCAGCCAGTGCTCCTAACTACTGAGCCATCTCTCCAGCCCCACATTTAAAATTTTCAAAATTACAAAAATTATGCACATAAAGTAATTTTCTACACCTAGAGGCTTTCATGTTCACTGTCTTCTCCTCCTTTCCCGAAGGCTCCCCTGGAAGCTCTCAGTCTGGGAACAGACACAACTCTCCCCGAGCCCTGACACATGGCATCATTGGGGATATTCTGCCCAAAAGTGAAGACCGACAATGCAAAGCTTTGGATTCTGATGCTGTGGTGGTTGCAGTTTTCAATGGCTTACCTACTGTTGAGAAAAGAAGGAAAATGGTCGTCTTGGGGTAAATAACACTCTTTTGTTGTTTATAACTTCAAGTCTATTATGAACAAAATTACTTCTATTTTGCTAGTGTTTGAGGTGTGCAGGAAGTTTATTTATTGCATGAAAATGTCATCCTTTTTAAAAATGATGTCATTCTGTCACTCTCTTCTTTCTATCCTTCCCCCAACCCCTGCAGAATGACAGCTGTCCTCCTGCCTCAGCTTCACGAGTACTGTTTTACAGGAGTGAGCCACCACAGCTAGCTTAGGGCTCTTTTTTGTTTACAACAGGCTAACCTGAGCAAACATTGCCTTGGAGATGTATGTATATTTCAGCTTTACATGATGCCTTGCATTTTAATCTGGCATGCATTCTTCCAGGCGCCATAAGTCATTTAAAAAAAAGTGTGTCACTTATTTGTGTGCAGTAAAGTATTTCCAGTAATTGTATTGATGATTACTGTTATTTTTGTTTGTTTGATCTGAGACTGGGTCTCATATAACCCAGGATAGCTTTCAGCTCATGTGGCTCATGCCTGGCTTAATTAACTGTTTTTTTTTTTTTTTGGTTTTTTCGAGACAGGGTTTCTCTGTGGCTTTGGAGCCTGTCCTGGAACTAGCTCTGTAGACCAGGCTGGTCTC
>NC_022014.1:63410056-63413492 GCF_000317375.1 Microtus ochrogaster
TTTAATCCCAGCACTTGGGAGGCAGAGGCAGGCAGATCTCTGAGTTCGAGACCAGCCTGGTCTACAAGAGCTAGTTCCAGGACAGGCTCCAAAACTACAGAGAAACCCTGTCTCTAAAAACCAAAAAATAAAATAAAATAAAATCTTCAAAATTGCCTGGAGAGTCAGCTCCTTGGTATAGCATATCTTAGCATGTACATTGCTGTAGCCATGGTTCAGTTCTCATTATTAGGGTTGGGGAGGAGGCTTTTAGTGGAGGGGCAACTGTAGAGAGCTGCGTGGAGCCGCACCTGATGGTACTGGCTTCCACCCTCCGCGATCCCGAAAGCGAGTGCTCTCTATGATAATCAACTTCTATTATGGCTAAGGCCTGATTCATGCTATTATCACGCAATGATTGTCAGCTGCTTGCATATGAGTGGACCTATGGGCAGTGCCCACCTGGCAATCCGGGGTTGGTGGCCTGTGTCTTTTTAAGGGCTGGGAGAGGTTTTCCCGGGGAGAGAGAGAAAGAGAGAGAGAAGGAGAAAGCTTGCTGTGAAAAAGGTCCTGAATAAACTGCCTGCAAGAAGAGCTCCAGTGTTGCATCTTCCTTGCTGGTCGAGGCAGACGTGGCAGGCAACCAGGAAACTTAACTTCCCTATCACCTAGCCTGATATATACATTTCTTTCAAGTTAAAAATACAACTAATTTTCTTTTTTTCTTTTTTATTTATTTTACTTTAAAATTTTTTGATGTGTGGACATTTTGTCTGCATGTATGTCTGGTGCCCATGGAGGTCAGAAGAGAGTGTTGTATTCCTGGTACTAGAGCCACAGACATCTGTAAGCTGCTGTATGGATACTAGGAATCAAACCGGGTCTTCTGGTAGCCAGTGATTTCAAACACTGAGCCTTAGCTTTCATTCATATTTTAATTTATTGTAGGGATTCTGTATCATTTAGTTATAACAATTATGTGTTATATTCATATATACACACACACACACACATATACATATGTGTGGAACATAAAATTTTGTGTAAAAGTTCAAAGTTCTTTTATAGCAACTGGACTTTCTAACAAGATTGGGCCCATCAACACCTTGTCATGAAAGTGAGACATGCCCGTCCCTCACCCCTTCAAGTTTAAAAATAGTTTGTAGTTGACAGTGAAGAGAGTCTTCCAGTGGTAAGGTACCTATACTCTTAACAAACAAACCCTTACCCATGCTGGCTATAAGCATCCCTGTTGAAATTCTCTGCTTTCTCAAAAAGGGAAGGGAAAAAAAGGCAATAAAGTAGAAGGTGAGTGTCTTAATTACTGCTTTATTGCTGTGAAGAGACACCATGACCAAGGCAAATCTTATAAAATAAAAGCATGCTGGGCGATGGTGGCGCATGCCTTTAATCCCAGCACTTGGGAGGCAGAGGCAGGCGGATATCTGTGAGTTTGAAACCAGCCTAGTCTACAAGAGCTAGTTCCAGGACAGGCTCCAAAAGCTACCGAGAAACCCTGACTCGAAAAACCAATAAAATAAAATTAAAATTAAATGGAAGCATTTAATTGGGAGTTTGTTTACAGTTTTAGAAGGTTAGTCCAAGATCATCATTGTGGGACACAGACAGGTATGGTGCTGGAGCAGGAGTTGAGAGCTTAAATTAGATTCTCAGGCTGCAAGTGAGAGAGACAGAAACTGGGCCTGGTGTCAGCTTTTAAATCTTCTTCATCAAGGACACACTTCCTTCTGATCCTTCCCAAACTGTTCCACTAACTGGAGACGAAGCATTCAAACCACCACAGTGAGCTAGTTAGGAATAGTGTCAGCCTGCTTCATATGGATGCACACCTGTTTGTGTCTTTTCTTCCTCCTTCCTACATTTGTAGTAATAAGACAATATAATAATAATAATGATGATAATGTAGTTCCAGTGAAAATGTCCTCATTCTTTTTTTTTTAATATTTATTTATTATGTATACAATATTCTGTCTGTGTGTATGCCTGAAGGCCAGAAGAGGGCACCAGACCTCATTACAGATGGTTGTGAGCCACCATGTGGTTGCTGGGAATTGAACTCAGGACCTTTGGAAGAGCAGGCAATGCTCTTAACCACTGAGCCATCTCTCCAGCCCAAAAATGTCCTCATTCTTGTTTGTGCCCCTGCCCTCACTCAGTCCTGCTCCTCTCAGCTCTTCATGTATGTTGTGCCTTCTCTGCTCTATGCATATTGAGCAACTGTGACAGTCTTTACCTGTAGTGCACCTTGATTTCTCTGTCTCTCAACAGTCGTGAGAACTTGTGTTTATATCTATTCTAAAGGATAATTACTGATTGACAAACCATTTTAAGAAATAGTAGAGAGGTCCCGCTTATCTTGTCTTTGTCCCCTACTGATAACATTTTACAGAACTATCCATACATTGTCATAAACAGGATTTGTTAATTTGCCATTTCATAACCTTTTATTCTGAATCTTAAATGAAATTTTTTAAAAATGGAAATTTAGTATTATATACAAATAAAAAGAAAGAAAAGAAAAATTGATTATTATGTCACTTATTAGACATTTGAAAATATCATGTTGTTTTTTCACTCTTTGAGGGCTAATGCAAAAGGAGGTCGCCTGGAAGGAATGCAGGTGGCAGATTTGGAAGGTCATTCTGAAGATGGGAAGTTACAGCCCACACTACCTGACGGAGCGTCAGCTGCCCCTGAGGAAGGTGAGGAATGGATGAGAACAGTCAGAAAGATCATTGAGCTGGAGACACCAAGCTCTCAGTGGTGTAATAGTAGGAAGTGACTGGTTAGTAAAAATGGCACAGAAATCTAACAGACATGTTTGAACCCCAAATTCATTTGCCACTTTTTGTGACTTACAAGGACATTGCATACAGGGAAGAGAGAACAGCAAGAATGTGTAAGTTACTGCATAAAAGGATGTGTTTGGGGCCAGGCATGGTGGTGGTACATGTCAGTAATACCAACACGGGGAGTCAGGAGTGACCAGATCTTTTTGAGGTATAGGCCAGCCAGGTCTACATATCAAGTTTTATTCTAGCTAGGGCTGCAGAGTCTTTTGGGAAGCAGAGGCAGGTAGATCTCTCTGGGCCTGAGGCCAGCCTGGTCTCCAGAGCACGAGAAGCTCCAGGGCTGTGTAGAAACCCTGTCTCAAAAGAGAAAAAAAAACCATTTTGACAAAGAAACTAAAAATATTAAATGGAAAAAAAGAAAGCATATTTAACAAGTGGTGCTGGCATAACTGGATATCAACATGTAGAAGAATAAAAATAGATCCATATCTATCACCATGCACAAAACTCAAGTCCAAAAGGATCAAAGACCTCAACATAAAGCCAGCCACACTGAACCTTACAGAAGAGAAAGTGGGAAGTACACTTGAACGCATTGGCACAGGAGACCACTTCCTAAATATAACCCCAGCAGCACAGACACT
>NC_022014.1:63414437-63415161 GCF_000317375.1 Microtus ochrogaster
CCAGCCTGCAAACCACAATCCCAGAGAACTTAGACAAAAATGCGGACACTAAGAGAGACTTACATAGATCTAAGCCACATGGGAAATAGAAAGTAGAAAAGACAAGAAGTCCAGAGTAAATTGGGAGCATGGGGACCTTGTGGGAGGGCTGAAGGAGGGAGGGGAGCAGAGAAAAATGTAGAGTTCAATAAATATAAAAAAAAGAAAAATAATAAATAAAAAAAAGTGCACAAAAATAGAAGAAAAAAAGATTAAAAACAACAATGAAAAGGAAGGAAGGGAGAAGGGGGACAGAGAACATACCTTATCAGTCAAATTATTTACAGGGCAAAAACTACAGAACTGCAGATAGTTTTCTGCTTAAAAAATGGACACCTACATGCCAATCAATGAATTTTGACTAACGACCCATAGTATTATAAGAAACATGTGCCCCCTAAACAGCTGATTAGGGGATGAAGTCATTAACAGCACTTACTCCCTTTCCCGGGGACTCGAGTTTGGTTCCCGGAATAAATGTCTGGTGGCTACAGCTATCTGAAACTGCAGCTTGAGGAGGTCACATGGGCTCTCCTGGCCTCAGGGGACACCTACATATGCATGGCTTATGCTCATGTAGACACATACACATAAATGAAGCTAAAAATCTTTTTTTCTTCTATCTTTTTTTCCGTTAATTTATTGATTAAAGATTTCTGTCTCTTCCCCGCCACCTCCTCCCATT
>NC_022014.1:63416583-63421488 GCF_000317375.1 Microtus ochrogaster
GCTATCATTGGTGTTTTTTATTTTAGCCATTCTGACAGGTGTAAGATGGTATCTTAAAGTTGTCTTGATTTGCATTTCCCTGATCACTAAGGAAGTTGAGCATGACCTTAAGTGCAGACATGGCTTATTAGAATACTGTTAATCTTTTGTTTGAGGTCAGGTTTGATTATTGTCTGTATATTGCTGTTTTTATTTTGCATCATGTGTATGTAATGTATCTATGTGTGGGTATGCGCACATGTGTGCCAGTAGTGCCCATGGAGGCCACCAGCATTAGGTTCCACTAGGGCTGAAGTTAGCAGGCTGATCTGCCTGATGTGGATGCTGGGAACTGAACTTAGTTGCTCTGTAATAGCAGCGCTCACTCTTAACCACCGCACCATTCCCCAGTCTTCCTTTGCTCTTATGGAGGAATTTATCACTTTAACTGTTATAAAGTCCCCTATAACGATCTACTTCAACTCTGAAAACTTACTTCAGTATGTGTGTGTGTGTGTGTATATATATATATATGTATATATATATATATATACATATATATATATATAATTTGTTGTTATTGTTTGTTTTTAGAGACGTGGTTTCTCTGTGTAACAGCCCTGGCTGTCCTAGAACTAGCTCTTGTAGACCAGGCTGGCCTCAAACTCACAAAGATCTGCCTGTCTCTGCCTCTCAAGTGTTGGGATTAAAGGCGTGCACCACCACCACCTGACTCGGTTATAGTTTTAATATTTCTTCCAAAGTTGTCTATCTGATAACAAATAAGATTATTTTAACAATAATAATAAGGTTATTTTAACAATAGAAGTTACTTAAAACAATACTATGTTCATTTCCCTTGCTTTTATAGGTTAGCAGAAAAGAATAACAACTTTCAAAGGTACTTTGATTTCTCCCAGTGAAACCGTAACTTTCCTCTTCATTTGAATTTCAGTCATTGATGAATTGTTATTTAAAGCAAATACACAGGTGCTAGCTAGATGTGTTACTTCTGGCTGTCTTGTAGGGAGCTGGTGTGTGATGGCATTTTGGGGTTTCTCCCTTTTTCTGTTTTTTCTTTTTTTTAATTTTTTTAAATTGATTTTATTGAGTTCTACATTTTTTTCTGCTCCCCTCCCTGCCTCTCCCCTCCCCTATTCAACCCTCTCCCATGGTCTTCATGCTCCCAATTTACTCAGGAGATCTTTTCTTTTTCTACTTCCCATGTAGATTAGATCCATGTATGTCTCTCTTAGGGTCCTCATTGTTGTCTAGGTTCTCTGGGATTGTGATTTGTAAGCTGGTTTTCTTTGCTTATATCTAAAAACCACTTATGAGTGAGTACATTTGATATTTGTCTTTCTGGGTCTGGGATACCTCACTCAATATGATGTTTTTAGCTCCGCCCATTTTCCTGAAAAATTCAATATGTCGTTATTTTTTTCTGCTGTGTGGTACTCCATTGTGTAAATGTGCCACGTTTTCCTCATCCATTTTTCGGTTGATGGGCATTTAAGTTGTTTCCAGGTTCTGGTTATGACAAACAATCCTTCTATGGACATAGTTGAGCACATGTCCTTGTGGCACAATTAAGCATCCTTTGGGTGTATACCCAAAAGTGGTATTACTGGGTCTTGAGGAAGGTTGTTTCCTAATTTTCTGAGAAATTGCCACACTGACATCCAAAGGGGTTGTACCAGCTTGCATTCCCACCAGCAATGCAGAAGTGTTCCCTTTCCCCACAACCTCTCCAGCATAAGTTGTCATCAGTGTTTTTGATGTTGGCAATTCTTACAGGTGTAAGATGGAATCTCAGAGTTGTTTTGATTTGCATTTCTCTGTTGACTAAGGTTGTTGAAGATTTAAAAGTGTCTTTTAGCCATTTTAGATTCCTCTGTTGAGAGTTCTCTGTTTAGGTCTGTATTCCATTTTTCTATTGGATTATTTGTTCTTTTTATGACCAATTTCTTGAGTTCTTTTTATATTTTGGAGATCAGATCTCTGTCTGATGTGGGGTTAATAAATATCTTTTCCCATTCTGTAGGCTGTCATTTTGTCTTGTTGACCATGTTTTTTGCTTTACAGAAGCTTTTCAGTTTCAGGAGGTCCGTTTATTAATTGTTTTTCTCAGTGTCTGTGCTACTGGGAAATGGTCTCCTGTGCCGGTGTCTTAAAGTGTACTTCCCATTATCTCTTCTATAAGGTTCAGTGTGGCTGACTTTATGTTGGTCTTTGATCCATTTGAACTGAATTTTGTGCATGCTGATAGATATGGATCTGTTTTCATTCTTCTACATACATGTTATGATTACTGTGCAAGTTGGGACCTTGGTGGGTGAGGACCTTGGGCGGGAGACAAATACCCTGTGCAGATAGAGCTTGAGTGTTGGAGTTTATGGAAAGAAGGGTGAAAGGGGAGGGGGGCAAAAACCTGCTCGCCTCTTCAGAAGAGCAGCAGGAAGAAGCGAGAGCTTACATCTTCATCCACAATCAAGAGGCAAAGATCCCACTGGGAATGGCACTTTTGAAACCTCAAAGCTTAACCCAGTGACTCCTCCTCCAGCACGCTAAAGCCCACACGTCCTCATCAGTTCCCAAACAGTTCCACCAATTGGGAACCAATTATTCAAACACATGAGCCTAGGGGACCATTCTGGGCTTTTTGTTTGTTTGTTTGTTGTTGTTGGGTTTTTTGTTTGTTTGTTTTTCAAGACAGGGTTTCTCTGTAGCTTTGGAGCCTGTCCTGGAACTAGCTCTTGTAGACCAGGCTGGCCTCTAATTCACAGAGATCTCTCTGCCTCTGCCTCTTGAATGCTGGTATTAAAATTGCACCATCACTGCCTGGTTTGGGGACTGACATCTGCTAAAGCAGCATAGATCTCTCATTTAGTCCAGGATACTCATAATACCCATTCCATGGGGAAAGCCTTGGCACAGCTGTTAAAAACATTGCTAGCAGAATAGCTAACAAAAAAAAAAAAAAAAAAAACCTGCAACTTGTGATGGCTTGCTATTGCTGATCACCTTTAGGGTAATCAAGATGAACTATCAAAAAGAAAAAAGAAAAAAATCAAGCACTGGGAGGTGGGGGTACACGCCTTCAATCCCAGCACTTGGAGGCAGAGGCAGGCAAATCTCTTGAGTTTGAGGCCAGCCTGGTCTACAGAGTGAATTTCAGCACAGCCAGGGCTACACAGAGAAACCCTGTCTTGAAAAACAAACAAACAAACAAAAAAAAAACAGCCAAAACTTCAAGCAACTGAGTCAAGCAGTAATGAAAGTAACACTCTAGAAGTTCAAGTTTCAAAGCAGTAAGTAAGTTCTTACTACTTAACCTCTAAGGAAAATTGCAAAGTCCAGCCACTTGGTCCCACTCCATGCGGAGGAGGGAGGACTCGCAAACAGTGTGAAGTGGTGTAGAACCACTATCCTTTAGAACAGTGGTCTTCAACCTGCGGGTCATGAACCCTATAGGGTCACATAGCAGATACTTATAATTCATAACAGTAGCAAGATTGCTTTATAACAACAGAATGCTTCTGTGGTTGGAGTCACCACAGCATGAGGAACTATATTAAAGGGCACCAGCCATTGAGAACCACAGCTTTAGAAGGAAGGGAGAAGGATAGCTGTAAATTATTAGTAGATAAAAAAAAAATTTGCCTGCCTCTCCATGAATTTCAAGCATCTGATATTGTTAAGGGGTGTGTGTCCCCAGCCAGCTTCAGCCGGCTGACATAGATCATTTCAGAATTTGTTATAACTACAGATTTCCTTCTCATCGTAGTGTTTCTGAAACATCTTCTAGTTAATAGTGTTTCCTAAGCACCATCAGTGAGGAACAAGTACTAAAAAGTCAGGTGGAGAGCTGCAATTTGGAGAAACAGCATGTCTTTTTAGGACCCAGTTCCATGAGGAGCCACAAGGTGGGAGTGCTGCTTCACAGATGGAGCTAGGGTCTGGTAAAATAATGTATTCTAGCTGGGCACTGTGGCTCAAGGCCGTCATCTTAGTACTTGGGAAATGAAGCAAGGGGATGACCTCAGTTTGGGGTCAGAATGAGCTGCTGTTAGCGTTAGGCCAAACTGCACTATGGAATAAAACTGTGAGCGTCTCAAAACCAGAATACTTGTATATTCTTCTCTTTGGAGCAAAAATGTTGCATGTGTATGTGTTCTTTATGAAAAGGGCGGTAATGACACACACCCTTAATCCTAGCACTAAGGAGGCAGAGGCAAGAAGATCTCTGTGAGTTTGAGGCCAGCCTGGTCTACCTAGCAAGATCTAGGACAGCCAGGGCTACACAGGGAAACTGTCTTGAAAACCAAAAACAGCCAGGCAATGGTGGCGCACGCCTTTAATCCCAGCACTCAGAAGGCAGAAGCAGGTGGATCTCTGTGAGTTCAAGGCCAGCTTGGTCTATAAGAGCTAGTTCCAGTATAGGCTCCAAAGCTACAGAGAAACCCTGTCTCAAAAAAATAAAACAAAACTGGGAAGTACACTTGAACGCATTGGCACAGGGAACCACTTCCTAAATAGAACCTCAGCAGCACAGACACTGAGAGAAACAATAAATGGAACCTCCTGAAACTGAGAACCTTCTGTAAAACAAAGGACACAGTCAGTAAGATAAAACAACAGCCTATAGAATGGGAAAAGACCCTCACTAACTCCACATCAGACAGAGGTCTGATCTCCAAAATATACAAAGAACTCAAGAAATTGGACACCAAAAGAACACATAATCCAATTAAAAAAAAATGGAAGTACATACCTAAACAGAGAACTCTCAACAGAGGAATCTAAAATGGCTGAAAGACACTTAAGGAAATGCTCAATATCCTTAGTCATCAGAGAAATGCAAATCAAAACAACTCTGAGATTCCATCTTACACCTGTAAGAATTGCCAACATCAAAAACACTGA
>NC_022014.1:63422045-63430597 GCF_000317375.1 Microtus ochrogaster
ACTAGCTCTGTAGACCAGGCTGGTCTCGAACTCACAGAGATCCGCATGCCTCTGCCTCCCGAGTGCTGGGATTAAAGGTGTGCGCCACCATTGCCCGGCCTATTATTCTTATATCTATGGACAGGCTTTGTTTTTGGTTTTTTGAGACAGGGTTTCTCTGTGACTTTGTAGGTCAGGCTAGGCTTGAACTCACAAATATCTGACTGCTTCTGCCTCCCGAGTGCTGGGATTAAAGGCATTTGCCACCACCACCCAGCTTGTGTATGTGTGTGTGTGTGTTCTTTCAAAGAGAATTTTAATTTTGGGGGCTAGTGAGATGACCCAGCGGGTAAGGACATTTGCTGCCAAGCCTGATGACCTGAGTTTGATTCTCAGAATTCACATGCACATGTACACACACAAATACAAATACACACACAAAAAAGTGCAAGCTACACACTTCAGGAAGAAGGCTTGGAGGGATGGAGCTGGTCTGACTTGAAAGCCTGCTCCCTGAAGACTAGCTCCATCCCACCAGAAGGCGCTGCCTGGGGAGAGAAACGGTGGATAGCCCTGCCCAGCTGTAAGACCTACAAACCACAGCAGTGAGCAGGTGCAGTAGTGGCACTTAATATCTTGGGGGTAACCAACAGCTGTCTGATTGGCCTTAAGGCCTTCTTACTAGGGGGAATTCATGCTTGGGCCCTAGAGGCCTACTGCCACTTCCCTAATTGCATTCTCCATGCTTATCCTTACCCGAAGATTAATGTAGCTCTTTCTACCTTTACTCATCAAAGAGATGGGTGGAACTCTTAACTAGCCTTACTTATCAAAGAAACTTTTTCCTGCAGCAGAGACCAGTATAGAAAGCCATGACTGGTCAAGGTGCAGAGGGCAGACTTGGGGCACAGTCCTAATTGTTAACGTGTGTAACACAAACTGAAGGCACAGGGTATGCTGCAGAAGGGACAAAGTGTTTTTTGGTGTTGTGTGTGTGTGTGTGTTTTATTTTTCCTAGACAGAATTTCTCTGCGTTGTCTTGGCTGCCCTGGAACTCAATTAATAGACCAGGGTGACTTCGGACTCAGAGATCTGCCTGCCTTTTCTGCCTGAGTGCTTGTATTAAAGACCTGCACTACCATTGCTTGGTGGTACACAAAGTGTATTCTATATATAACAGGGAAACCATAAACAATGGAACAGTATTCAGCTTTAAAAACAAATGAAATCACATCATTTGCAGGATAGATTGAACTGGGGAGTTTTGTTTTATTAAAGTAGGCACAAAAAGAAAAAAAATAACATATTTTCTCACTTATATGTGGAAGTTAAAAAGTTGATCTTGAAGTGAACAATAAAATAGTGACTACCAGCCGGGCAGTGGTGGCACACAGCTTAAATCCCAACACTCGGGAGGCAGAGGCAGGTGGATCTCTGTGAGTTCAAGGCCAGCTTGGTCTACAAGAGCTAGTTCCAGGACAGGCTCCAAAGCCACAGAGAAACCAAATAAATAAACAAATAAAATTGTGGCTACCAGAAATTGTGAGAAGGCTGAGTGGGTGGGTGGGTGTGGAGAATGACGTGAGGATAGTTAACAGGCGTACAGAAACAGTTGAACAGCGGGAATAACTTAGTGCTCCAAAGTTCAGTAGGATAACTGGCCAACTATGATTAATATATAATTTATAATAGCTAGTAGAAAGGATTTGTATGTTCCCCACATAGGTAAATGATAAACCGTTAAGATGGCAGATATGTCAACTATCCTGATCGTTACATATTATAAACAGGCATTTAAGTGACACACTCACCTTGTGTGTAATTACTGTGTGTGAATAAAAAATATATAATTGAGTATCTAAAGCCGAAATTGATTTTACACACACATGAGAGACACGATAGATCTGAAACCGTCTATTGCTGGAGTTCTTGGGATTTTTATGCATTTCTATTGTGTATGTCTGTATTTGTGAATTTTTTGGCTGGAAACTATTAATCCTTATAATAAACCAGACCGAAAAAGTGCCTATTTTGGGGTTTTGTTGTTTTGTCTTTACAACTTGCTAAGGAAACGTTTAATGTGGAAATGTTTTCTCACTATCAGGGCACACAGTTTCAATTGAAGAGAAAAGTAAAAGTGAAAACCGCAGAGCATTGAAGCGCGTGTGGCTACTGTGTTTGTGTCTTTGGTGTGTGGGACTGCAGCGGTAGAATCAATCAGTAGGGGCTCAGCTCAGTCCTCGCCAGCTTTCCTTTTCCTCCTTTTCCTTTCAGGAACTGTAGATTCTTATCAGACGTGTTCTCTTCTTCCTGCCTCCAGGAATGAGTAGTGACAGCGACATTGAATGTGACACTGAGAATGAGGAGCAGGAAGAGCACACCAGCATGGGGTCCTTCAAAGATCCGTTCCTGGCTCCGCCCCCAGATGAAGGTGCAGCATGTTGTCATTTTACACAGGTTCCTAAGAGCATCGCTGCTGCTGCTCTCTCTGCCTCTGCTGCTTTTCCTTCTTTTTAAAAACTTACTGTCATTTGTGAGAGAACGTTCTGTGGTAAACAATATGGTAAGTACTGAGGAAGTTGTCAGGTTATGTTTGGCCAGTTAGCCGCCTGAGTGCCACTTCCTGCGTGGAAAAGCCTGCACCCTGGTGTTGTGTAGCTGTGGCCCAGCATACTTCAAAACAAAGACTTTTCAGCAGGGACAGTGGCGGGCTCTAGCACCTAAATAGTTAATCTGCATCCTGTGATAGGAAGTGTTTCCCATCCTCTGCACAAGTTTTGTGTGTATGGGATTTTTAGTTTTTGTTTTATATTTTCCCCCTCTCTTCAGAACTTTTTCTGTTTTCTAGCATACTATAACTTTTAAAACCCTTTTATTTCTTATGGATGCATACAAATTCTGGAGTCAGTTTTTTATTCCTTCCTATTCCCTCTAGAAAAGAATTCTTAGTAAAAAAAATGAACAAGAGAAATCTGTATTTTTTCCTTTAAAAAAATTATTTGTGTTGGGCGATGGTGGCACACGCCTTCAATCCCAGCACTCAGAAAGCAGAGACAGGTGGATCTCTGAGTTCAAGGCCATTCTGATTTACAGACTAGTTCTAGGACATCCCAGGCTATACAGAAAAACTCTTGTCTTGAAACCCTACACCCGCCCCCAAATTATTTGTGCCAGAAGTGGTAGTGCATGATTCTAATCCCAGCAGGGATTTAGAGGTAGGCATATCTCTTGAGTTCAAGACCAACTCGATCTGCAGAGCAAGTTCCAAGACAATCAGAGAAAACTGATCTTTTTAAGAAGCTTTTGTGCGTGTCAGCGAGTATATGGAAATCAGAAGACCACTTTCGGGGAATCAGTTCTCTCCTTCCACTTTGTTTTGTGGCTGTCTTCCTTGACTGTGCCATTACACTCTACTCCAGACTAGGTGGCCTCGTGAATCTGGGTGACTCTTGTTTCTGCCCCCATCTTACCATAGGAATGCTGGGATTACAGATGTGTCTCATCAAATCCATTTCTAAGGATTTAGCTAAGGTTGTCAGGCAAACAGCAAGAGTTTATACCCACTGAGCCATTTTCCTGGCTCCTTCTATTTTAGGACAGCTTAATTTTCTGTGTTTTGATGGGATTTCTGCTGTACAGACTGAACGTAACAGACACAGTATAAAAGGAAAGCACACTGTGAGGTACCAGACTTATGCTGGGGTTGCTTACTCCTGGTTGTGGTTCCCTTCTCAGTACAGTGACAAGTATTTGGTGCTTTGCACTACTGTGGCATCTTCAGTAATTCTCTCTGGTGTACAGAAGTGTCCAGGTTTGAGGCGGTTCAGAGTGCTGGTGGCACTGTCCTGTGATGACTATGTAGGCAGTTTATTGTGTGTGGACTCAGCTGGAGAATGCCACCATCTTTGTTCCTTGGGCAGTGTCCCAGAGGATGCAGTGGAATTGTGGCTTTCCTCTTCTAATTGTGGGTGTCCGTCCATTCTCTGAAGACAGGCTTGTTCCGCACCTTACACATCTTTATCAGAAAAACTTTGGTAAGGTCATGTAAAGACTGAGCAAAGGAGACATGCCTTCTGACATTTGCTTTTTCCCCCCATTTAATTCTTTTCTTAGATTCACATTCCAGTTTTCCTGATGGTGAACAAATCGACCCTGAAAATCTCCACTTCAGTACTGATGAAGGCGGTGGCAGGTAATTGCCAGACATGAGAACCGAGTTACAAGCTACCCGGGCTCTGAAATTTGTTGGAAGTTGGTGCTCAAAATTGTCAGCAGTCAGATAATCAGGTTTAGTTTCATTTGTTGGTCATCTCTACCTGAAAGAGTAACTTTGAAACTGTTAGAAGGAGCACAATTCTAGTACAAAACAGTAGAAGCACATGGGAGAAGATTAAGCAGGGGAAGGGTTCCTTCTAATGAGTGAACTAACAGTGTAGTGCTCAGTCAATTTAGCATTAGCGCATTAACAAAGGTAGCTTGTCTCCAGTACTGAGAGCCGACTAAGTGCCAGAAAGCACCCAGAGGCAGTGCATGACTCTGTGATTCGTTCAGCTCCTGTGCTCTTCTGTCTTAGGCTCGACACATGATTTAGATGGCCATATGTAAGTTTTCATTAGTTTGTAGTTTCATGAGGGCCTGTATAAGAGTGGACACTTCCCCTGAGTAACTATAGCAACACTAGACTGACCCTTCTCTTTGAAATATGATGATAGCCTAAATTTTATTTATTTTTCTCACTTGTTCAAGTGCTGGCATACTGGTTAATGGTAGGTGCATCTTCATTCAGTTGTGCAGCCTTTACAGGTTTCATTTACGTGAGTTAAGTCATTGGTTGGTGGAAGGTTCTGTGAACACATGTAAGGTCATTTGAAATTTTTTCATCTTTTCTGCTTCCTGAAACACTACTGTAGTGCAACTGATATTTTTAAACGATTTCCATTGGTTGGACATTGATTTCAGTGAGTGCATTTAAAGATTTATGCATATTGCAATCTTGATCAACATGAAACTGTGTGTAAGTCTTTCTCTCATTCCTAATTACCCCAAATGATTGCCAAACTTTGCCACTGTGCTTCCAAGTTGTTTGAGCTATTATATGTTTGTGAAAGTTACACTTAGAGTTGGCCAAGAGATTGTTGAGAGGCATGGCTTGTATGTATGCGAGAGCGCTCTCTCCTGTTTTAGTGACTCTCGTCTACTCCCCATGGCTGATGGCTTGCTGAATGCTGTGATTCATAGTTTACTTTTTTCTAAACAGCTTGCACTTTTTGTTAATAAAATTAACTTGAGAGAATATGCCTCTGCAATTTATTGACAGTGGGACCAGAAGACCATGTTTTATTTTATTGCAGTCACATTTTGTTAAGGGCTGGGCTTCTAGTCTAGACTTCCTTTTAAAAACCAGAAGATTTCTTCATAAGTGACAGAAGTAGAATCTATATAAAGAATATTCTTTGTGTGTGTGTGTTTTGCAACAGTGTATCTCTGTGTAGCCATGGCTGTCCTAGAACTCACTCTATAGACTAGGCTGGCCTTGAACTCATAGAGAACACCTGCTTCTGCTTCCAGAGTGCTGGGATTAAAGGAGTGCACCACCAGCAGAAAGGATGGTTCTTACCCTGATCCCTAGCATCCTAAAACTAAAGTATCCTCCTGGGTGGTGCTTTGCTTTTGGTATTTGATATTGCTGGGAAAGGAGCCCAAAGGTTTGGCATCTAGACAAGCACATCACCCTTGAACTGTAGTGTCAGGCATACCCAGTGTTTTGCTGGTGCCAGGAGAAACTGTGCCCCCTGGGCTGTGCTCAGAGGCGTGAGAGTAGAACGCCTTGCGCTGATGCTTGCCCTGTCCTTTTGCACCTCTAGTTCCCCGATAATCAACCTTCCCTACCGCTCTTTAAAAAAAAGTTTCTCTTTTTTGTTGGATGTAAATTTTATTAGTTTTTCTGTTGTACCTTTTTCATTAGGGTGTATTTGTTTTGTGTTCATGTGTATGCTCATGTGTTTGCAGGTGCACATATATGCTGAGGTGAGAGGCTAACCTCAGGTGTCATTCCTCAGGAGCCACCCACCTTCATTTTACTTGAAACCTTCCTCAAATACTTAGGTTTTTTTGTTGAGGATTCTTAAGTTTTCATTTATGTGTATGTGATTTGGGTGTCTGGCTAGGCCAGAAGGGGGCTTAAGACTTTGTTCCTGGAGTCACAGCCACTTGTGAGCTGCCTGGCACCGGTGCAGGTGTGGTGCTGGCCATGTCACTAATTTCAGCCTTTTTTTTTTTTTTTTTTTAAATTCTTGACAAGCTCTTACTATGTAGCTCTGGGTGGCCTAGAATTCACTATGTAGACCAGGCTGCCTCTGCATCCCAGTTGCTGGGATTAAAGGTGTGTATGTGATCCTATTGTTTCAGAATAATTTTGACAACTTGGTTCATTGAGTCCTTGTCATCTTTGAGATAGACAAGTTGTTTGTTGCCTCCATGTGGGAAATTCAGGGAGATTATGCAATGCTCTAAATTTGGACACAATGCCTTTTTCAATTTATTTTGCTTAAGCAAACACAAATAAAAAGCTGAAAGATTGTCCTATTTTGTTGTTGTTATTGTTTTATTTTGAGATAATTTTAGATTTCTAAGAGTTAGGAAGATTGTGAGAATTCCTGTCTAACCTTGACCCGGCTATTCCTTTTGTTAGTGCCATATGTAACCATAGCAACGATCATGTAATGAATCTTGTTTGTAGTACCTTTTTTTTTTTTTTTAAGACAGATCTAGGCTTGTCATAGATAACATGGATGACACTTTCTGATGCTTTTAGTCCTCCAGTCTCAGGATACTGGGATTACAGGACTGTGCCACCATGCCTAATCAGTGCTGGGGTTTGAACCTGGGGCTTTGCATATGCTGACAACTGAGCTGCATCCTTGCTGTACTCATCTTACTCTTGTAATGTGTTTGGTCTGAGGTAGTCTCATTGTGTCACTTTGTCTGATGTGGAACTGTGTGTAGACTAGGCTAACCTCAAATTCATAGAGGTTTACTGCTCTGCCTACCAAATTTTGTCCCCTACCTGGCTCTAATATGTCCTATTATTACATTCTTTGGGGGGGTGGTTCGAGACAGGGTTTCTCTGTTTAAGGGATCTCTCTCTCTCTCTCTCTCTCTCTCTCTCTCTCTCTCTCTCTCTGTCTCTGTCTCTGTCTCTGTCTCTCTAACATGCCAGCTTTGCAGTACTGTGTCTGTAAGGTCACTTGCTGGTACAAGAAACATTATATTTGGGACCCTCAGAACCTCCCCAATGCGTCTTCCTTTGCTGGTTCATAACTGTGCTTTCTTCAGAACGAAACAGTGATCACAGTGCCTTCCTCAGTTCTGTGCAGTTTGAGTGAGTTAACAAACCTCAGCTTACTGGTGGAAACCACCACACTTGGAGCCAGCTGGTCAAGTGTAAGGGTAGCCTGGGGGATCCTGAGCTTGAAGCTGGTCTTTGAAGCAGGCTCATCTTGTAAAAGACTGCTAAACCTGTGAGTTTGTGTAAGTTCAGGAAGTTGGTGTCACAGTTCCTTGTGCTAAGTCATGTGTAAGTACATGCTAACTGTAAAGCATATAAACTTCTATGAGAGGCACTACAGTTTGACTTTCTGATCAATGTTTACAAAAGGTTAAAAAATAAAACAAACAAAAATCTCCACTTGAGAAAGCTTAAGGGCAAATGGCGAGTACCATTAACCACGCTGTAGTTTGGACTGCATAACTATCACTCTACGTGAAAACTTTTTCTCTGGCTGACACATTAGCAGGCTGAGCCCCTGTTGCTTCTCTGCCCACCCAGAACTACTGCCCAAGTAGTACAGGCAGGTGGTGTGTCGAGGAGAGACTGCAGCATAGGCGTGCCTCCGTGAGTCGCCTCTCCTGGTGAGTCCTTAGCAACTCTGCTGGTCTCACTTGGCCCTCATGTTCTGGCTGTCACACCACTGTGGAGGCGGGGCCTTTTCAGCCTTAGTTAAAACTCTCGTTTCTCACTTGCAAAAACAATTTCTCCAAACACAGATCATTTTGACAGCTTTCCACACTTTTTCCCCTTTTCTTAAAAAAAGGATCAGAAAAACTAGATAGAACCTGTGTGTCAGGACCTGTTTTTGCACCTTAAGGTCAGGACACCTTTACCTGGAAATTCTTTGATGGGGGCATCATCCTACAACTAAGCTAAGGAATACTAAACCCAGTTGTTCAAGGAGAAACTCTTTGTTACTAAATCATATTTGAACAGTTTGAAGAATCAGAAAAGAAACTGTATTTGAAATACAAATAAAGGTTCTTCCATAAGTTTATTCTGAGGCCAAGCAAAAGTAGGCTCCTAAAGCACAAAGAAGTGTCCTTTCTTAGTTGTTCTTAAGGTGACAGGTGCAGGTCAAAGCTAATGGTGGGGGTGAGGCAGGAGACAAACTTATAATCAGCTCAATGCCTGTCTTTCCTGTGCTTAGTCCTAGCCCAGGACCAAACGTAAAGCTTTGCGTTTGAGAGAGACCCTAACCCAATTAGGTAACATTAGTAAAGTCTTTTTTTTTTTTTTTTTT
>NC_022014.1:63430738-63444262 GCF_000317375.1 Microtus ochrogaster
CTCTGAACCATCAATGTATCTGTCCAGTCTTTTCAGGAATAGCTTTTGTAGACCATTCTGGCCTCGAACTCACAGAGATCTGCCTGCCTCTGCCTCCCAAGTGCTGGGATTAAAGGCGTGTGCCTCCACCGCCTGGCCTATTAAAGTCTTAATTCAAATAATTGTTATACTAGTGATTCCCTTAGACTAATTATAATATATGGCATGCTGTTACTTCAGAAAGACATGTTCGTCTTAATTATCAAATTTTAGGATTTTTTTCAAACACGAATAATTATTAAGATGTTCTTTATCGTTCCTGCAAAGGAAGCCCTTTCAAATACATCTTTCTTTCTTTCTTTCTTTCTTTCTTTCTTTCTTTCTTTCTTTCTTTCTTTCTTTCTTTCTTTCTTTTTATTTTCGAGACAGGGTTTCTCCGTAGCTTTTGGTTCCTGTCCTGGAACTAGCTCTTGTAGACCAGGCTGGCCTCAAACTCACAGAGATCTGCCTGCCTCTGCCTCCCGAGTACTGGGATTAAAGGCGTGTGCCACCACTGCCCGGCGTAAATGCGTCTTTCTTTCAGAACTTTTTTCTTTATAAAGTAATGCTATGGCCTAAATGACAAAGAGATTAGGAAATTTAAGATTGTTGTGACAGTGAAATAAGCCTTGCTGGTAAAGAGAGAGTCATCATGTGTTAATTGGGTTCATTCCTTTCAGTGGTTCTCAACCTTCCTAATGCGGTGACCCTTTAATACAGTTCCTCGTGTTGTGGTACCTCAACCATAAATTACTCAGTTGCTACTTCATAACTGTAGTTTTGCTACTTTTATGAATCTTAATGTCCATATCTGTGTTTTCCAATGACTTTTTGGGGGTTGAGACCCACGGGCTGAGAACCACTGCTTTGCTTTAGATGCTTATGCCCTACATAGTTGAGTTCACTTCTTTTAATACATTCTCCTTTCTGTGACTGTTCCTCTAGACAAAACCCTTCAGAAAGACTTAGAGCCGCCACTCCCTTATTTTTTTCCTTTCAAGACGGAAACTCAGTGACATGGAGGAAAGCTTAGGCAGTTGGGTACAAAGATCTAAGAATAATAATAATAATATGAGGAATCTCTGCTTAGCTCAGGGCAGGCTCCACCCTTCCTACTGTCTCTTCTACTGGCCCCCTTTTCTTATCCCAGTTAAACCAGTGGGCGACACAAGAAGAAACCCCTCTCTTTCTCTCTCTCTGCTGTTTTTTGTTGGGTGGGTGGATGGTAATAGTTAAAGCATCATGATTTGCAGCTTTCCATGTTCATAAGGTATAAGAAAACCTCCATCTCCAGTATTGGCATGCACACTTTATCCAGTGTTAGAAGAGTGGCCTGTTGTTAGTTCTGCTGCCCAGTTCCTGGCCACCCTGCTAGTTTAGCCCTTCCTTGTTATTTAAATAGAAAAGGTGAGGTGATGTGGGAGATTAGCATTAATGAATAAAGAAACTGCCTTGGCCTGTTGATAGGGCAGAACTTAGGTAGGCAAGGAAACGGAACTGAATACTGGGAAAAAAGGGCAGAGTTGGAGAGGTGCCATGGATCCACCAGAGACAGGTGCTGGGAATTTTACCTAGCAAGCCGCTGCCATGTGGTGATACACGGATTAATAGAAATGGGTTAAATTGAGATGTAAGAATTAACTAATAAGAAACTAGAGCTAATGGGCCAAGCAGTGTTTTAATGAATATGGTTTCTGTGTGATTATTTTGGTTCTGGGCAGCTGGGACAAACAAGCAGTCTCCTTGCAGCAACCCAGCACTTGGGAGCCAGAGGCAGGCGGATCTCCGAGTTTGAGGCCAGCCTGGTCTGGTCTGCATAATGAGTTCCAGGACAGCCAATGCTACATAGAAATAAAAGATTTTTCAACACCCCCTGAAGATTGTGAGGGTTTTATTTAAGGCTGAAGGATCTGTCTAGTTTAAGTACTGAGTAACTCAACTTAATACTTTATGAATAAGACAAAAAACTTTTTTTAATTGCTGAGTTTTATTAAGATATTGGCAAAATTTCAACATACTCCTTACCTGAATAAACAGTTTTAATAAATAAAACATGAAAGATCACTTATGATTACAACTCAACTCAAAAGTGATCTGTAGAGCGGGTTTGTAAATCGTGACTTCACTCACTTCACTCCAGAGAGAATTCTTTCCAGAGAAATGTCATGAATAAGAGAAAGCTTGTCTCTCACCAAAGAGCACCTAGAGAGATTACAATGATGTATCTGCATTATCTAATACATCAAAGATAATTAAAGTATTTCCTTTTCAAGAGCAGCTGCTGTGTCAGTGGAATCCCCTGCCCTCGCTCATGTTTCCAATTAGTAGAATAAATGGACTTAAACAGATAAAATGCTGCTGAAGGATGCAATGGCATTTTTCCTGTCGCTTCTATTTGACTGCTATAATACTGGCTATCATTTGTTTTGAAGAAACAACCATTTTTTCATAGATCAAAACAGAAGAGTGGGGGGTTTTGTCTTTTATCCTGATTTTGAAAGGTGAAAACAAATCTTTTAGTAATTCGTGATCCAAAGAAAAGTTTTCCCAAACAAAGATTTGAACAAAACTGTAGTATCCTCTTTTGTAGCCTTGGTGAAAAAGCTCATTGAGTGAGCAAATTAAGTTTAAAAATTAAAATAATTTAGATCTTTTTCTCACAAAAGCCCAGCAAGCCTTTGATGGGGAGGAAGTTCCTGAAGCACAGCAGCTTATCTGCAACACTAAAGTGCATCCTTTGTCTGCCCCTTGGATGTTGCACTTGTTACTGGCACAGTGTTCTAGCAATGAAGTGTGGTGGTCATGAAAATGCAGTGTTGATGCTGTACCACTATAAATGTGGTCAGGGTTAGACTTAGTGTTGACATTGCTGACATTGTCCTTTGAAAAGATGTTGCTTTCAAGGTGCCTCCTACTTAAATTAAATGCAACATGACTCTAATTGTATTACTTCAAGGACAATGGATGGCACTTGTAGGTAAAGAAAAAGTATATACATGCTTTTTTCTGTTTGACCTCTGTTGTACAGACATAAATAGAATTAATAGCTCCAATATTTGGTGCTGTAATGTTGCCAACTTCAGATAGCTTTCCCAATGTACATATCTAAAAAATAGTGAAAAAGGAAACCTTTGAAATTAGGGACTGATGCCCTTTGCAACTCACAGTGAATGTACAAGGAGTGGTACCCTCAGTTGGTGACTCGAAGTCTGCTTTCCTATCAGTACTACACTGTCTTGTCTATATTTGTTTTGCTATTTCCTACTGTAACAAAACTGGTTTAGCAAGCAAACAAGTTGATGCAGATCATGGTAACTGAAAAGGGGACACTGCCACTCTTTAAGGATCGAGTGTTGAACTTTCACCACCACTAAATTGCACAATGAAAGAGGTACAAAACACATAATTCACAGACTATACCTCAGCATTTACAGTGAATATATATTGTATAGATACTTTTATATCTGTCTAATATTTTTACAATCACCAGATACACCATCATTAAATATAAGTTACAGAAATGTATAGATACCATTAGTTAGAGGGTTACTTATTGCTTACATTAGCAAGCAGCAAATGAGGGCAGAGGATTTGAACTGAAGGGAACTACTTCCTATCACCAGTGGCATTAAGATTTAACACTGCATTTCACAAAGCACTGCTTCTCGTCTGGTTTATAGAACCAACAGCAGCATATATCAGGCCAATAACCACTACTTTAATATTATAGAATGTTATGTTAAAGGACTTACCGTACAAATGGTACCTAACTACTTTATAAATACGCACATTGTGAACAGATGAAGAGTTAGTTTTTACAGTATTGGATTATTAACTTGACCACACTAGAAGTACTTTTCTCTATTTTCTAGAGAGCTAATGACATGAGAAATGGAGTTAACACTGCTGTGTATCAGACCTACAGATCAGACCTTTCAAAAATGGGTCTGTTTGCCCCAGTTTCATCCACCATTTCTACCCCACCAATAAAAAGCCTATCACCTCATTTTTTTTCTTCTTTTCTCCTTATTCTGATCAAAAACATTACCAATAGATAACCACTGAAATTCTTCTAAATGTACTTAGCTATTTTGGGCTATGATGTACACCTATATTCTGCTGCCTCTGTTTTCTTGTTTGTTTAGAAATTTGGTTTGAAACTAGCCCTGTACTTGATGGGTTGTCAGTAAGATCTAGGCTTCAAAAAATGACAGACGTGAGTGAGGTTCATTTATGGGGCAGGCATCAGAAGATGATGAAATCCTAATCCTGTTGAGGTGGAGCCACATTTATCCCTTCTCCGCAGTGTGTCACGAGACTGGAGAGAAGAATAAATGACTCCAAGGTCAACAGAAAACAAATACTGGAAATCTTCACTTAGACTCAAAGCTTGAAAAATAAAAGCTGTAGGTTAACAGTTTAACCATTGCTGAAGAACAGCCAGGTTTTGGTCTTTAATGGTGTGATGTAGCTCTGCTGGTTCCTGTGATATGCTCAAATCATCCAAGTCTGACATTGAGGATCTTAGTGCTCTATGGGTTGGAGAATGCGGCGTGTTATGTGGAGTTACACAAAACATGATTAGGCAGTGGCTGTGCCTCCACTGTGTGAGCAATGGGTCCAGCTAGGCTACTCCTGCCTGTTGGCCCGGATAGCGCATGGGTGATGGGGTGGGGAACATGGAAACATTCATGACTGAGATAAACCAGGCTGCTCACTGCACAAATCTGATAAGCGTGTTTGCTGTCTTTAGGTGAAGACATATTTCTGGTTTGAAACTGTAGAAATGGCAAAAAGTAGATCATTTAAAACTGTAGGCTATAATTTAAGTATTGAAATGAAAAGCACATGACCTGTCAGTGTGGTCTGAAGCGGGTGGCTGGGCTCTGGCTCTGGCTCTGGCTCGTCTTCCACTTAGAACTAAGCAGCCCTGGCCCTCGGCAATTTACATTGTCCTGTGCACATGGCCTCTGGGTTCGCACTCAGTCTCCTTCATACCAATTCATTCCCTTGGGGAAAATCATTTTAGAGAAGTTAAAACTGTCATGTTTTCATTATTCAAACTACGTTTTATAGTATAGTAATATATGCCTTTGCTGTTTGTAAACGTCTTAAAAAGCAGAAAATAGAAAAGTGCTATTTTCACAACTCCTTTAAATGGCATTTGAGTCTTCTGTCGTACCTGCCATCATCTCTTCACCACTTTTATTCCTGAGATGATGGTCCTGTGAAGAGCATCACAGGTGGCAGCCAGCCGACAGGGTTCTCCTAAAATGAGTAACAAAACTCCACCAAAAGCACCATAACAGGTTATGAAACTTTCAAATAACTAAAACCCTGTGAAATAGTTTAATTTAAAATATTCATAGTTGCCTTTCATTTTCTATGGAAAAAAAAAACGAATACATTATCTTACTGCATACTGCCTTCAAGTCTGAGAAGATGACACTTTGGTACTGGTTCACTATCAGCGGTTAAGACCCGTGTGGCTTTTAGTCTTCACTCACCCAAACAATGTAATTCTGCACTGTTTCCTTTAGGTTAGGCACAGCAGACCAGATACCTGCAATTTCCATACCGTATATCCTAGCTGGAATAACTTCCAAGCTTCCACTAGTGACATGAAGGGATGGTGGAGAGGGAGCTGTATGTAGGTGTAGACACATCACAGGGACCAGTTGTATGGTTTTGCTAGTGAACCCGCCAATACTTTTGTTTTTAAGATTGAAAACACTATTTTGAGTTTCCTAGAGATCTATGTACATTTAAGGATTGAGCCATCAATGGATTCATAATGAAGCACATGTACTTTAGAAATGTCTACCTTGTTTCTACTCTGAGAGTTGTGTTTTGAGAAAGCTAGCTAACCTACATTGAAGAAAAGTCTTATATTTTATAGCTCCAGGGAAGGTCTGGGCATGGAATATCGTTACGCTTTCTAATCTTCATGTTTCCGCTATATCCTTCCCAACTATTTTCCCTCCATGGCAAAGAACTTCTTAACATCTTGTTTCTCTTCCCACTTCGAGTAAGTGAGGAGAGGCTAATGCCTATTTTGTGAGAAGGCTCTTGAGCAGCAAGAAATGAATAAAACTTTGGATTAAACCTGAATCCACGCTGCCTTTTGGAGTAGTGGTGGCGTAAATGATACAATCTAGACGCTGTTTTCCCCAGGGATTTGAACTGTTCGTTTTCCAACCCAGAACAGACAGGAGACAAGCTCTCCATTCTGCATATCTGTTGCCCTGTTGAACCCAAATTAAAAGAAGCCAGAAACTCTCCAGCACCACTCCGTTCAGGCAATGATGACTTGACTGATTTTTCCTCCATTATTAGCTCATTAAGATCTGCTTTCTTTGGTGCACCCGGACCAATCATCTCAACTGGTGGCAAAAACTGGGTACTGTGAGGTTTGCTTGCTTCTATGTGTGTGAGATCTAGGTAGTCTGGGTCTTCCAGCACGTTGATTTGGGGCCCTGGGCTCAGGCTAGTTCTATCAGTGAATGAATCCACACGCCCCTCATAGCCTAGATCGGCTGGTGCTGAGCACTGGTGCTGAGGCCAAGGGCGTTTGCACTCTCCATGATTTTCCTTATCATCCCCACCATCTTCTTGCCCTCCTTGAAAAGAGTTGTCTGTCCACTCTGAATCCTCACTAACATTTACAGCTTTGTTCATGTCCCTCAGGAATACCACAATAACAGTGATGTTATCACTTGACCCTGCATCACGAGCTGATGCTACTAATTTGTGGGCAACCATGCTGCTGTCTCCATTATTCTCTTTCAAGTGGTCAGACACAACTTTCACTGCCTCATCAGGGTTCACGGTATCATAGAAGCCATCACAGGCCAGAATGAGGTAGTCTTCAGTCCCATCCAAAACAGTTGAGGCAGAATCTGCATCTCCACAGATATATGGCTTATGTTCAGCATCTCCTGCGGGAATTAGAAGGGAAGGTCATGAGAAGGCAAGTGTGGCTCAGTTAATGTTTAGAATGCCTATGGTCAATACTAGGATTAGTTGTAATTTAATGGGAAATTTTGATTTAAAAATTGTAATTGAAACACTTGAATTCTATGTTACTTGGATGTTGCTAATACTTTAATCCCAGTGTAAAAAATACAAGTGGCAGGGCTCAATTCCGCAATTCCTGTATAGTCTCGACCTTGTGCCTCTGGCTATGGTTTAGGCTTTGTTGCTATACTGAAAATATCACTCATGCACAGGAGAACTGTTAGTTCAGTAGAGTTGTTCTCTTACTGGTGATTAGACTTGGTTTAATTGCAACTTGAGAACATGGGGAGGGGCTGAGTTCTGGCTGTTTTTCTCATTAAAGAATTTTCTATCACTCTTCTGGAAATTATTAAGTAGGTTCATGTTGTGAACACGGAGAAAGGTTTGAGTTATAAGAGACTTAAAAACCAAGTGTGACTCCCTAAAGCTAGGGAAACGTGTGGGCCTTATCCACAGTCCCACACAAAGAGCTACGATATAGACTACTTGGTTTCTGGTGCACTCGGCTTCCCTTTGATGCTGTTTTATTTAACGGCTGGAGAAGAGACAGGAAGCCCACAGTAAATGTCTTGTCTTCAGAGATGACCACCTGTGTTGACTGCTCACCCCTGACTGCATACTCTTACTAACAACATAAGCAGACACAAGGCAGAGTTAGGAAGTGATGTCCAACACAGTAGAAGCCTCAAGCCCACAGGCAGGTTTCTCTTCTGGCTGCTGAGATCACCCATCCTCTAGAGTGATTTCGAACTTGAAGATATCGACCTTACCAGATTCCTGCATTGTTTTATTCTGTTATTTTTCTTTAGACACTTGGAAGAGAGCCAGCTGTTGTCCTTAGCCACCAAACGGTAGTGAAGTAGCACCCTATAACTTAGTGTTTAGGACGACAGCACTGGTGTCAGACTGCCAGCTCCCGCATTTGTTGTATACATAGCTCTCCTTAGTTACCACCTTCCTCTGCCCTAGAGAGAAGATAGGCTGTGAAGCTTAGCTGGCACTGGTGAAGGACTGCCTGGATCAGGCTGCTCTGTAGGCATGCCTATGACTAGGAGGGATTTTTTTAAATTGGGTTAATTGAAGTGAAAGGACTCAGCCCACTGTGGGTGGTACTATCCCCTGGTTTCAGTCCTGGACTGACAAAGCCAGCTAAGTCCTTGACACATTTATACATTTACTTGCCTTTCTTCTTGACTCTGGATATGCTGTTTTAAGTTCATACTGTTGTGGTTTTGGCTGTGATGGACTGTAACCCAGAATTGTAAGCTAAACTAGATCTGGTCAGGACATTTTATCACCGCAGCAGAAAGGAGGCTAGGATGGTGGCCTTACTATATAGTTCATTAATTCTAGTATCTGGTGTCAGACATATCAGATAGCCTCAAAACACTTCAATAGGAGTCCTGTGGATAAGCTACAAACAGCGTGGGCTATATGCTGTATCCAGCATGTTGAATAGCTAGATATTTACTGGATGTAATTATTTAGGTTAATGTATTTGTAAGTAAGAAACAGGGGCTTTTGACTTTACATATTCCCAGTTTCATGCCTGTTCTCACTTGGATCACTCTAATCCACTATCTTGCCACTTGGTTTTTTTTTTGTTGTTGTTGTTGTTTTGTTTTAGCCAAGGTCTCATGCACATAGCCCATGCTGGCCTCCAGCATGCTTTGTAGCCAAGGCTGCCCCTGAATGTCTCTTGCCTCCACCTCCCAGCAACTGGAATTGTAAGTGTACACCACCACTCTTGCCTCTTAAAAGCATGGCTTTGACTTCATTTCTTACTGTGATGTCCCAAGAGACTAGTGAAGCTCATCCTAACTTCTCAAGGTAAGAGCAGTACCCTCGCCAGTCCACTTTACTTCATTTCCCTATTCTACCTGATAGAAATACTATTTTCTGAACTCTGCTTCTAAAAATAATGTGATCTGAGTTACACTATTCCAAAAAAATCTTGTTAGTGCTAACAATGAGAAGACTGGCACAACTGTTGGTTTAGAACAGAACATACAAGATTTGCACAGAGGAAACAGTGCCAGAACTCTGGCTTTTCAGCGCTCCAGTGTTGAGAGTCAAATTTATGATATTTCGCCCCCAAATTTGGTAGGAGGGCACAAATACCCATCTCCTGGTAGAGATGGCAGCATCCTGTTGTTCTCAGCCTCCTCTGTCCATATGCTAGAGAACGTACATGCCTCTGTCAGCTTTGGCTCATCAATGAAGGGCTTCTGGGGTGAGGCAGTGGAGAAGCTGGAAGTGGAGCCGAACTGTCCCTTCGCCTCTTCTGTCCTGTGAGCCCCCAAATCCTCCTTATTCATCGGCTCCTTAAGCCAGTTAAACTAGATCTTGATAGATTCGTTAATTTCTTAAAAAAAAAATTGTAAGACTTTTTTTGACTTGAGAAGAATTTCCTCAATTTTTCTACAAACAAAACCAAAGGAAAAGCCCATAGTCCCCACCCCACTCCTTTTGGCACTGGGGTGAGGTGGAGTTGACCTCTGTACCCTAGCAGAGTCAGTTATTTTGTTCCCTTCTCTCTGGAGCTCAGGCAAAGGACTCATTTTTGATGCTCTTCTACTTACTTCCTCTTTTCTTTCTTTTCTTTTCTTTTTTCTTTTTGGTTTTTTGAGACAGCGTTTCTTTGTAGCTTCGGAGCCTGTCCTGGAACTAGCTCTTGTAGACCAGGCTAGCCTCGAACTCACAGAGATCCGCTTGCCTCTGCCTTCCGAGTGCTGGAATTAAAGGCATGTGCCACCACCACCGGCCCCTACTTACTCTCTTTCTACAAATATATTCAATTCTACTTTTTTTTTAAACACTGTAATATGTAGCCTAGATTAGCTGACACTAATTCCCAGTCCTATCAGCCTCCCAAGTGCAGGAATTACAGGCATGTGCCACCATGTCCATCTTTTTATATCTTAATTAGTATATACTTATACCAACTTAAAACATTTCTCTCAGATACTACCAATTATTTCCTATTTAAAATTTCATTTCTTTAAAAATGTATTTATGTGCACAAATGTCTGGGTATGTGTGTTCACCACTTGTGTGCCTGGTGCTGGAACATGTTAGAAGAAGGCATCAGATCTCCTGGAACTGGATCAACAGAAGGGTATGGGCTATTCTGTGGGTGCTGGGAATCAAACCTCTGCAAGAGTAACAAGTGCTAAGCCGTCTCTCCAGCTCATAATTCCATTTTTTTTAAACCCATCTCTCACAGGACCTCTGCACCCGACTACCCAAGTCTAGGACCCCTCTTTTCCTGGTTTGTTTCTTGATCTCATAGTACAACCGTTGTGGCTAAGAATGTGCTGGGCTCCGCTCATATTCTGCTGCCTTACACAGGAATCGGGAACTGGGCTGGTACTTTCCAAGATCAGTAGCCTATATAGTGGCCACTGTGTTAGTTACCCTTAAGTCATGGGCCTCATCTTTACACAGTGTATGTTTTCTGGGCAGTGTTACTCATGCCTGTAGTTTTCAACATGTGTGGGTGCACACATGAGAGATGAAATGTTGTTGCCAAAATGGAATGAGTTACTAAATCCTTGCTCCAGCTCAACTTTGAGCTAAACTCCAGATCTGTATTTCCAAGTACGCTCAAAATCTCTTCTAAGACACCCCATCAGTACCTAGAACTGAAAATATGTCCAGCTGCTACGGCTTTATTACAAATGCTTAGCGTCTTCCTACTCACGAGTCGGAAACCTGGAAGTTGGTTTTCCTTGTCCTTCCTAGCATCTGTCTCAACAGTCCCCCTTTTTAGATGTCCTCGTCTCCAGCAGTGCACCCCAGCTGAGCTCTTCTACACTCGTCTGTATTCCACGTCGTCACTGCCAGTGCTTGAAAAGACACACCTGCTTGTGTGGTCCCTGTGCTTATTCACCTGGGAAGTCCAGAATACTTAAGGTCAAATCTGAAGCCCATCACAGGCTGGCAGGAACACTTCTAATTGACCACTCCACTGTCTGCTCTTGCCTGCACTCTCTGCTATTTCTAAAACTATTTCTCTCCCTGGGGTTTCCCTCCCTAAATGTAGTATGTCACCCTATCCAGCTGAAAAGTCATTTTATCTGTGATGTTGACCTTGTTTCATCTTAGGTTGCCCGTTACTCGAGGACATGCCTACTCTGCTCTGGTTTCACCTTGTGCTCTCTTTAGAGTCAGGGCCAGCATCTACCTTTTCTTATCTCCTGGCAAATACAGTCCGAAGGAAGAGGAAGGGGTCTTAAGCACCTCTAGTTGTCAAAAATAATTGTATATATATGAGTATATTAAAATACATTAAAGGCTTGCCAGGTGGTGGGGCGCACACCTTTAATCCCAGCACTTGGGAGGCAGAGGCAGCCTGGTCTACAGAGCGAGTTTCAGTACTTGCTCCATAGATACTGAAAAACCCTGTCTCGAAAAACAAAACAAAAAACAAAAGTGTATTTTAAGCTCAAGATTTTCCCCCTTTTGGCCTTGTTCCAGAGTACCTAATAGCTCTCTCACTGTGGGGTAAAACTGTTCTTCATGAGGTATTTATACTCATTAGTTCTCTATTTCTCATTCAGCTCCTGGTGCTCATATCTGGGGCAGGTCACAGCTGGCCAGCAGCACCTTTTCAAAGAGTGGGAAGAACTTAAACAATTGATGAAACTAAACCAAACCTTTTTAGGTTTCCTCCTTCTGGAATCTTTGGTAACAATGAACTAAATCTGACAATTAGATATGAACTTTGTGTATGCTAGCTCTATGTCCATTTACTTTGTTTGGGAGGTAGAATTTAAGGGTTGTGGTATGCATGCATATCTGCTTATCTACCCATGAAACACACACTTATTTTTCAAAAGCTGGCGATCCCAAACAGTCAGCTCTACGCACACAGACGAGCAACACTGAGTGGATTCTGTAGGCTTCCATGTGAGTCTGTGTTGAGGAAGGACGAACGCTGGGAAGCTGACAAAGAGGCAGGCACAGCCAATTCCTGAAATCACACCTATAATTTTCCCCATCATTGTTGAGCCTTTTTATAGCCTTTTAAACAGACTGAGTTTTAGGGAGCCCAGTTCCTTTGAAAGCTTGTAAGGGCCGGGAGTGGAGCTGGGTGGGTAGAGCCCTTGCCTAGAATGCATGAAGCCCTAGATTCACTCCGTAGCATGGATGAGGAGAAAGGGAAGAAGAAAAAATAAACTTGAACGCAGGATTATCTGACAGATTGTCTTTTCTGGGCCAGGTATGGTAGTACACACTTTTAATACCAGCGCTCCAGGCAGAGTCCACTCTTGTCTACGTAGACACCCTCTCTCCAAAAAGATACAGTCCGTATTTAGAAAATAGTTTTTATAAAAAGTGTGTTGTTTCTAAGAGTTCTGCTCACGTCATTTTATAATTCACCAAAAAAGAAAGAGGTAAAGATAGAAACAATATGAAATTTGGAGAGACTTCCATTTTCTGGAAATATAGAATGAAACAAGCAGTATGGTTTCAAGTAGGTTTGCACACTAACCTGGAGGCCTCTGTCAAAGGAATAGAATTGAGCATTCCTTGAGATTTTATATATATATATATATAAATAGCCAGGTGTACTTAAATCATTAAAAAGCATCCAGCTGTTATCTTAAACAGTAATAAGCACTCTGAGCAGATAAGTTAGCATCTCAAGTTCCTTCATATCAAAGTTAACACATGGCAGAGAGGTAGAAGATTTTGGAGAAACAAAATTAATGTTTTTTTTTCCTACCTATAGCTCTGGATACTGATAGACTTCCATTCACCCTCCAGGCACCAAACCAAACTACACAACCTCCAAGGGCCTCAATTCGCTGCTTTTCATCCTAGAGCAGTGCAATAAAAAGCAAATAATTGGATTCAGAATTTATTCATCCACTTTACAGTAACCAGATATACTGTGCATCATCTCTGTGAAGAGGCTTTCTGTATTTCTCCTTTAGGGCCATGGTATAGTTGCTGAGATCAAAGGCAATAATAATAACTGCCTCTAGGACATGCTTGAGTATAACGGACCATACATACCTCTCTGTCTGGCTTGTGTGGCTTCATGAGCTCGACAGCTTGACCCTTTCTTACAAGCATAACCTGGGAATCGCCCACCCATGCCACGTGGAGCATGTTGCCTCTGATAAAAGTCACTACTCCTGTGGTCCCACATCGTAAGCTCTGAAAATAATTTAAGACCATAGTCAAAAAAAACACCAAATTCTCATTCAGAAGCAATTTATAATTCATACAAGCTGCATTTGAGAGACAATTAGTAATTTGTTTCATATTACAAATTCATGTTTCTCAGCATTTTCTTTGGAATTTTGAATCTTTTTATTTGTATTTTTAATAGTGAACACGCATTAATTTTGCTAAAAATAACAGCTTTATAGCTAAAAAAATATCTTCAAAACAATAAACTACTTTTGGGTACTAGTTGGGGATGAGCTTCAGTTTTGTCTTTTTTTTTTGGTTTTTCGAGACAGGGTTTCTCTGTGG
>NC_022014.1:63444362-63449618 GCF_000317375.1 Microtus ochrogaster
TGTAGACCAGGCTGGTCTCGAACTCACAGAGATTCACCTGCCTCTGCCTCCCGAGTGCTGGGATTAAAGGCGTGCTCCACCACCGCCCGGCTTTGTCTTATTTTTGAAATAAAGTCTCTCACTGTGTAGCTCTAACAGCCTGGAACTTGCTATATAGACCAGACCGGCCTCAAAATTACACAGGTCTACCTGCTTCTGCTGAGATTAAACATGTAATACCACCATTCCTGCCTCGGAGAACTTGATGTGCATTTATATACACAAATCCACTTGATCTGTGATACACTGGACAAGAATGATTATCAGGTTTGTTTTAAGTATAGATTTTTTAAGAACTGGGCTTGCAGCTGGAAAGAGACGGCTCAGTGATTAAGAGCACTGGCTTCTCTTCCAGAGGACCCCATATGGCAATGGCCACAACCATGTGCAACTCAGTCCCAAGAGATCTAATGCCCTCTTCTGGCCTTCATGGGCACTGCATGCATGTGGTGCACAGATAGGCAAAAAAAATTACTCATAAAATATAAATTAGCTAATTAATTTAAAAACTGGATCAGGTGAGAAGGTCAGAAGGTAAAGGCACTACAAAACCTGATGACCATAGTACCATAGTTCAACCTCTGACTCTCAATATGGTGGACAATAAAGAACCATCTCCTGAAGTTTTCCTTCCCTCCACATGATACTGTGGCATACACGCACCCCCCCACACACACACAATACACGAATGTGTTTAAAAACATGGCATATTTGTGACTTGTCCAAGGACTGGTAATCTCTTTACTGTGCAAACACTTTAAGTCTTTGTTCTTCCGAGTTCACTGTTGAATCCATTCCACCACCATCACCCCTTTCTTTTAAGACTGGGTCTGACTGTCACTGTGGCTAGTCTGGAACTCATGGAGAATCTTTTGCCTCTGCCTCCCAAGTGCTGGGACTTTCTTTCTCTCCTTCCTCCTACCCCCGCTATTCGTATATCAAGACAGGGTTTCTCTGTGAAATAGCTCTGGCTGTCCTAGAACTAGCTCTGTAGACCAGGCTGGCCTCAAGCACAACAGAGATCCACCTGCCTCTGCCTCCCAAGTGCTGGGATTAAAGGCACGTGTAATCACTTCCAGGCAGCCTTAGTCCTTTTTGTTTCTGACCTACTGGGTTGTCAGTGAGGTGATGTAGTTGTTGTGTGTGTTTGTGTGTGTGTACACAAAGTATTTTCTTAGTACGAAAGAAATGTCCCCAGTCTCTGGATATCATGGAGCCGAGACAGCATATAGTCACTGAAGAAAATGCTTATATACCTTTAAAAACAAAAACCAGAACAATCTTCCCCACAGTATTTTTAGGGAGCTTTGATTGGAAACACTGCATAGAGAACTAACAGCCTGGGGTTTCACTGCAATAGCTACCGCAGTACTTAAAGCTCTTGATCCTGCTATACTAAAGTGACATCTCCATTTGACATGAGTCACCACCAAATGAGCATGAGTCTGTTACTAAGGACCTGGCCCAAATTAGAACGAGTGCGTCAGGGTGGTGAAGGGCTTCTTCTATCCAATGAGAAAAACAACTTCTCTTTTTCCCTATATAGGAAAAGTTTGTTATAAATCCTCACCCACCAATAAAATGTCTTCCCACACAGAATGTTGAAAAGCTCAGCCCTCTGGAACACAGGATAAAGACACTTCAGTGCATATGCCCTGGAGAGAACAGGAGGGGGGAGGGCTGCCCACACAGGAATAGCTACTCCCCAGCAGTAAGGAGCACATGGAGGCACAAGGAGGAGAGAAGCGACTTCTGAGAGGACCCTGAATTACGCGGAGAGCTCTGACAGGACAGAGCAAGCAAGGGAAGCACGGTCGGGACGTAGGAAACAGCACATAAGATTAGGAAAAAGACAAAATGACGAACCAGTGCTCACACTGCTGAATACAGGCCGCCGCCGCCCCCAAGGCTCACAGTGTCCCTCCACAGAGGCAGGGCTAATGAAAGGGCTGAGTCCACTGGGGTCTTGTTGTGCAGCCCTAGCTCTACGTGTGGATCCTAGTTGTTACTATAGTAATTTGTGTATTAAACCAAGCTTAGGGCTCAAGGGAGATACTTCTCTTGCTTGTTGCCAAATAGTTCTGGATTCTTCTTTCATTAATTTTAAGCCTCACTATTGCTTTGCAGCATAATTGCAAGATCAGGGAAATGGGATCAAATCATTAATTTTCTGGTCTTTTCATTTTAAAAGTTCACATTTGAGTCATGTGGTAGAAATGTTAACTTGTTGTGCATATCTTAATATATAATTAGTTTTGAAAAGTTAAAAAAGTGCCTTTTTCTCTTGGCCCTCCCCAGCTAAAAATCCAACATGGAGTACTACAACATAGAGAACTACAAGTAATTATGTTTCATTGCACAGCATGTTGTACATATGGGTTTTTGTTTGTTTTCTTTTAGACTTTAATACAGAACCCCTCAATTTCATTCTAAGTTAAGTGCTTAGTTCTGACCAGCCTTAGCAATACAGGACATCAGTTCTGTCTTCTCTTCTTATTAAGAAGAAATCAGTTGTAGGATCATCTAAGGACTCTCCGAGCTGTCCATTGGAAATGTTCCCTGGAAACAGATGCATGGTGACCACTGCCTGCTCATGCAGAAGGAATGGATGGAAGTCATCCCAGTTTCTGTTTCCTTTGTAAAACTATTGTTTTCAATCCACGGTCCAGGCTCGAAGCTAACAGGTAGTAGGGAAAAAAAGAAGCAATACTCACCTGCCAAATCCAGCAGCAATTCTAGAAAGGGGCCAGACAGCCACAGAATGAGTTTCCTTTACAGTGAGTGTTTCATTGTGTCCCTCAAAATTATTCCTCAGGAGAGATCTGGGTTTAGAGTTGAGCAGAGTCCAACAAGTAGCTCAAGTAAGTGTGTGTGTGTGTGTGTGTGTGTGTGTGTGTGTGTGTGTGTGTGTGTGTGTACGTACCTACAGTTTAGATAATGTGTACCCAGAAAGAGAAAAGGCCAAAGTGTGTGTGTGTGTGTACAGTTTAGATAATATGTACCCAGAAAGAGAAAAGGCCAAAGTGCCCTTCAGCCACAGAGACTGGATTGAACTCAGCTGGTGCACTTCTAGCTGGTGTTCACAAGGACGTGGGCATACCTCCCTGGCTGCCTTCTGCACAAACCGCTCATCCGTGACACGGAAGGCCCGGCAGAGAGCCTCAGCAGGATCATGGGGGAACATCTCCTGGCGCACTAAGTTAACATGTAGGTGAACGGAGGCATAAATGGCAGCGTCCACTCCCCCGTGGCCATCAAACACTGCAAAGTAAGCTTGTTCCTCCTGGTCCTGTCAATAAAGACACAAAGCAGTTAAGGAATGGGGCACAGTACCATCCAGAGGAGCCTATGCCCTGGAAATGTCCATCCTCTACTGTGTCAGTCAGATAAGGAGACTGATGTTTCCCTTTGCCGACGCGCCTGATGAGCTGCCGCAAGCTGCGCTGCTAGAGCACTGTTTACACAGCGCCCTGTTTACATCATGCCCAGTAGCGCGGGCGGAGGGCCCTCCCTGTGAAACTTGTGTACCATGGAAACACCCACATGCATTTGCTTCAGAACCATAGTTAGAGGTTGGGAGGAGGAAAAGGAAAGAAGGTATGAGAAAAAGTGAGCAAAAGCTGTTTCGGATTGAGTACTTCTTTCAAAATACCAGAGAACAATAAAAAATAATTGGCTTTCCAGCACAAGACCAGTTTTGTGTAGGGTATCTAAACTACATGGAGATAAAGACAACCTACACCGTTCCTGGTCACATTGAGTTCCTACCATAAATAAGTCTTTAAACTTGTTAGCCAATCTTGAACTATGTATCAGATGCCCAAGTGCCCTGTGTGGCTGGCACCTTCGCTTCAGCTCCAATCTAAACTTCAGCATCTCATTTCTCAGAAAGGCCGGCTGCCAGCAGTGGCCCTTCTACCATCTGTTGTGTCTTGAGTTCACTCTCCAAGTGCCAGATAGTTGGCCACTCTCTTCATTTTCAGCTCGGATGTGTGAGTCTTAGCTCTGTTGGTAATCTGCGAGTTGCTCAAGTTTCATGGTTACTAAGTTCCCTTGAGGCAGCGGTAGCTAATGGCTTCATTTGGGAATCTTTACATTTTTTTCCTTGGGAGTCTGGGTTCTGTCATCCTGAACCAATCTTTTCTTTGGGGGATGTTTTTGCTTGCTTGATTGCTTGCTTTAGGTTTTTTATTTTGTTTTTTGTTTGTTTTCTTGTTATTTTTATTTTGTTTTTACCTATTTATTATTTTTGCGGCAGTGTCACGTAGCCCAGGCTGGACACAGATGTGCTGAGTAGATGCCTCATTCTCCTGTCCACCTCCACACCTGTGTCTCTGTGCTTTAGAGCTAGCTCTAGCAGAAGCATGCATCTAGCTGTCCTGAGAGTGGTAACACTCAGAAAAGGTGACGTCCTCTCACTTCCAGGCACTACCTCTAGTGTGTCTTGCATTTCAAGCAGAACAGTCTATGGTACCATCGGAGACTGACAAAATAGAATTGTCTAAAAATAAATCCTGACACTTAGAATTTATATCTGGACTAAAGTAGTACACAATTCCCAGCAACTCAGTATAACAGAACAAGAAACAGCAGCCAGGAGGGGTCTTGGCGAAGGGAGCATAAAGTCAGGGCTGTCACATTGGTCGTGGAATCTCAGCATGTGTGATGCTGTATGTTTCACTGCACAAACTTTCTTTTAAAGCAGTGTAGTTCCTTAAAGCAAAAAATGATAATTTATTAAAATAATAAAAAATAAAACGAATGTCACTGTAACCCCACTATCATTTATCTATACATATCATTTATCTGTATCTCTATACATTTGTGGCTGGGTTTTGTTTTGGTGATGGTGATTATTAGGACTTTGGGTATGTGAGATAAACGTTCTACATCTGGGTGTGTATGTGTGTATGAGTGTGTGAGTGTGTGCTTTGGTTTTTGACACAGGGTCTTGCTTGTAGCTATTACCCTGCCTCAGCCTCTAAAGTCCTGGCTTACAGGTGTACACCACCACATCTGGCTCTGGTGGGGTTTTTTGTTTGTTTTGGTTTGGTTTTTCGAGACAGGGTTTCTCTGTAGCTTTGGAGCCTGTCCTGGAACTAGCTCTGTAGACCAGGCTGGCCACGAACTCACAGAGATCCTCCTGCCTCTGCCTCCCGATTGCTGGTATTAAAGGCATGCGCCACCACTGCCTGGCTCTGCATTTTTATTTTTTTT
>NC_022014.1:63449718-63454019 GCF_000317375.1 Microtus ochrogaster
TGTAGACCAGGCTGGTCTCGAACTCACAGAGATCCGCCTGCCTCTGCCTCCCGAGTGCTGGGATTAAAGGCGTGCGCCACCACCGCCCGGCCGCTCTGATTTTTAAAGTAAGGATCACACTATATATGAAATTTTATGTCCTGCTCTATGTCATTAACATTTCTGCATGTTATTCAAAGACATTGTCTTGAATAGATTGAGAAACATTTCCTTTAATGATTTTTAGATCATTTCTGATTTATTTTTATTAATAATGTTGAAACACTTATCAAACACATACTTAAGACTTTGCTGTATTTCCATTGTGAAGAAGAATTTTAAATGAAATAAAGTTATCAGATCAAGGGTATGAGAATTTGTGACACTAAATAATCATAGCTAAGTAGGCTTCAGTCCCTGCTTTGGTGCATCAGGTGGCTCTTTCCGAGATAGGCCTCTGCCTGTTTTTTACATTTGGAGACAAATGAAAACCGGCCAGGTCAACATCCTGAACAGCATCCTTCAGTAGGTGTAGTCTCTGGGGACTGTTTAGGAGGGAGCCTTTGGGTCACATTTGCACAGACAGCACCGGACACACAGATGGAAAACGCAGAAAGGCTGCTGTCTTTCTAAGCCCCAGCTGCTAACCTGCATTGCTCTTTAGCCCTTGGCAGTCCATGAAGTTTAAAGTTAGTAGCTACGTGACGGAAATATTATGCTGGGTATAAATCACTACACCGCAATTTTCAAGTTATAGACTTAGAAGAAAGAAAGGGTGAGTGACAGGCAGAGGAAGCAAGCCCACCTTTGTTTGCATTAGCATAATGCGCTTACTAGAAAAGAGACGACAGCAAGAACGTGGTTATTAAGCTGACACGGCTCATATGGATCTAATCTGTCAGTCACAGAGACTTGTGGAATGTAATTCCGACTACTTCCTACCTCAGAGACCCAGATTTTAAAAAGAAAATCACATGTACTCAAGTTGTCTCAGCCTTAATTTATTCTTTTATGTTGTGTTTTTTGTTGCTTCAGCAACATGGTGTTGTTCTGAGAATCCACTAAGTCACTTGACTTTACTCCAGAAATATTCTCCTTTTAAAAACTGTATTTCAGTATAATGGTTTTCTTTGGTTGCTAATAAAATGCTTTAGAAGCTTCCAAAGAGACTGGTAACTTCCCTTGCTTTCCTGGATAGGAACTGGCTGGCTGTCCAGAAGAGGTTTTTACTCTCCCAATTTTGAACCATGTGAGCCTATTAAAAATAACATAATGTTCCCGGTTTGGAATGCTCTGAACTTACTCAAAATAACAAAACAGTTCTATTTTCTAGTGCAGTCCACCTCCCTCCGTCCGGTGAGTGACAAACCGTGTTGCACCAGCTCCCAGAATGCCCTTTACCTCCAGGTTGAAGAGCATATTAAAGTCAGGGATGCAGACATGCTTGTCCTCCATTTTCCTTCGCATGTTTTTGATGGCATGAATTGATGTTTCATAATAAATCTGAGGCCTCCTGCGCAGAGGGAAGTCCTTAACCCAGCTGCAGCAAATCTCGTGTAGTTTGCTGAAGACAGAACGGGCCAGTTTCACTGTCTCGATTTCTGTGAAGGAAACAGACCCCAGTGAAGAGCCATTTAACACTGCTTTCCTCTCCCCTGCTTGGGAAGGACAGAAGCAGCCACCCCAGCTGTGTCCTCCTTAACTCAAGGAAAGGAACACTGCTTCTGAAGAGAAGAAATAACAGCCTGCCAGCTGCCCCCAAGGTCACCCCCTGGCAGGGGACCTCCAGTCAGGCCAGGCTTGCTCAGTGTGATCTCCAGCCCTCTGCCCTCTAGGCCAGAGCAGCCTTCACTGGACGCTGCTGTGGTTATCACGTGGAGAGCCAAGCCTTCTAGGCTTCGAAGAACGACTGAACCATGAGTGCTGGTAATGCAGCCACCGGAGCAGGAAAGACGCATGAGGACAGCTGGCAGACTGACGGCTCACTCTCACTTCCTCTTCCTGATCTCTTATGTCTTCTCTCTAGTGAACAGACCATCATTTGGAACTGAGTTACATATTTTCTTTGATATATGTATTATTATTAAAGTTGTAAGCAGTAGTTTAGCCAATGGAGTAACTAATGTGTCAAAGGTGTGTTTACTCCACAGGACAGCCTGAATTCTCTGTGTGTTGTGGGAGTCTCCACCTAAGTGCACTACTTTGATTTTTTAAAAATATTATTATTAGGGTCTCATTATGTAGCCCTGGCTATTCTGGAACTCACTCTATAGACCAGGTTAACCGTGAACTTGAGGCACCTGACTCTACCTCTGGAGTGCTAGGATTAAAGGTTTTATTTTCAATTGATTGTTTATTTATTTAGCCAAAGTCTTGATAGGTAGCTCAAGCTGGCCTTGGCCTTGAATAAGTGACACCCAGTTGCTTTACTTTCCTAAGTGCAGGGATTGCAGGCACGTGCCACTACAGCTGGCTTCTATCACCTTTACTGTCTGATGCAATAGTTAACATCTGGCTTCTGTGGCAAACTTCTGTCCAATGGCACATGGCCAGTGTGTGTTGAAGAGACTATAGCTAACGTCTTTAACCATCTATTCAGGCTGTCTTCCACTCTGTTTGTAGCTCCTCAACCAAAAGAGGAGGTTTTCAGTACTTTGGGTGTTCCTGCAGAAAGTTACTTTACTAAATCCGACACAGCTTGGCAGCCTGAGGAAGTATGTGGCAGACGGGCAATGGCTACAGATGCTTCCTCTAGCCGAGAACAGAAATCCCAAAGAGACTGTGTGTTCCTCAGCAGCAGGAACCTAGGACTTCCATTTCTTTATTTCCAATCTTGCTTTAGCCTTGAATCTGCGACTCCAGTTCTACTCTTTGCATAATTCTTACATGATTTTTTTTTTGTTTTGTAGTGTTAGGAATAGAACTCGGGGCCCTGACCATGGCAGGCAGCATATGTACTGTATCCCCCTATAGAGCCCAGGCCGGCCTCAAACGCGAATCTTCCACTGTAGACTCCCAAGTGTTGGAATTAGCTTCCCAAGTTGCAAATTGCCACACCCAGCAAACACTCACCCAGTCCTTTTTGAACAGGGTCTCACTCTGTCCCCAGGCTGACCTGGTTTCAAATTCACAGTGCCTCAGCCTCCTAAGTTATAGGTAGGTGTCAGCCACTGCCTCCAGCTCCATTTTTTTTAATGATTATATTTAGAAAGCTAGGCTCAAGGATTTTATTTCAGTTTTTCCTTATTATTAATATACAATAGTGCTAGCTGATGGCTTTTTTTCTGTGTTTGTTTTGAGACAGGGTCTTGTTAGCACAGGCTGCCTCCAGGCTCCCCAGTGCTGTGACTTATGGGCTGACATCACCATACCCAGCCTCCCCTTCCTAATTTTATGTTACTGAAAAACAAGTGTATTTGAAAGGGAAAGAAAGTTCAAAGAGCAAATACTCCCTGAGGAGTTATATACAAGAAATAAACAAGCCAACAAACAGCCAAATATTTTTCTTGCTTTTTGTTGTTTTTGATTTTTGTTTTTTGAGACAGGGTTTCTGTGTAGTTCTGTCTGTCCTGGAACTCACTCTGTAGACCAGGCTGGCCTCAAACTCACAGAGATCCTCCTGCCTTTGCCCTGGGTGTTGGGATTAAAGGCATGTGCCACCACCTTTTTTTCAGAACCACCTCCCATAGAGGCTTCAGCAGGAGAAACACACCCAATGCAGACCTGACATGCATATGTCCTTATTTGATACAGTCACAAAAGAGGGTTACAAAACAAATGGATCCAGAAACTTCAAGGGGAATGGGACTGGGTAAAATTAATGACATGTTCCCAGAATCCCAGCTAATAATATAAACTGTCCATCATTCTTTTGTTTACATATTACTGTCACTATATACTCCCATGCTGTCCAATAAAGGAGCTAATAAAACAAATGGCTCAATGGTTAAGAGTACTGGCTGCTCTTACAGAGGACCCAAGTTCAGTTCCCAACACTAACGCAGAAGCTGACAACCACCTGGAATTGGGTTTCAGAGGCTCCATCGCCCTCTTCTAGTCTCTGGGCAGCAGGCATACAGTGCACATGCATACACACAAGCACAGCATTCATACATAAAATCAAAAGTAAGTAAATATTGGGGTTGACGAGACAAGATAGTTGAGAAGTTAAGAAATACTACTCCTGAGCCGGGCGGTGGTGGCGCACTCCTTTAATCCCAGCACTCGGGAGACAGAGGCAGGCGGATCTCTGTGAGTTCAAGACCAGCCTGATCTACAAGAGCTAGTTCCAGGACAGGCTCCAAAACCACAGAGAAACCCTG
>NC_022014.1:63454119-63464552 GCF_000317375.1 Microtus ochrogaster
ACAGGCTCCAAAACCACAGAGAAACCCTGCCTCGAAAAACCAAAAAGAAAGAAAGAAAGAAAGAAAGAAAGAAAGAAAGAAAGAAAGAAAGAAGGAAGGAAGGAAGGAAGGAAGGAAGGAAGGAAGGAAGGAAGGAAGGAAGGAAGAAAGAAAGAAAGAAAGAAAGAAAGAAAGAAAGAAAGAAAGAAAAAGGAAGGAAGGAAGGAAGGAAGAAAGAAAGAAAGAAAGAAAGAAAGAAAGAAAGAAAGACTACTCCTGGAGAGGATACAGGTTTGGTTCCCAGCACCCACACGGTGGCTCACAGGTACCAGGAACTCCAGTTCCAGAGGTTCCAATACCCTTTTTTGGTCTCCAAGGGCACACGCAGGTAAAACACCCATACACATAAAATAATAAATATTTTAAAATATAAAGTTGCTTTTCTTTCAAGTGTTGGATGATTAGGGGTGGTCCCTGCAGTCCCTCTTGTCCTGAGCTCATGTAAATTAATCTCATTATATAGGCCAAGCTGGCCCGGAACTCCCTATAGACCAGGCTGGCCTCAGATTCCCGAGTGCTAGGATTACAGGGCTGTGGCACCATACCCAGCTTCTCTGAGGTGGAGTAGCCCTGTCTTCCTGCCATTTGCTCCTTGTGTTCGTAGTTCTGTTTGTTCACACCAGCCATTGTAGCTCTTACCTTTTGAGATTTATTTTTTATTATATGTGTCAGGGGCCATGGGTGTGTGCATGTGAGCACTGAGGCCAGAGTCATTAGATCCTGTAGCTGAAGCCACCTGATGATGGGTGCCATGAATTTATCCCGGTTGTCTGCAGGAGCAGCACACACGTGCTAAACCATCTCTCCAGCCCTGTTCTAACTCTGGAGCCACACTTTATCAGTCAGTAGTACTTAGAACATCTACTGGATATTCTATGTCGCTAGAATAGTTCACTGTCGTCGTTGTGCTTGAAAAAGCATGGTCCAGCAGCTGGCGTACAGCAAAGGCTCCATCAGACGGATAACCAACCCTTAGTGCATCTCCAGGGCTCTTGCGTGTACATACTTCCCTGGGGTGATAAAGTAATGCAATATCAGAAGGTTAGTTTTCCTTTCTGTTGCTCTTAATTTTGTTAATTTTTGTTTTATTTTTGTGTGTGGTGTGTTGTATGTATGTGTAGTGTGGGGGACAGGTCAGTGTTAAGACCCTTCTGTGTGAACCACCTCACTGTTTGAGACAGGGCCAGTGAGCTCCTGTCTCCACTTACCCAAAGCTAGAATTACAGAGGCAGACCATCATGTTCTGCTTTTACACAATTGTTGAGGTACTGAATCCAAATCCTAAGCTTGCATGTTCCTGAATGAGCCACCTTCCGAGCCCTTTACCATTAGTTTTAAAAGATGTAATTTAGCCAGGCATGGCAGCCCAAGTCCATAATCCTCTGACCAAAGAGGTGGAGTCAGGAGGATCAGGACCAAGGCCAGCCTCCACCATAGAGTTGGTTTGGGGCCAGCCTAAGCTACATGAAATCCTGTCTCAAAAAGCCAAGAAAAAAAGTTTTTTTAAGGGGCTGGAGGAATGACTGCTCTTCCAGGGAACCCAGGCTAACGTTCCAGCACCCATATAGCAGCTCACAACCATGAGTCCTGCAGTTCTAGGGGGTCTGATGCCCTCTTCTGGCCTCAATGGACACTGTAAGCACCTGGTACACAAAGGTATATGCAGACAAAACACTCATGCATGAAACTTAAAAAAATATTTTTAAAAGAATAAAATTTTGTTTTGAAACAACCAAGAAGTTTTAAGAGGCACGTCAGTGGGGACCTCGCTGCCTGTGCTGTAGGCCCTACCCAGAATGCTTCTCCCCAGTGTCAGCTGTGGGCCAACAGTGTCCCTGTAGAGTTCTCAAGGGGCTTTTTACAGGGTCGCCCAAGGCCTTAGAATAAGATCCGTACAGTAGCAAGATTACAGTTGCAAAGTATCAAGGAAAATAATGTTACTGTGGTTGGGGCAGCAGGAAGGTTGAGACCCACTGTCGTGGACCCCTGTGCAGCTCGCACCTAGTTATCTGTGCTGAGCGGATAAAGGATTTGCAGGGAGTTGAGAATCTCAACAGCATGGAGGCATTTCTAAGTGATCGCCTAGAAAAAAAATTGAAACAATGTGACCACTGCCATCCATTAAAAAAAAATCCTCCCCGTTTACTTTTGTCACCTTGTAAGGCTGAGACAGTTCTTCAGAGCCAGCATTTAGGGCAGCACTTCAGTCCCGAGACAGTCTCCAGCAAGGGTGCTATAGGAAGAGCATTAGCGTCTACGTAATAGCCACTTGAGATGGGAAAATAAAACAAGATAAGGGGCGTGAAAAAGTGGGAACCATCCAAGTAGCAGTCCAGCCCTCACGGCTGTAGATCACTTGTCAGTCGTTAATGTCGTACTGTCCCTGTGCTGAGCTGGAGCTGAGTCAGCCATCACCCCGATGCACTGAAGCAGAATCGAATCTCTCATCTCTCCATTATAAGGGTTTCACTTGCGTCTCCATTCAAGAAAGACAGCTTTGTGGAAGGAATTCTACTCAGGTTGGCTCCAGGACAGCGTGGCTCTAGGTGAATCAGTTATTCTCAGTTGAAAACAAGAACCAATTCTTCCTGGATAGTTTCTGTCCCAGTCTGGAGACAGGAAGAGCGGGAACGCCGCAGTCTCTGGGCCGTCTTTCTATTTATAGCGCTTGCTTTGTTCCTTATGTACCATGCTGACGGGTGAATGCTCTGAATAGAACAGATGGGCTAGGCATGGTAACACGTGTTGTGATCCTAGCACCAGGAGACTACAACAGGGGACTGAAGCAAAAGGCCAGCCAGAGGCTACATAGTTGAGACCTTGTCTCATAGCTAATAAATAACAATAAAATATTCCCCTTAAAATTTTGGAATAGTGAGCTAGGAATGTTACACAGTTGATAGAACACATTCTTACCACTTAAGACACCTCAGGTTCCATCCCCGGCACCAAAAATAGAAGTGCATGGTGGGGTAGTCATGCTCTGATTTTATAAAAATGGCTTAACTGCTTTCAAATATGTGTAAGCCCAGTGCATTAACTGGAGGCCAGTGGGGTGGCACATGTCTGTAACCTGGCTTCTCGGGTTGCCGAGGTGGGAGGATAGCAAGTTTCAGGCCAGCCTGGGCAATTGAGCAAGACTCTCTTTCAAAACTGTGTGTGTGGCGTGTGTATGCATGTGTGCACATACGCGCGCGCGTGCGTGCGTGCGTGTGTGTGTGTGAGTGTGTGTGTGTGTGGTGTGTGCTTGCATGTGTGTGTGTGTGTGCGTGTCTGGAGATGTAACTCTGAAGGAGAGTGTCAGGTCCAAGGCCTTGGGCTCAGTTCTGCTGGTGCCAGGGATGCGTGTGGGTGTGAGCGTTGAGCATCTTGTCCTTGCTATCAGCAAAGATGGAGAGTGACTGACGGAGATAAAGGACGTGATGCACCTGCTGGAGCTCTGTTGTAATAGAAAACTGAACAAGATTGATGAGTTTGGTTATAACTGACTTTTTAAAACTTGTCTGTACTGTATTCAAGATCAGCTGAGGGGCTGGAGAGGTGGCTCAGTGGTCAAGAGCATTGCCTGCTCTTCCAAAGGTCCTGAGTTCAATTCCCGGCAACCAGATAGTGGCTCACAACCATCTGTAATGAGGTCAGGTGCCCTTTTCTGGCCTGCAGACATACACACAGACAGAATATTGTATACATAATAAATAAATATTTTAAAAAAATATCAGCTGAGCCTCTTAGACTCGAAAGGGGCATTTAGGGTGGTGCAGCCGTGGGAAAACAGTGCACTGCAGGCAGGTCTTCCTCATACTCTTACTGTATTGTACAGACAAGGTCCTTGCCTAAGCCTAAATTCAAGTGACCTTCCCACCCAGGCCTGCCAAGTGTCTGGGACTCTAGGTCCATGCTACTGAGCCAACTTGTTGTGTGCCATCTGTCTAGAAATCACATCCATTTCTTATTTTCAATACCTTCCGTGTACTAGTTCACCCCTGAGATATATACGTGGATTTTTCTTCTTGCCTCTTTTTGCTGATGTTTAAGAAAAAACTCCTGGATAAACTCCTGGATAGCACTAGATAGTCACCAGTGGGGGGTATATGTCCAGGAAATTTAAGGTGCGCAGACATTTTGAACAAACAGTGGAGAAGGTACTTACCCACAGTCCCCTCTGTGCCGTCCGTCTCCTTTGGGATGCAGTGAGCAGAAAGGTCACTCTGGAGGACTTCGTCTGATGTGGCTCTGGCTAAAGCAGCAGCCAGAAAGGAAGGGCAGTTACTGAAAGAGAAGCACAAGGTATCCTCAGTAAGAACTTCGACGTGAAGCTTTAGTACACCGTAACACCTGCCGTGTCTTATCCCAGAACTGCCCTTTAACATCCAACAAATGACTGAGCGCGTTAGCTGACAGTCAGATCTCCCAGGCTAGGTAGACAGGTAGTAAGCAGGGCAGCTACAAGATAAGCTTCATGAGAGGAATAACACAGTGGCTCTAGCGGTGCCTACCTAGACTGGGTGCCAGTCATGCCATACCCTTAAATATGAAAAAGACTGAGTTATGAGGAAGTGGAAGGGCGGGATGAAATACTTCAGGCTAGCGTTGCACAGACTGTAAGAGCTTGAGAGAAGTCACAGGAATTTTTGAGCAGGTAAGTGCCACCATGAGATAAGAACTAAAATATTCCCTTGTTTGCTGTGCCAAAGGAAATCAGAATGTAGCAAGAATGAAAATCCATGGAAGGGAGGAGGAGGAAGCAGGGAGGGCGGGAGTAAGAGCAATGATGGGGAGGAGGTGGGGCAGGAAGAGGAGCAGGAGGAGGGATGGGAGGAGGAAGAGTAGGAGGATGTATTTTGGAGAAAGATGCTGTAGAACTTGCTGACAGTTGTGTCGAGGTGAGTGAAGGGCCGAGACTGAGTCCTGAGTTTGTCTGAGCAGCTACGTGGGAGGACAGGAACCAGGACAAGAGGCTTGAGGACGTGGGTTAATGTCGAAAACAAGAGTTCATTTTAGCTGTTAAGCTGGAAATAGCGATGAGATATTTTATAAAGGTATAAAATGATTAACTGGATTTTAGAGAGGGGTTCAGATGTTAGGAAATTGGGAATGACAAACTCTAAAGCGACAGGAATAGAAATAGTCACACAGGAGGAATCGGAACAACTGTGTTCTCCTTTGGAGTGGGAAGGTTGCTCTGTGCCCTCCGTTTTATATGCTGTGGAAAGCAGGGCAGCGAGTATTTGCCTTGTTAGTGCCTGAGTTTTCATGTGAAGGCAACTGTAGACAAGGAGCTGTATCGTGGATCTCACTAGCATATGGAGAAACCTTGACTCCCAAGCCTGAGCCTCATGCAGTTGTGGATGCTGTGAACTCTGACCAGAAGGCCATGGCAGACTGTAGCAGTCTGCGGCAGTTTCTGCTCTCACATTGTTTTTGCATGCATGGTTCCAACCCAGGCACACTACACTAGCGCAGTGCTTTGCCGTTGAGTCCCAGCTGCAGGCCCCATGCTGTTTTAGAACCTTGTCATTTCACGTAGTTTGCTGCTGTTCCTTTACATGGGCTAAGACTTGGGAACTGTTTTTCTGTATTTTTTGGGGGGTGGGGGGAGTAGGCTCTTTGGCTATCCTGGCTTCTTGCTTTCTTCCTTTCTCCTAGATTGCTCATTCTTGGAACCCAGCAGCCATACTGTGAGGAAGCCCAAACCAGCCAACTTGGAGAAACAGCATGTCAGGGGTCACACGGATATGAGCTGAGGTCCCTGCCTCCAGCTGGCAACCACCACCAGCTGCCTGATGTGTAAGTGCACAGAGCTCCAGACAACACCAGTCTCCAGCCTGAGGCTTCAGATGTGGGACAGAGATGGGAACTTCACTGTGCCAGTCTGAAATCCTGAGCCAGAAACTATAGTATAATAAATGACTTTATTACGCCACTAGGTTTTGTCATTATTTGTTAGATAGCCACTATAACTGAAAATCCAGTATTTTAAAGCATGCTAGAAGATAGGAACCTATAGAGACTAAAAATAGCTAGGCATGGTAGCGTATAATCCCAGCACTCCAGAGGCAGAGAGTCTGTGAGTTGGTCCAGCCTCCCCACTCCCCCCAAAAGACTGAAAGATGGAGGAACTCGAAGAGGAGAGTCGAGGCAGTTGAGTGTTTGAAGAGGGGAACGGCTGCTAAGGGGACCAGTGTGGACGGGAAAGGAATATTTAATATAACAACATGTAAAGAAACCATCGCTGACTGGGCACCAAGATCATTTAATGGGAGGGAAAATGTCTCAAAAAATGGAACCGGGGGAAATTAAGCTTGATCCCCATATATAAAAGCACCAATTAAAAGTACATTGCATGGGGGCTGCTCATGCTTGTCTAGTGTGCAGAGACCCTGAATTCAAGCCCTAGCTGCTTCCTCTCTCCCCTAAAAAAGAAGAGACAATTGACAGCAAGCATTACTATGACATCGGACGCCAGGACTCTGTATACAGCTGAGTGGGCACAGAACAGTCAGCAGAAAGTTGCTGTATGGCTATGCTGTATCTTCTCCTAGAGATATATGCCTTAGAAATGAAAGCGCACATCCACACCAAGGCTTGTATGTGGTTGCGCATCTCAGCAGAAATAAAATCATCAGATACAGAGTGCAGTACCTTTTTAATATTTATTTTATGAGTAGGGGTGCTTTGCCAGCATGTAAATCCATGTACCATGTATGTGCCTGGTGCATGAAGAGGTCAGCAGGGATCATCAGGTCCCCTGGAACTGGAGTTGCAGATGGTTGTGAGTCACCATGTGGGCGCTGGGTGCTTTTAGCCATTAAAAGGAACAAAGCACTTACACATGCAACAGCATAGATGAGCCTTGGAGATCTGCTGGCAGAAGGCCACACTAAAGGGCAAGCAGTTAGTTTATGTCCAGGTAGGGTTTCCTATTTGCTGTAGGACGTGAGGGCGATCTCTGTGTGGCTAAAACCCTCACACGTCTTTTCTGGGGCGTGCATGCCTTGTGCCGGGTTCTATTCTACTGCTCAAGATCTATATGAACAGGAACCATAAGCCCCTGCCCTCCTAGTGCTTACACCAGAGGGAGGTTTCTCAATGGAATATGAAGCTAGATCAGCTCTCAAAACCTTTTCGGGCATGAGAATCGCTTATGGATCTTGTTAAAGCATTAAAGGATTGCAGGGCCCTCCCATCGAGGTTCTCAGCAGGCCTGGGTGAGGCCCGAGAATCTTCATTTCTAACCAGTCCCTGGAGAAGGTAGGCAGTGCTCAGTGACTGGAGACGTGTGAGACACTGTCAGTACGTAGTTCCTCCCGTCTGTGTTCCTGCGCTAGCGTGTATGCAGATGAAGACTCGTCTTGTTCGCCAAGATTGGGGTTTTACAGGGTGGCATGGTACGGTCAATTAAAGACGTGGGAGCTGCATTATCTTTCTAAGTGTGTGATTATGATGGTAGGCCTTAGACTCGTAAGTTGCCCAAGAAAGAATAGATGTTGTAAACCAGTGCAGTCTAAATGAACATGTAGAGTGGGTGAAAGTACTTGGGTTCAAAATCCAGGACACACGTTATGATCTGAGAGGATGCCGTGTGCACTATTACTAGGAAGGTCGGGGAGGCCAAAGACCTGGTTCAGAAACACGGAATCTCAGGGCTTACACTCCAGGCCTCGAAGGAAGATAGGTCTTCAAACTCCCTCTCTCATTCCTGTGTGTGTGTGTGTGTGTGTGTGTGTGTGTGTGTGTGTGTGTGTGTGTGTGTGTGTGTGTTCACGTGTCCAGATGCATACGGAGGGGGGGAGTGCACACACACATCTGCACGAGTGTGTTATTCTCAGGGTGACGGCCCACTTTCTTCTTGGAGTTGGGGTTGACTGGCTGGGGCTCTGCTGTCTCTGTGGCCCCAGCACTGAGATTACATGCGCACGCCAACACACCTGGGAACCAACCTCTAGTGCTCACGCTTGCAGGCACTCGCCAAGCTCTCGGCAGGTTTTTTTTTTTTTTTTTTTTTTTCCGAGACAGGGTTTCTCTGTGGCTTTGGTTCCTGTCCTGGCACTAGCTCTTGTAGACCAGGCTGGCCTCGAACTCACAGAGATCTGCCTGCCTCTGCCTCCCGAGTGCTGGGCTTAAAGGCGTGCGCCACCACTGCCCGGCATCGGCAGTTCTTTTTAAAATTGCAGGTTATGATGCTAAATGAATAATGAAATCGCTGTTGTCTGTGTTAGCAGCATTGGGCATTATCACTTGAACTTATGCCCTCTGCCCTTTTTCATTAGAAAACTTACAGCTATTCATTCATTCATTATTCATTCATCTGTCCGGAGGGGGTGGGGAGCACATGCAAGTCAGAGGACAGCCTGCAGGAACTGATTCGCTCCTTCCACTGCATGGGCTCTGGGGATGGAACCCAAGTGGTCAATTTTGGTTGCAAGCACCTGTAACCCCGAGACCAGCGGTTCAACCTGTGGGTTATGACTCCTTGTGTCGCATATCAGAATTCATAGCAGTAGCAAAATTACAGTTATGAACTAGCAACAGAAATAATGTTATGGCCGGAGCTCACCACGACAGAGGAACCTAGGGTTGCGGCACTAGGGAGGTTGAGGACCCACTGGTGCTGCTCACCTTAATTTTTATTTTGACATGAGGTTTCTTTCACGACACTGCCCAAACAGGCTCCAAACTTGAGAGCTTTCTGAGCCTGGGGTTTCAGGCCTGCACCTCACACCCAGCTGTGACTAGCCGTCTCTGCTCTGCTTTGCTCTGGGTGTGGTAGGCGAGCAGGACAGCAGAGCTGAGTAGTATTCCAGGTGTGCTAGAGGGCACTTTTCACATCTGCTGCTCCTTAGCTGTGGAACGCAGGCTCAAACGCATCGCTCCGTCATCGCTGTCTAGACGACAGGCCTCCTCTTGAGGACTCGAAGGGTCCTGCCGCCCATCTTTCAGGCAGGATCTCTCATCTAATCAGTTCTTTGTTTCTAAAGCTGTGTATTAAAATGATGCCAGAACTTCAGTGTGATCTAGCTCCCTGAGTTCCACAAGAAAATGATACATTTGGTGCAATTAAGCGATCAGTCTAGGCTCATCAAAGGTAACGACTGTGACGAGAGAACGAGGCGCACACGTTCTTCTCATTAGTGTCATCTGCGGCCCGCTTCTAGTTAAAGCTAAGGTACTTTTTTAACTTTTGTCAGACAGAATGAAAATATTTTCAGTGAAGCAGGGAGGAGGATTAGCTCACTAAAGTGAGATCTCAAACATCACCTCCGTCAGCTCAGTCTGCACGTCAGAACATGGAATCACCCGTATGAATCATTTCTTAGGGTTTTGACTAAACTGAAAGAAGCTGTTTCTGAGAAATCAGAATTGCAAATGTCTGAAGCGTAGTCACATTAGAGAATACTTGATACACCTCAAATGCAAACGTATCATTAGTGCTTGTCATTTTAAGAGAGTCACCAAGAGTGACTAACACGATAATACAGAAACTGCTTTCCTGCAGAATCTCTCGAAAATGCTTAGAAAATGTTGAAGTTTGGCGAAAATGCAGTCAGAGTAGTGAATAGCAGAAGATGGTCAGTCAGTAATGAGGCAGAGTGCAGACCTGGACATACAACTGTGCTTTGGGGCTGGAGAGATGGGTGGGCAGTTAGGAGCACTGCCTGCTCTTCAGAGGACGTGGGTTAGAGTCTTAGCACTCCCAGGCAGTTAGCAACTATCTGTGAGCCCAGTCCCAGGGACCCAGTGTCTTCTGCTGGCCTCTGTAGGCACCAGGCATGTACACAGCACACAGACAAACATGCAGACAACACACACGTTAAATAAGTAGAGAAATAGCACAGATGCTGCTGCATTGGAAGCACTGCGCTCACTGTGTGACTCCACCCCGCAGGGCTGTGGATGCTCTAGGTCTTCTAAAATCAGCTTGATCTTGTTAGGGTCCTCAGACACAATAAAATATTGCAGCTTTGCTTGTTTTACAGACACACACACACACACACAGAGAGAGAGAGAGAGAGAGAGAGAGAGAGAGAGAGAGAGAGAGAGAGAGAGAGAACTATAAGACAAATTCTTTGAAATACTTCCAAGCAGTTTAGATCCTATGCACAGAAAGAAGTGTTTTCTACACAGCGGTTTGTTACTTCCTTTTTTATCTTTAACACTGAAGTACAGACTTTACATATTCATAGACAGAAATAGTCTCTATTTTGTTTCTAAGTCGTGTATTGTATACGCTTTTTGAACAATGTTAAAAATCGTTAGAGGGAGTCGGGCGGTGGTGGCGCACGCCTTTAATCCCAGCACTCGGGGAGGCAGAGGCAGGCGGATCTCTGTGAGTTTGAGACCAGCCTGGTCTACAAGAGCTAGTTCCAGGACAGGCTCCAAAGCCACAGAGAAAC
>NC_022014.1:63464652-63474148 GCF_000317375.1 Microtus ochrogaster
GGATCTCTGTGAGTTTGAGACCAGCCTGGTCTACAAGAGCTAGTTCCAGGACAGGCTCCAAAGCCACAGAGAAACCCTGTCTCAAAAAACCAAAAAAATAAATAAATAAATAAAAAATCATTAGAGGGCCACTGACATTGAGTCACAAGAAGTAAAACACTACTTCATTAATGCTACTTACGTCAATGAATACGTGAGTATATACTTGGAATTTTATATATACTTATTTTTTTCAGTGCTCTATGTTATAAAGCCCCATTAACCTCAGAAGCTGAGCTCTGTAAATAAAAGACAGGATTTGCTTTAAGGTAAATGTTTTTCAAACACATGCAAACCACCATAAACTCTGTTTCCCGAATGCCTTGACTGTCCTTTCCTAGTGGTCGCATTGGCTAGCAGCATTGTGTTTAGCTTCCAAGTATTTATTTGGAGAGGTCAATCTTGTCTTCAGTTCTACTTCAAAGAAGGACCAAGAGTGCTCACTGGTAGGGTATGTGCTCAGACTGTATAAAAAACTTACCTGCTCCCAGGCCTGCCTGCCTGCCTGCCTGTCTGCTTTCCTTCCTTCCGTCTTTTTTCTTTTGAGACAGAGTCTCACTATATAGCTCTTGCTGGCCTGGAACTACATGGATCAGGCTGGCCTGAACTCACAGAGATCTACCTAGCTTTGCCTCCCAAGGGCTGGGATTAAAGGCAGTGCTATCACTTGCAAGGTGGTGGAAAAATCTGTAATTACAAAAATTACAAAGTACAGCCGCACCCTAATGACCTTCAGTAGTTGAACACTTTTCAGTGTTTACAGGATTTGTCCTGCAGTGTCTGAGCAGTCTTTTAGAAGGAAACATTAAATCATCATGGGAGCACCTGGATAATATCAGAAGCAGGCTGAGCTGAACTTGGCAAAGAATGTGTGCTTATTGTGCAGAAGGGAAGGTCCTCAGTTTGCTCCTAACCACGGGATGGAGGGAAGGCGTCGGGCTTAGCAGAGTAGCAAGGGAAGCTTGTTCAAGGACTGAGCATGTTCAGTCCTTGAGACCTCCAGACTTGGTAGATACTTCATACGCTTATTGTAAAAATGGATTTCTCTGTGCTGCTATGAAAATAAGAAACAAAAGCAGAGACGGCTGAGAGTATAGCATTGCACACCATGTACATGACCTTGCGCTGCATTTGAGAGAGAACGGCAGTGACCCTGGTGCCCAAACGTAGCTACACTGCTTACACTGAGAGCTCTGAAATCCACCAGCCTGTCCCTGAAATGCTGCTGAGCTGACTTGTTGGAGGAGGTGAGAGTAGACAGAAGCTGGAAAGGCTCCTCCCAGCTGGGGCCTCCGGGGATGCCAAACCCCAGGCTGTTGTTTCCTCCATGGGATAACTCCAGACTCTTCCAGGCCTCAAATGCTACCTCTGTAATTCTATTCCAAGTAAGTATTGTTTTTCATTTCAAAGATGGGTCAAAGGCAGCTTAGAAGTATAAACTCACTGTGGGAGGCAGACAGCAGAGTCCCTGGAGTCTAGACGCTAGTTTAAGAATAGTCCAGGCAACAAAGCAAGACACCAACCCAAAATATTATTTCTATAAATATATAAGGATATTCTGCTTTATGTATTAGGTGTATTTTTTAAAGATTTATTTATTTATTATATATAGTGTTCTGTCTGCACGTATGCCTGCAGGCCAGAAGAGGGCGCCATATTTCATTATCGATGGTTGTGAGCCACCATATGGCTGCTGGAAATTGAATTCAGGTTCTTTGAAGAACAGGCAGTGCTCTTAACAGTTTAGCTATCTCTCTAGCCCTTAGCTATATTCTTCAATTTGGATTGCTGGGCATAATAGCACATGTCTTTGATCCCAGCATCAGGGCAGCAGAGCAGGTGGATCTCTATGAGTTTCAGGCTAACCTGGTCTACATAGAGAGTTCTAGGCCAGCTAAGACTATATAGGAAGATCATGTCTCAATAAATAAATGAATATTCACTCCCATAAGCACCATTGGTCTTGACCTTGCGTCCATTAGTTAGGACAGACTTCTTTGTGTAGCATCTACGTCATAAACCTCATATGGAACAATACTGTTCCAAGTGCCATGGAGCTTTTATTTTTATTTTTTGTTTTGTTTTTGAGGCAGGGTCTCTCTGTTTAGTCCTAGCTGTCATGGAACTCACAAGTTAGACCAGGCTGGCCTTGCACTCACAGCTATCTGACTGCCTTTGCCTCCTGAGCACTGGGATTAAAGGCGTGCGCCACCACCGCCCAGCAAGAGCTTTGAATTTTATATTTTTGGTTGTGAGCCTAGCCTTTAACGGCTGAGCCATCTCTCCAGCCCAAGCTTTGTATTTTAAACAACAATCCATCCTCCTCCTCCTTACAAATATTTCCAAGAGTTTATTACTCTGTCTCCACATCAGTGCTAACTGGGTGCCCTACATTAGTGATAAGGAAGAGGTTAGGGCTGGAATGATGAAGGCTGACTCTGAGCACTGGGTGCTGTCTTGGTATAAATAGATTAACACACCATGGAAACAATAAATCACTTCATTTCAGATGCCAAGGGTGGATCTCTCCTCAGCCAGCCTGTCAGTACTGTGCATATCAGGACAGTATACATTTTAAGGTTGCAAACTGAAGAAGCTGGGCCAGGATGCACTTTGATTACAATGCTAAACCTACACAAATCACCAAAGACATTATTAGATAAATTAGAGGTTTAAAAGTACATCCTTCCTGACATTGGCAGTGTGGGCGTCTGCACATCATAGCTCCCGCAGCTGTGTTTCGGCAGGCTGGGCAGAGCCCCCTAAGGTAACAGAAATTCTGGAAGGTGGGACGTTTCCATCAATTAACTCCGAGATTCCACTGAGCAGTTCCTAGCCCACAGGATCATGGCGGGCCCTCGTCTCAGCATGAGTCTGCCTGGGTGATGACGAACAATGCTGATTCCTAGTCACCCCCATCTCCTCTAATCATAAGGATTTTAAGTCTAAAATAGCGCATTCAACTAAAAATAAATAAGGCCAATCCTCTACCTGACAGTATCCCTTCTCTCAGTGGGCTGTGTGGAGTTAAGGGGCTGGATTTCTTTGCCTGTAGGCTGTTCTTTGTCTAGCAACCTCCAGGAATGCCACCTGGAGTCAGATGGCAGTGGCCACACAGCACTGGCTCTTTCAGGCTCGTGGAGGTTCCAATGCCTACCAGGTGCCTCGCTCCTACCACTCGGGCTTGGGGTTCACAGCAGAAGTCTCCCTGCCGTGCCTGTCGGCATAATCTCAGCAACTATTTTTGCTCACACTGACCAGGTTGACATTCAAGGGAAACCTACATTATTTCAGGTTTTCTGTGACTTCCAATTAGCTGCTACAAGGTCACCCAAAATGAGACTAACAGTGGTAGAAGATCACAGAGTGAAGTTGTGTTAGCAGGAAACCCTGTCACCTTTCTCCCAAACGCAGACTGAACTCAACAGCCTATGTCCTGAGACAGCCCTTGCTGGCGTGTCCCCATGTGATCTTCCTGCTGAATCTGTGTGCTCAGGTCTGTTCCTGCAGCAGATTCTCAAGGGCTGCAGACAGCACCATGATGCAGGTTCTTCCCTGTATCTGCACGACACCCCCTACATTCCAGGGTGCTGTCTGCTCCAACGGTCCTCTCTTCCTGGCTTTGTCTTTATACTAACTTCCATCAGACTCCTGTGCTGACTGCGTGTCACCGCTGCATCTCCCACGCTGCAGTGGTCATCTGTGGAGAACGCTGCCCAGGGCCTGTGTCCGTGCTCACACACTGCGCACTGCGGAGCTGCTGGCCGGGACGGGAGTGTTGTCCTGTGCATCTTCTCTTAGAATGAGTGTGTCCTTAAATTAGACGTTTATTTGTGGGGACAGGGAATGTTTGGAAGTCAGAGGGCAGTTCTGGGTGTGGGGCAGCTGTGACAGCAAGTATTTCCAGAAGGAACTCAGGTGTGTGAGCAGCGTCACTGCAAATTGCTGCCATGCCATGGCACGGACATCCCTGAGCCACTTCTTCCTGGGCTCTTCTCTGTGGGCCTGAAACCTTTGTCACTGCGTGCACTTTGGATGGGATTCGGAGACTCTGGTTAACATAAAGTGTAACGACTGAATGATTTCGAGAGCTAACATCTAGTCAGCACGAATGTATGGTACGCTTACAGTTGCTTCCATCCTTCCTGCTCCTACGTCCTTCACACACTCGCGGCACAGTCTGTGACAGATTGCACAGTCCTCTCTAGTCTGAACAGCATATGTACACTCACCAGAATTTAAATAAATCTCTGAGGAAGGAAAGTTGTGGGTTTATTTTCCTAATTTATTTTAACAATATAGAAATTCCGTCCTTTCAGAACCTGATCTTTAAATCATGCTGGATTGTCAGGTGTATTCTAGAAACAGGTCAGAGGAAGAACTTCAGCCATTAAAAATAATGAGAATTTATCCTGGTTTTTTGTGGATCTTTTGTTGCTGCTGTTGTCATTGTTTTGGGTGGGGATATGAGTATCTCTCCACATAGCTCTGGCTGTCCTAGAACTCACTGTATAGGTATAGATCAGGCTGGCCTTGACCTCACAGAGATCCTCCTGCCTCTGCCTCTGGGGTGCTAACATTAAAGATATGCTACCATGATTGGCCCCATCTGAAGACCTCCCAAGGCTAAAGGAATTGTAAACAATGAGTTGACATCAAGCTAACTTCCCACTGACATACACCAAACAAGGTGATGAACAGAGGACCCCAGCATTCTACTTCTGGGGAAGCCTACCCCCACTGGAAACGCATTAGACAAATGACATGGCTTCCATGGGCAGTTCTGCTTCTCTTCATGCAGTAACCGGGGAACTCTTGTCAGTGGTGTCTAAGGTGTTTTCCACGTCTCACTGCTCCATTGTGGACATCTTCAAAAGATGCTTTTGTTGTGGGATGTTTGTACACTGTGTGAATGTGTGCTAGCTTGGTGCAGACAGAGGGGACTCTGGGAAGAAGAAAGATGGAGGTCGCCAGCCAATGTGGAGGAGGCAGGATGGGCAGTACAGAGTAAAAGTAACTTAGCTTGTAAGGACTACCTGAAAAGATAGGGGCTAATTTAAGCTGTAAGAGCCAGCAGGGGACCAGCCTAAGCTAAAGGCCAAGCCTTCATAATAAGAGTCTCTGTCATTATTTGGGAGCTGGCTGGCGAGACAGAGAAAGACGCACTACATACTTTCCCATTGAAATTCATATGCCCGGTGCTTAGAGGCTGCCATTAACACTGTGCTCTTCATCCGCAGATTGGCTCAATAGACCTCATTTTTCATGCACATGAAAGTGACTTACTGATGTCAGTGTGCTTCCTTCTAAATATCTCAATGTGCACGTCATGGTCTAGAATTCAGTGTGTGTTTGCAGCTTTTCCTAAAATCTATATATTACAGAATGCACAAGTTGTAAGTCTATTCATGCCATACTGATAAATGCGTGTATCCAGGACCTCAGATCCCCACTAGAATCCAGGGTCACCAGGCTGCTTCTACCACATCTTAGCCTAGTCTCTCACTGGTCTCACTTTCTCCACTGCAGATTGGTTATGTTCTCTCTGAAATTTGTACAGGTACGTCTTCTTTTGTGGAAGCTTCTTTCCATCCAGCAATGTCGTGGAGATCTACTCGTGTTGTCCTGTAATAGCGCACTCCTTCTCAGTGCAGAATAGTCTCTCCAGTAGCGTGTTCATGCCCACGATGGACATGGGAGTTGTGTGCAGGTTTTAACTGAGGAATCAAACTGCTGTGGGCATTCTTGAGTTATTTTCTAGACACGGTTTTGTTTCTCTTGGGAAAATACTCAGAAGAAGAAGGCGTTAATAGGTTAGAGTAGGTGTGTGTTTAATTTTTGTTACTGTTATTTTTCAGATGGTCTCACTGTGTAGCCCTGGCCGTCCTGGAACTCACTATATAGACCAGGCTGGTCTCGAACTCACAGAGATCCGCCTGCCTCTGCCTCCCGAGTGCTGGGATTAAAGGTATGCGCCACCACTGCCAGGCTCATAGGTGGTTTTTAAACATAAAGTAAAGAAAGCCAGCCTACAAACCATATCCCACAGAACTTAGACAACAATGTGGACACTAAGAGAGACTTACATAGATCTAATCCACACGGGAAGTAAAAAGTAGAAAAAGACAAGATGTCCTGAGTAAATTGGGAGCATGGGGATCCTGGGGGAGGATTGAAGGGGAGGAGGGAGAGGCGGGGAGGGGGCAGAGAAAAATGTAGAGCTCAATAAATATCAATCAAAAGAAAGAAAAAGGGGAAATAATTGAGGGGCTGGGAATACAGCACTTGGGGGAACTGGGATAATATAATAAATAAATAACAATAATACATTATAATTTCTTTTTGACATCAAGTCATCCTAGAGCTGGGGCTGTAGCTCAGTGGCAGGGCACTTGCCTAGCGTATAGGAGGCTCTGGCATCAATCCCAGCCAAACAAATGGAACATCACATAGTTCCCACGGTAAGAGGTGAGTGAGTGCTCCATCTGAGGGCCAATGAGAGAGTTCTGTTGCCAAAGTGCTTGTTTTGCAAGGCTGAAAACCGAAGTTTGAGCCCTGTACCCCATATACAAAGCTAGGAAACAGCAATGCCACCTGTAGTACAGGTAGGGATAAGTCCCGCCCCTTAGGGGGCGTGTTCGCCTCGGGCTAATGTTTGCCTATAGATTTGGCAAATGTGCTCACAGAGCTTGCTTCTGCTTTCCTGGTCTCCGCTGGAACGGTGGTTCTGTAAGTCTATTTCTCCATTAAAGCTGTATATATTTTTACAATCTGTCTGCATTTGTTTACGCCATTACATTTTGGCATCCAACATCGGGCTATTTTGCCCCCGACTCAAGTGCGTAGCCGGCTAGCTAACACAGCGCCCTCCCGGGTGCCGTTTTTTAGTTCGTGACTCAGGCCCCAGTGCTGAGTCCGAGATACACTGGGCCACACAGGCCCATTCTGCCCCGCCTGCTCACTGGAGCAATTAACCCCTCCCTGCCTGCCTTGGCTAAGTTTGCAGCGGAACCCCACTGCCTGAACTAGCGGAAGTACCTGTGGTTTTTCAAGTACCTGTGGTTTTGCAACAAAAGCCGCCACAGCGGCAGATTTGGTCTGATACAAAGTGACTTGGCTGGGCGGTGGTGGCACATGCCTTTAATCTTAGCACTTGGGAGGCAGAGGCAGGCAGAACTCTGTGAGTTCAAGGCCGCCTTTAATCCCAGCACTCGGGAGGCAGAGACAGGCAGATCTCTGTGAGTTCAGGCCAGCCTGGTCTACAAGAGCTAGTTCCAGGACAGGCTCCAAAACCACAGAGACCACCACTGGCAGGAACTGGTCATTGCAGGTAAAAAAAAATTTTTTTATAAATAAAATGTCTGAACACGTTACCATTCAAGAATTTAACAGTTTTTTTTAATTGTACCATGTGGGAGATTTTACAAGAGGTGTCTATCACCCCACATCTATGGATCCTTCTGGGATTCGTAGTTTTCATTGGCACTAAATGGTTTGATAATAGAAATATGATAAAATCTGAGAAGAATCCAGGATTCTTAAGGCAGAGATTGAACGCTTAAAAACAATTGAGAATGACAACAATCTTCTCAAGAATCAGTTTGAAGTTCTCCAGGAAGAGAACAGATCTTTGTTTAACATGACTCGATCAACTGAGCAAAATTTTAAAAAGATACAGGCTGATGTTAAGGAGAAATTCATTACTATGGAAGGGGGAACAGCTGATTTGGATCAAAGCTTCAGTCCCTTTCTGTAGGAACTGAAACATTAACTGAGAGAATCAAAACTGCTGAATGTGACAATCGGATTTTGTCTAAAGCTTATGATGACAGATTGGTGGAAAGATTGTCAATACAAGAAGGCACGGTTTATGCCATAAAAATTATGTCCAAAGATGAGATGTTATCTCTAATGGACAAACTTCATACTTTAGAATCCTCATTGAAGGCTTTGGAACATAATTCTGGACAGGAGATTCGGACATTGCAGAAGGCAATGGTGAATAGAATTGAAAAGATTGAGGAATTGGCGCTGAGGAAGATACATGGGAGCCTGTCCGTATGAAAATCTCAAAGAAATTAAACAGGCTGTCATGACTTTTGGGATGCACGCCTCTTTTGTTAAAGAGATGCTAAAATTTTGGGCCACGACAAGCAGAGCAACCCCCTTGGACTGGCTCCAGCTGAGCTCTGCGGTACTTGAGAGTGGACTGCAATTGAAATGGAAATGCTTATTCAGGCAAGAGGCTAGACTTTTAGAACAGCAGGAAAAAGTGAAGGGAATTGACATTTCCCTAGATAAAATTCTAGGTGAAGGGCTCTTTTCTGACCCCCAGGAACAAGCTAATTTGGATGAAAACTCACTCTCCATGTGTACTACAGCAGCCTTAAGGGCTTGGGACAGGGTACAAGACCCAGGACAGAGAATGGAATCATTTGTTAGAGTTAAACAGGGTCAGAGAGAACCCTTTAGTGACTTTTTACAAAGACTAACTAAGGCTGTACAAATAGGGATATCTGACCCAGAAGCAAGATGTATAATGATTGAGTCTTTGGCTTATGAAAATGCAAATGTGGAATGCAAAAGGATTTTGGGACCTTCAAAGCTCAGATAAGTGCCCTTGGAAGAATGGGTCTTGCATACACTGAATGTTGATACATTTGATTATGGCACTGAAGCATGGGTAGAAGAAGCAATTTCCAATGGTAAAAGGAGACACCAGAATACCAAATGTTTTAATTGTGGCAAAATGGATCATATGAAAAGGAATTGTAGACAACGGATTTTCAGAAATAATAATAATGCATCTTCTAGAAATAACAGAAATAGGAGGACTCAGCCTTCAGGTTTATGTAGAAGATGTGGAAAAGACAGACATTGGACGAATGAATGCAGGTCTACAAGAGATAGACAAGGCAACCTGACACAGATGGGAAACATGAGGGGGGGCCTCACAGGCCCCCATGGCAAACATGGTTCAGTCATTTCCAGTTTCTGCAGAGGACATGCTTCATCAGGACAATTAGGAAGCCCCATGCCTACTGTTACAAGCAATAATGATCAGAAAGATAAGTTACGTGTGTTTAGGCAAACTTCTATAAATGATCAAAGACCTAAACTGAGAGGGTGTGTAAATGACATTTTTATTACTGGCCTGCTGGACACAGGTGCTGATGTAAGTATCATTACCCCAGAATCTTGGCATCCGTATTGGCCTCTTCAGAATGTAAATGTTCAGCTCCTGGGAATTGGAACCCTATCTCGAGTAAGGCAGAGCACGAGATGGGTTGAATGTATAGGGCCAGAGGGATAAATAGGAAAATTAAGGCCATATGTAGCCAATATTGCAATGAATTTATGGGGTCGTGACCTATTACAACAATGGAATGCCCAAATTAACATTCCTGCTACTTCTAGAGCCTATATTTCTGAGAATAATATTAAAAGATATTACAAA
>NC_022014.1:63481418-63483893 GCF_000317375.1 Microtus ochrogaster
CTTCTCAGATCTTTGACGGAGTTGAAGATTATATAATTGTAGTTACTCTCTACATTATTTAGACTCCTTGAGATAGAATGTTTAGCAAAACTTCTGTTCTCAATATTGTTTGTTATATTTATTATTTGTTATTATTGTATATAGTTGTATTTGGTTTAGTTCTGTCTTATTTAGACAAAAAGGGGAGATGTAGGGATAAGTCCCGCCCTTTAGGGGTCGTGTTCGCCTCAGGCTAATGTTTGCCTATAGATTTGGCGAGCGTGCTCACAGCGCTTGCTTCTGCTTTCCTGGTCTCTGCGGGAATGGTGGTTCTGTAAGTCTATTTCTCCATTAAAGCTGTATATATTTTTACAATCTGTCTGCATTCGTTTACGCCGTTACAAGTACACACCTATAATCCCCGCCCTGGGGAGGCAAAAGACAGGAGGATCCCTGGGCTCACTAGCCACCAGTGTGGCCTGACTGCTAAGCTGCAGGCCAAGAAGAGACCCTGCCTCAAAGGAGGTGGATGCTGGTCCTGGGGATGTCACCTGAGCTCATGTAGTACATAGTACACACACCAACCCCCCATACACATCCACATATGCCACACGGGGAAGAGAAGGTGTGCTTCTGCTCTTATGCCAAAGAGGAACTTGTTCCCCACTGAGACTCTTTTGAATTTCTATCTCTCTCTCTCTCTCTGTGTCTTTTATTGTTATTTTTTGGTTTTTTGAGACAGGGTTTCTCTGTAGCTTTGGATCCTGCACTCACTTGGTAGACCAGGCTGGCTTCTGTCCATATTTCTTATAGACAGCTCTGTATTTTTAAACAGCCACACTGCTAAGTGACAGGCTACCCTGGAGTCCTCCTCCAGCCTCCTGAATCCTCAGGGTTCTATCCCTGTATAGACAGGACTCAGTCATGTAAACTCATCTATGTCTGATATTTGTGAACTTCCTTGATAATCAGCACCCAAATCATCTGGAGCTTAGAGCAAACATTCTTACCTGCAGGTCACAAATGAATCTAAAATGACGGAAAATAGACTAGAGAGTTCCAGAACAAACTGACTCAGGTGGCCATTTGGGCAGATACAGCCTACAGAAGAAACATGACTTTTATATTAATAACTAGTGAATTCATTCTCAGAATTTCTAAATGCAGTAAAAGAAGTCTTCAGGGAAAGTGGAAACAACGTAAGGAGACACCGAAGCCGGTTCCACCAGCATGCCACATACAAAGAAACTACCCGTTTTTTATTTATGTGTCTGTGTGCTGCAGTGTGTATGCCATGTGTGCGCACGCCATGTGTGTGGCAGGGTGCACATGCCATATTTGCAGGTAAGTGAGGAAGAGGGTGTTAGAACCTCTGGAGCTAGTATGAGTTTTAAGATTCCCAAATGAGTGTTGGGAACTGAACTCACTCCTGAGAAGGAAATACTGAACTACTGAGCCATCTTTCTAGTCCCAAAGATATGATTTGGTTTTGTTTATTTGTGCACAGACAGGGCCTCACTATGTAGCTCCAACTAGCCTGCAACTTAGATCAGACTAACACTGAATTCAGAGAGATCCTCCTGCCTCACCTCCCCAGTGCTGGGATTAAAGGCGCGCGCCACCACTGCCTGGCCATAAAGATATTCTTAACATGACTTTCCCATTAACAATGGCATTAAAGACAGGCATGGTGGTGCATGCCTTTGATCCCAGCACTTGGGAGACAGAGGCAGGAGGATCTCTGTGAGCTGGAGCCCAGTCTGGTCTACAGAGCAAGTTCTAGGACAGCCAGGACTACACAGAGAAACCATTTCTTGAAAAACAAGAACAAAAAAAAAAGTCAAGTAAAGTCATTGCTGTGATTTGAAAGTAATTGTTTCCCCCATAGACTGGTGTGTAGGGAATTCAGTTGCCAGGACAGCAATGTTGTTGAACCTTTAAAAGCTCCTTAGGTCACTGGGGCAGCTCTTGAAAGTAACGGTCGGACGTCCAGCCATTCCCTAGCGATGCAGCTACTCACTCCAGCATTGTGACCCACCACTCACCATGACGACCTTACCAGAAACAACCCATGCAGGTGCCATGGCGTTTAACCTCCAGAACTCTGAGCTCAAACCTTCTTTTGTCCTACAGTGAGCGGCTCCCAGTGCATCACTGTTGTGAAGCTGCCTGACAGCCACGAAGGTGGCTCTTCATCCAGCACAAGTGGGGTGTGATGGTGCGTGCCTATATCCCATGAAGCAGAAGTGCAAGTCTGAAGCCATCATGGGCTACACAGAGACACCCGGCAGAGTCGGGGAGGAAATCTGAGTGCAGATACATAGGACAAAGTCCATGCGAAGACAGGGAGAAGCTACAGGCTAAGGAGAGGAGCCTCGAAGACAGCACTGACACACTGACCTGCAGTTTAATAAGCTGTGAAGCCATGGTGCTTGTCACAGCAGTCTGACCGCAGCAGAGGAGCAGCGATAGGACATGATGTCACAGCAGTCTGAC